>NW_012122265.1:3797385-3799418 GCF_000951035.1 Colobus angolensis palliatus | reverse complement strand
CGGGAGGCAGAGGTTGAAGTGAACTGAAACCGCTCCACTGCACTCCAGCCTGGGCAACAGAGGGAGACGCCATCTCAAAACAAACAAACAAACAAACAAACAACAAAAAAAACCCCAACAACAACAACAAAAACAAACAAGGATGAGAGAAGCTGACTTGGAGTGAACAAGAGCTGGGGCAGGAGCCGTCCATCCAACACATTGCCTGAGGCCCCACCATGCACCCAGCACAGCGGGGACAGCAGAATCAGATACCACCTGTCCTTGAAGAGGTAACAGTCTGGGAAGACCAAAGTCATGAAGCAATGTGAGTCCCCTAGACTGGGTGGAATGGTGGTCCTCAAAAAGATGGGACCAAGTCCTAATCCCTGGGACCTAAACTGCACCCTCATTTGGAAACAGGGTCTTTTCAGGTGCGACGTGTTGAAGGATCTCAAGATCATCCTGGATTTAGGGTGGACTCTAAATTCAAAGACTGGAGTCTGTATAAGGGAGTGGAGTAGGACCTCCGAGATACATGCAGAGGGGAAGCCACGTGAAGACAGAGGTGGGGGCTGGGGTGGTGCATTCAGAAGCCCAGGAACTTCAGAGGCAAGGAAGGATCCTTCCCCTGAGCCTGCAAAGGGAACCAGCCCTGCCAACACCTTGATTGTGGACTTCTGGCCTTCAAAACAGTGAGACGGTCAATTCCAGTTGTTTGAAGCCACTCAGCTGGTGGTCATTTGTTGCGGCAGCCCCGGGAACCGAGTACACGGCCCACCCCCAGGCCCTGAGCAGGGCCACGAAAGATGTGGATGAGAAGAAACACCTGGCAGATCCTGGGAAGCAAAGGAGGAGCTGGTGCTGGGACGTCCAGCATGAGAACCGCCAGAGGGATTTGAAACCGCAATTCCAGACGGCCTCTCGACCTACCGAGTCAGACTCTGAGGGTGGCGCTGGGCATCTGCATTCCATACAAGCTCCCCCAAGGGACTCAGATGTACCCCAAATTAGACAGGCCGCTGGGCACCAGGGGCCTCAGTGGGCAGGACAGGGTTAGGGCAGGCGAGTCAAGAAGACAGTCAGGACCAGGACCAGGACCAGGAGTGGGGTGGCTCAGAAGCTGTCTTAGGGGCGGCTGGCAGCAACCCGGAAGGCTCCTGGGAATGGAGGATGGAGAGAGGGCAGAGGAGGGAGACGTAGTTGGAAGACTGGGGCCAGGACACGGGGGAGTGGGAGCTGTAACAGCCAGAGAAGCAACGTGTGTAGAAAAGCCCGTTTTCCTGAGTGGGTGTGGCAGGTGTTCCCATTAAACAGCAACAGGTTAGTAGCTCACTCCACCTAGGAAGGGTGCACAGGCTCCACCATCCTTCAAACATGACTTTTAGATCTGGGGGTCCCTCCATAATAAACAGAGGGACAGTATCTTCCATGGCCATCCCCTCCCAAAGGACCTGGGACATGCAAATGTTTCTGAATCTCCAAATTAGCACAGGGCTGTGCAAAAGGTGCTCAATGAAGAGTTGTCACCAGGCTGGGCACGGTGGCTCATGCCTGTAATCCCAGCACTTTGGGAGGCCGAGGTGGGCGGATCACCTGAGGTCAGGAGTTCAAGAACAGCCTGGCCAACATGGTGAAACCCCGTCTCTACTAAAAATACAAAAAATTGGGCCGGGCACGGTAGCTCTGCTTATAATAGAAGTGCTGCCTATAATTCCAGCACTTTGGGAGGCTGAGGCATACGGATCACTAAGTCAAGAGATTGAGACCATCTTGGCCAACACGGTGAAACCTTGTCTCTACTAAAAAAAAAAACAAAAACACAGAGGCCAAGTGTGGTGGCTCACGCACGTAATTCCAGTACTTTGGGAGGCTGCAGCAGGCGGATCACCTGAGGTTGAGAGTTCGAGACCAGACTGACCAACATGGAGAAACTCCATCTCTACTAAAAATACAAAATTAGCCAGGCGTGGTGGTGCACACCTATAATCTCAGCTACTCGGGAGGCTGAGGCAGGAGAATTGCTTGAACCTGGGAGGTGGAGGTTACGGTGA
>NW_012122265.1:3784722-3793705 GCF_000951035.1 Colobus angolensis palliatus | reverse complement strand
TTTTAAGGCAGGGTCTTGCTCTGTCATCCAGGCTGGAGTGCAGTGGTGTGATCTTGGCTCACTGCAACCTCTGCCTCCCAGGCTCAAGTGATTCTTGTGCCTCAGCCTCCCGAGTATCTGGAATCACAGGCACGTGCCACCATATCTGGCTAATTAACATATATACTTTTTCCTTTTTTTTTTTTTTTTTTTTTGGTAGAAACAGGGTTTTGCCATGTTGGCCAGGATGGTCTCAAACTCTTGGCCTCAAGTGATCGGCCTGACTCCCAAAGTGCTGAGATTACAGGCATGAGCCACTGTGCCTGGCCAAATACACACACACACACATATATATTTTTAATAAATATGGTGTTGGTGAAAAAAATCCAAATATCTAAAAATATTATGGAATTGCTTTGGAACTGGGTAATGATTACAGGCTGGAAGAGTTTTGAGGTGCTTGCTAGAAATATGAATGTTAGAATGATTCTGCTGAGATATCAGATGGAGATGAAGAACACGTTACTGGAAACTAGAGGAAAAGTGATGCTTGTTCTAAAGTGGCAAAGCACTTGGCTCAACTGTGTTCTAGTATTTTTGTGGAAGGTAGAGTGTGTGAGTGATAAAATCAGATATTTAGCTGAGGAGATTTCTAAGCAAAGTGTCGAAGGAGCAGCTGGATCCTCCTGACTGCTTATAGTAAAATACAAAAGGAGAGAGAGGAATCAAAGAAGGAATTGTAAAGCAAAAAGGAACCAGAGCTTGAAGATTTGGAAGATTCTTAGTCTATCCATATGGCAAAAAATGAAAAAGCCTATCCACATTGCAACAAAACGAACACCAAGGGTACGACTGGAACATCACTTGATAATGTATGAGATTCTAAGAGCAGGAACACTGCCAGTTTGAACAGAAGGGGACGGAGATAAACCAAATGAAAGAAGACTGTCGGACATTTTGGATTTGACAGAAGAGGGTGATAGAGCTATCTGGTCACAAACGTGTGTCACTCTTCAAGAAAAGGCAAAACAACCCTGAAAGGAATTCAGAGATCATCGGATCCACCCCTGGGTTTCAAGAGTTAGATGGTCTCTGCCCAAAGACTTGTGGGCAGGACCACAGGGCAGAGTTGTGGGGTGAGATGGTTTGCTGTGTCCCCACCCAAATCTCATCTTGAGTCCCCATAATCCCATGTGTTGAGGGAGGGACCCGGTGGGAGGTAATTGAATCACCAGGACTGTTTTCCCCATGCTGTGCTCGTGATAGTGAGTGAGTTCTCATGAGATCTGATGGTTTTATAAGTGTCTGGCACTTCCCCTGCTGACACTCATTCTCCTGCCACCCTGTGAAGAGGTGCCTTATGTCATGACTGTAAGATTCCTGAGGGCTCCCCAGCCATGCGGAACTGTGCATCAATTAAACCTCTTTTCCCCCAGTCTCAGGTATTTCTTCATAGCAGTGGGAGAACAGACTTCCTGAGTGGTGTGGGGGAAGCTTCCTGAGTGGTGGTTTCCCTTGGGCATGAAGGTAGAAAAGGTGGCTTTAGAGACAGGCATGTCTCCAGGCCACATTCAGAGAGACAGAAGCCGAGGTGCCCTCGTCCCCAAGGGAGAGCACCTCTTCCTACAACCCACCTCCAACACAGCTTTGGGAACTCAACTTAGGCAGTGTGGACCCATGCCCTGGCCTGCTCAGGCTGAGCCAGACATTTCCTTCTCCAGGGCCTTGATGGTTGTGCTGGCTCCAGGATGGCCCGAGGCCTCTCTGCCCACAAGGCCCAGGAATCTCTCCCGCATTCCTACAGACCAGCCCTTGCCGAATGCCTGAGGTGAAACTGGCAGAGGGATGCTGCCACAGAGGTGGAGGGCATGGGCTCTGGCCCGGGCTGCCTGGGTGTAAATCCAGACTTGTACTATGTGACACTGGGCATTACGTGTAATCCACAAACCTAGGTTTTCTCACCTGTGAAATGAGTTTGGTGTGCAGATTTATTGCGATCTCACAAGTAAAGGTTTAGAGCAGTGCCTGGCACGTGGCCAATCAACCCTAAAAAAGTTTGCTATGGGCCAGGCGCTGTGGCTCATGTCTGTAATACTAGCACTTCGGGAGGCTGAGGCAGGTGGATCACTAGGTCAAGAGATGGAGACCATCCTGGCCACCATGGTGAAACTCCATCTCTATTAAAAATGCCAACATTAGCTGGGTGTTTTGGCATGCACCTGTAGTCCCAGCCATTCTGGAAGCTAAGGCAGGAGAATCACTTGAACCTGGGAAGTGAAGACTGCAGTGAGCCAAGATCGTGCCACTGCACTCCAGCTTGGTGACAGAGCGAGACTCAGTCTTAAAAAAAAAAAAAAAAAAAAGAGTTGTCACGGGAAGGAAGTTGGTGACCACATAGGAGTTTGAGCTGGTGAGAGTGCAGGCGTCTTGAGGACCTGCTATTTCAGGTACCTGACATGTCCAAGTACAGCCTGGGAGAAAGGACGCTTCTCCTCTAGCAGAGGCAGTCTGCCATCCTCAGCACACGCAGGCCCCTCTTTAGACTGGAAGAGACTGGGGCCATTTCTTCCCGCTCAGTTGGTGGGAACCACCACCAACGGAGTGGCTTAAAACAACCAGAATTTACTATCTCATAGTTCTGAAGGCCAGAAGTCCAAAATCAACGTGTTAATAAGGCTGGTTCCTTCTACTGGTGCTCTGGGTGGACAGCCTCCAAGGTCCCACAGTTGGAATTCTTTCGTTCTGTGATCCCAGGGAAGTGACTCTGCAGACCCCAAAGCATGTCCTCCTCCTCCCTCCCTCTCTCAGTCTCCGTCCCCCAGGGCAGAGGGCCAGGCTGCATCTCCCCTCTGAAGGCCTCCTGGGTGACCCTGATGGACCCTCACCCTGACACTGCTAAGAGCATCCTGGGAAGGAACATTGCCAGTGACAACTGAATATTTCATGGTGGGTGAGAAATGTCACAGAAGAAATTCTTCTTTGAAATGTTAATGTGGAAGATGGAAGGAGAGGAATCTAGGATTTGCAGAGAAAACAACTGATTCTGAGGGTGAGAAGTTACTCTGAGCCCCGGGTGAGGACACGGGTGGCCAGGACCAGTTCTGACTAAAACATGATCTCTCTCGAAAGCTCAGAGGATGAGCAACTTGAGCCGCCCTGGTGAGAGACTACTGTGAGCTGCAAAGGCTCCCCTCGGGGGCTGCCAGGCAGCACAGCCATGAGGCCGGGACCTCAGTCCATCATTCCATCCATTCTCAGACAACTCTCTCCAGCCACCAGACTCTGCCCCATGAGGTCTCAGCATCATCTTCCTCCAGCCCCCCTGCCTTCTAAGCACAATTGGGCAGCTGGCCGGGAGCTGACAAATGCTTAGCTCTAGATATCTCAGAGCGAGGGAGCCTGGACAAGGAAGCACAGAGGAGAGACCCCTCTAACTATGGGGGGACCACCCTGTTGGTGGTCTGTGGCCCAGGAAGCCTCCTCTTCCCTCCGCCCAGCTTCCCAGCTCTGGTTCTAGGCCCAGCCTGTGTAAAGCCTCCTCAGCCTGCCTCGTCCTAGCCCACACTGATGCCTACAGCTCTTGCATGGTGCAAGGTTCCTCTCAGCTTCACCAGGGAGGCAGCGGGGTGTAGTGGTTGAAAGGACAGGTTCTCAAGGTAAGTACTTCAGCATCAGATGGATGTGGGGTTAAAATCTGGTTTGCCCAATTCCTCCAGCATGTGGCTTTGGAAAAGTTCTGAATGTAAGATGCCCTTGGTGCCCTGCCTGCGTCCCCTTGGCACTCACTGTTCCAGGGTATGTGCACTGTTTACCCCCACAGGCCCCTGCAATTCCCCAATTCCCTGATGAGGGTCTTGGTACCCAGAGGGAACATGCATAGGAGCTGGAACTGGTGAGTAAATACATGAACTGCTTCATAATGCCCAGGCACACCCTCTGCAGGTTCCCAGAGGACCCCAGGGGCCTGAGCCTCAAGGGCCCACAGAGTCAACTGCTCATGAACACATGTGTATGGCTGGCGCCCTGCCCTTCCCTGACTTCCTTCCCTAAGTCCCTGCTGGTGCTTCCTATATCACCTCCACAATAAACAGCTTGCCCTCAAACCCTCATCTCCAGGTCAGCTTCCAGGGGAGCCCCACCCCCAGTGCCATGTCACTTAGACTCTTCTTCACATGGAGATCAGAACTGCATCTGGACGTGGAGGCTTACATGGTTGTGATGCTGTACGTGAAGTGCTGGCCTGTAGTACTTGGTAAGCGCTAACTGTTTTCACTGTGGTTATTTAGTCATTCACCCAGAAGTAGGGCAGCTTTCTTAAACAACGAGCAAAGACCCACATGCAGGAGTTAGCAAGACACATGCAGGCAAAAAACACGCAAGCTAGTGGAAAAGAGAGCACGAGACCCTCCCCACCACATACCCAGCACCTGGTCCCACCACAGGGGCGATGCAAAGAGGGGGTGACCACAGGGGAGGGGAGTAGCCACTGGGTTCCAACCTACAGGTTTAGTTAAGAAGGCATTAGTTCAGGATTTTGCAACAGATTCACTGTGCTTGGATCAATCAACACATTGAGAGACATCAGTCCTGAAGGACTCAGCCTCCACACCCTTCATCTCTCTCTCTGGGAAACTTTCAACACAATGATTTAAATGGCACAGTTTGCGTTGATGCCAGTTTGCTAGTTCATAATCACGAACCCTTAGACGACTCAGATGAAACAAGAGGTTTTTTTTCTTATTCTTCTTCTTTGTAGATGCACAAGGAAACCCGTGGGCAAGTACAGATTTTTTAAACTATCCTTTCCCGTTGGGGCCCTGGGAAAGCTCAAAGAGCAGGGAACGACAGACACTGACTTGCTACGTAAGCTGATTGCAAAAGCCAGTCCTGCTTCTTTCCTGCAGAACTGGGGTAGTTGACAAACATACAGACATGAGAGACTCAAACTTCGATCCTGGCATTTCAAAATATGTCAGTTACGTGAGCCTGTAGTGAGGACACCCCCTTTCTCAATAGGGGGGGTGCTGTTTACAGCTAATAAATAATTGATCAGAACAGGAAAAGGGTAATTAAAATGTATTCGCCCAACAAATGGGCGTTCCTTTTATGATAACGAAAACCGCTCTGTTTGTAAAGAGGTGTCTGCATCATAAATAGGGAAGATATTAATAATAATTATATCTAAAAACTGAAAAGACAACAAATGTCTCCCAAGCTGGGTTGTGAAATCAACTCGGTGCTTCAACAGACTTGGAAAGTCATCCTGGTTTTTTGTTTGTTTGTTTCGTTTTGTTTTTGAGACTGAGTTTAGCTCTTGTTGCCCAGGCTGGAGTGTAATGGTGCGATCTTGGCTCACTGCAACCTCCACCTCCCAGATTCAAGCGATTCTCCTGCCTCCACCTCCTGAGTAGCTGGGATTACAGGTACCCGCCATCACGTCCAGCTAATTTTTGTATTTTCAGTAGAGACAGGGTTTCACCATGTTGGCCAGGCTGCTCTCAAACTCCTGACCTCAGGTGATCCACCCGCCTCGGCCTCCCAAAGTGCTGGGATTACAGGCGTGAGACACTGTGCCTGGGCCATCCTGTTTTTGAGTAGGAGGGTTTGTCAGAAGCGAGGAAGGGTGGCTGTGACTCCATGGGTCTTAGGGGCAGGGGTGGCAGCCCCGGTATCTCTCAGCTCCATGTGGAGAGCTGGGATAAGGAAGCCACTTCATACCTTCCGCTTTGCAGTGTAGGCCCCAGTGAGGGTAGCCCAATGAGGGTAGCCCAGAGCTTGTCACCATCCCAGACAACTCAGGATCCGTGGAGCCGGCGGGGGCTCTGCCTCCAGGGGTGCCAGCAACAACCCCTGCAGTCGTGGGTGGGACCTGTGCTCAGGCTCCCTCACCTCCCTTCTTCACTGTGTGCCCCTGGTCAAGACAGTCCCACTCCCTTCACAGCAGCCGATATTTTTAGCTCTCAAACCAAAGCTATTCCATGTGCCGCGTTTTCATATTAGGGAGGGAGCAGGGAGATGGTCTCTGCCATTCTGAGAGCTCATTTTCTAAATCACTTTGCAGACATCAACTCATCAATCTCTATAATGCACTCATGGAGGTGCTGAGGCAGCCCTGGCAGAACCCTGGATCTCAGAGCAATGAAATGATTTGCCCCGGCTCACAGGAGGGACGTGTGTGTCGGTGTCAGGGGCAGCCTTTGCGAGGCCCCGAGGCTCTGCACAGGTACTTGATGATGCAAGCCGTGCATCTGGCTCTGCATCCTCATGCAGTTCTCCAAGGTGGGGTAGGTACCGGCCGTGGTCGACGCAGGGCACACATGCCACATGGTAAAGCCTCGACAGCCAAACACACAGTTCTGCTTTCCCTGATGCCAAAAATGAGCTGAGGGGCACAGGCAATAAACGACACACAGGAGCACCCCCCGGACCCCTCTGATGGGGTGATGCCATCTTCGAAAGCTCACCACTGCCGGTCCAATGGGACTGCTCCCCGCTGCAGGTCCTGTGGAAGCGCAGGGCTGGAGGAAACAGGCCAGTGGGCTCGTCCAAGTTGCAAGACCGGGCCCAGCCAATGGCAGGGCGATGGGAGAGAGGAGGAGCCCCAGAGACCGTCCTCCTGGTTGGCACAAGGGGTACTAAAAAGGGGAACGGCCATCAGCACAGCTGCGGAGGAAGTGAAGCGGAGGCAGCCGAGGGGAGTCGAGAGGATGCCACTGGCTCTCTCTCCACCCTCATCGGGTTGCCAGCTCTTTGCCTAAACAGAAGTGGGGATGTTACGGCACCTTCCAATAAACACATCTAAATCAGCTGCAAATTAATTGGTGTCAGCAATCAAGAGCCGTGCCCTACATCCATTGCTCGATGCTTAGCACATTCTCCAGTTTGATTTCTTTTTTTTTCGGATTTTTTAAAAAGTTGTCGTATTTTTAGAGCAGTTTTAGGTTCACAGTAAAACCGAGCAGAAGGAACAGAGCTTACCCAGAGAGCCCCTGCCCCTCACGTATGGTCTCCCCAGTCATCAACCCCCACCCTGGAGTGGGCCATTTGTTACAACGGAGAGCCTACAGCGTCACTCCAAGTCCACAGTTTACATCAGGCCTCACTCTCGGGCTTGTACATTCTACCAGTTTGGACAAATGCGTAACGACATGTATCAATTTTTATCCTTAACTGGGAAAACCAGACACGTACATCAGAGAGGGAACCCCAGAGCCAACCCTTAGCATGAACTCCACACTTCCTGTTCCTCTCCCCATTTTACTAAATCAATGATGTTCAAACAGAAAGAAACCTTGCAATGGGGACTGTCAGAATAGATTAGAACACCATCCTTCTAGAGAAGCACGTTTCAGACGGCCTAACCTCTAAGGTCTTCCTTAGCCCCATCCCCACCATAAGTTTAAAAAGTTAAGACCAGAGACAGAACATGGGCTAATACTATGTGAAGTTTTGCTAAAAGCAGGCTCTAAACCAATCTTAGGAGCATTTTAAAAAGCTGGTGAGTGACCCCCTCACAGCATCTCTAAACCAAACCCCACCAGTCTCTCCACGTGCCTACTCACCGATGTCTGTTTCCTTGTGGTTCTTGATGTATTCTGCCAGCTCAAAGTTGCCTGCTATTATGGCCACCTGCAAAGTGAAAATCACATTAAGTTAAGCGTCACCTGCAGAACAATGATTTCTGCATACCCTATCACATCATTGAAGGCCTGACACCAAAAGGAGTCCAATCACAGCTCTTAAAATTGCAGCCGGAATATCCATCAACACTCATCCTCTGAACTTGCCAACCACTACACTTGCTTCTCTCAAAGCAGCTGGCTGTTCTATGATGATAAGGTTGTCACTGCTCTACAACCTACATGAGTGGGGGCCTCTGTCCAGAAGGCATGTGGGGCAAATCACCCACACAGCAGCTGAGAATTCAACCAGGCCTGCGTCTGGAAATCTCCCCGTTGACTATGTCTAGTGTTCCCACGGGGCTTGATTAGTTCCAGCTCTCACACCCCGGAGTCCTGTTTATCCGATTAGATGCATGCCAATCTACGTAACTGGAGAGACGGGGAAACCTCAAACAAAGCATTTAAAACTCATCGGATTTCAGTTCTGTGGGAAAAATTCTACCCACAGATGGATGCACTGCCAGATGGGTGGCACCAAAGCCATCACCTACAAGAAATTGTTCCAACTCAGGCCCTACAGATCTGTTGCCTAAAGATGCATGATCTTTGATATGGGAGAGCAGCCAGGCAGGTAAAGCCAAGTCTCCTAGGATGGCCATGGAGACCTGGAAGGAAGGCCAGAACCAGAGACCACACGGGCAAGGCACACAGTGCCTCAGAAGGAGACACACTGGGCTCAGGACCAAGGCATACAACCCACAAAAGAGCCAGGCATTCAGATGCCAGCCTGCAGAAATACACATACATCTACAATATGCTGATGTCAAGTCATACTGTAAGTGGACCTTATCCAATCAGCTGGGGGCCTTAGGAGCCAAAATCGAGGTTTCCTACAGAAGTTTCTCCTCAAGACTGAGGCATCAACTCCTTCCTGCGTTTCCAGCCTTACCTACTGATTTCAAATTGGTCAACTTCATAATCATGTGAGCCAATTCTTTACAATAAATTATAAACAAATGCAAACTTGAGCGTCAGGAGTGGGGTGTGGCTGTAACAAATATCTATAACATCTTCCCAACATGGGCTTACTTCATTTGTTTAATTTAAATCAACCTTTCTTCTTGTGTGTATGAGGTGATCTGCTAAGGCAGGGCAGGAGATTTTTGGTTTTGTGTTTTTTTCTTCCTTAGGGCATCTGTAGGCCTCAGAGGACCTTTCGTTTAGGTCATATTCCTCAGAAAGTCTTCGCTCTTCTGTTTTTATTTTGTTTTTCCCAAAGAATATTTTTAAAGCTCAAATTTGTAGAATAAGTTAGGACTTTATTTAGAATTATTGGCTGTTGGCAGCAGCAGTCTATTCTGAAATGTCTCATAATATACATA
>NW_012122265.1:3776146-3782655 GCF_000951035.1 Colobus angolensis palliatus | reverse complement strand
GAGACTCCGTCTCAAAAAAAAAAAAAAAAAACAGAAACCCAGAGCAGGAAGGAGCCCCTCACCCCCACAGGATGCAAAGAGACTTCCTGTCGCCTCCCTTCATAAGACATCACCAGCTTTGGAGTACCCGGAGAAGGAGCACCTGGCGGGGGTTACAGCTCAGGCAAAGGTTAGCAGGATGAATGTCAGACGTGGTGAATGTGCCAGCAAGACAGACAAGATGGATGTGTGGAGGGAGGAAGGTCAGAGGTCAGCGCAGAAGGCACCGACTGGCAGGTCATGGGAGGAATCCACACGTGAAGCAAACGGAACCCTGGCTTCTGCAGCGAGGAGGTGACAAGAAACCACGGCCCTGGAAAGCATCTGGGGACAGACAATACTAGGGAGCCCTGAAAAACAGCAACAGGCAGGATGTCTCCATGGCTGACGCCTGGCTGGCACCCTTGGACAGACAGGAGGCTGGGCGAATTCGGATGATGGGCAGACAGTTCTGTGCCATGCCACTGGACAGCAGAGCAGCAGGCGGCCACCCGGGCAGTGTCACTGCACCACACTGGGCATTTGTATGAGACGCCTCACTGGCATTCTAAATCATCCTAATTCTCACTTCCGTATCTGCTGGCTGGGAAGGAGGAAGGCCTTTTATGGACATTTAAACAAGAGTTATGTAACACAAAGCAACAGCCTGTGTTTCTCTTCTGTGGATTTCAAAGGAAAGGGAGAGGCGGGGCCTCCAGGGAAGATGCAGAGGGCGTCCTCCCTCGCTGGCCTCTCTCAGCCAAGCGTGGGGCCAAGGTCCCAGTTCCCGCCGCCTCCCCATCTGTCTCCCTCAGAACTGGGCTTTCTTGCTGTGCCCCTGGGGGCTGCCTCTCAGGGGGCTCCCCTTAGCTCTTGCCCCAAGACAGAGTGAGCATCACTTTCTGGAGACTTTGCTGTGACCTTATGAATGACATCCTGCATTTGAAGTGTGATCGACAGTTCCAGGCAGCATCGATGGCTGAAGTTTTGAGTGATGAGGGCACCACAGGATGAGTTCTTGTGGGAATCACCCTCAGTTGTAAGTCCTCGGTGCCGTAAACTGTGTTTTCCTGGAATGAAGTAATCGTATCTGAAATGGGGACCTTTTGCTGGTGCTGGCAAAGCCTCCTGTAAGAGATGGCACTGGGATTAACAAGTAGAGGAAAGCAGATGGACACCTTGCCAGGAGCCCTGGGGGCTCTGCTCTTGGCACTTAGGGCCACAGGGACCCCTAAAGATGCAGGAATGTCAAGAGGGAACTCACATTTTTTTTTTCAACAGGAGCCACTCTGCAGGGCAGTGCATCTTGGGAGCCAAGCCCAAGAGACAGCATGGCCCCACTCCACTGATCTACCAACCGGGGGAGAAGGGGGAGTCTCCATCTATTCTCCTAACTCAAAAATTGACAACCATCTCCTCCTTAGCACCTCAAATGCTTACACCTCATATTAACTTAGCCGGCCGGGCTCAGTGGCTCATGCCTGTAATCCCAGCACTTTAGGAGGCTGAGGTGAGTGGATCACCTGAGGTCAGGAGTTCAAGACCAGCCTTCCCAACATGGTGAATCCCCGTCTTTACTAAAAATGCAAAAATTAGCTGGGCATGGTGGCCGGCGCCTATAATCCCAGCTACTCAGGAGGCCGAGGCAGAGTTGCTTGAACCCGGAAGGCGGAGGTTGCAGTGAGTTGAGATGGCACCATTGCACTCCAGGCTGGGCGAGAGAGCAAGACTCGGTGTCAAAATAAAATAAAGTAAAGTAAAGTAAATAAAATAAAATAAACATTATCTTAGCCTCGAGCTTTGAAGCACATCTTCAAAGCCTATAATATGACAATCACAGCCCACTAGGACTTAGGATCATAGAAAGACTGGGGACTCGATCCATCACACTCATCATTGGCAAGCATCACTGGGAAAGACAGTACAGGTGCCCAGGGCTTGTCCTGGGACCCCTCGAGCTGGGGTCCCAGAGCTCGAGGTTGGTCCAGACCCCTGCCACACACTCTGTGCATGACCACCGGCTGGAAGCCCCGACTCCTGGAACCCTGTTGTCTCTTTTGCCACTTGCATTGCAACACCGCAGAGACTTCCTGTCCCCTCTCTTCTTAAGCCACCATCCAGCTTTGGAGTACCAGGAGAAGGTGCTGTGGGCCAGATGCAAAGCCCTGCAAAACCAGTGAAAATGCCACCTGAACATCTTCCTAGAGCCCTGAGCTCTGTTGAGCCTCAAACCCTCCTTCTCCCCAAAATGCAGCACTTTGATGTTGTGTAAGCAGGTGAAGCCCATTCCAGGAGCAGCACCCCAAATTCCCAGCAGAGACCCTCATATCTGGTGCTTCCTTCACTCCCCTAATCTGTATTAAATTAGGCAGCCCCTGCTATCCACCCAGTCCTTGCACCCACCCCATCAAGGACACCTGTAGATTTCATGGGGGTACCTGTTCCTCGCTTGGTATTGCCTGCCCCACAAACTCAGACACGAACCACTCGAGCAATAAGTGGTGAGAGGGATCAGACCACCACACAGTGGGTACATGGAAACTATCTGAGTCTTGTGCCAAAGGACAGTGCTTGGTGCACACAGGGCCCCAGCATGTTCAGGAGCTGCAGGCAGGCTGGGGGCTGGCGAGCACAGCGGGTGAAGCTACCTGCTCAGGTCCCGCAGGTGGTGTGGACTGCAATCCCACGCCTCACCTAAAAAGCTGCACTCTCAGCCTCTGAGGAACTTGAAGACCAAAGCAGGTGACAAGGCTTGGCTCTGTGTCCCCACCCAAATCTTATCTCGTAGCTCCCATAATTCCCACGTGTTGTGGGAGGGACCTGTCGGGAGATGACGGAATCATGGGGGCAGGTCTTTCACATGCTGTTCTTGTGATAGTGAGTAAGTCTCACAAGATCTGATGATTTTTTTTTTTTCTTTAATGGAGTCTAACTTTGTCACCCAGGCTTGAGTGCAGTGGTGTGATCTCGGCTCACTGCAACCTCCACCTCCCAGGTTCACCACCTGCCTCCGCCTCCCGAGTAGCTGGGATTACAGGCACCCACCACCACACCTGGCTAAATTCTCTACTTTTAACAGAGATGGGGTTTCACCATGTTGGGCAGGCTGGTCTCGAACTCCTGACCTCAAGTAATCCGCCCGCATCAGCCTCCCAAAGTGCTGGGAGTACAGGCATGAGCCATCGTGCCCAGTCAATCTGATGGTTTTAAAAAGGGGAGTTTCTCTGCACAAGCTCCCCTTGCCTACCGCCATCCATGTAAGATATGACTTGCTCCTCCTTGCCTTCCACCCTGATTGTGAGGCCTCCCCAGCCATGTAGAACTGTCAGTCCATTAAGCCTTTTTCTTCCCAGTCTCAAGTATGTCTTTATCAGCAGCACGAAAGTGGACCAATACAGTGGGGAAATGTGAGGAACAGCCTGGGTGTTCTTAGGCATGGCATGGTCTCAGGATGGTGGAAGGTGGAGTGGGATGATGCCAGGAGCAAAGACAGCCCCACAGGGACTCGGGACTTGCACTGGCTTGATGGCGGGAAATGAGCCAGCCAGACAGGCAGGCGAGGAGGACCTGGGACTGTCTGGTTTCTCTGAGGATCTGAATTCCACTGCTCCCATTATATGAGGCAACTCCTTTCATGACAGCTCCCTAGACGGCTCCAGCATTGTGTGGAAAATACCTTTCCTGGGCTTAAGCCACCCACCCTTCACTGAACACCACAAAGTGCCACATCCTATACCAGCTAGCACTGAACTTGGCCTGCTGTGATGCTCTTCCTGCTTCGTGTAAGCCTGCATTCTGAATGACGAAATGATTCTCCCTGAGCCCAGGGGCCGTGCGGATTTCTGCCACGGTCTGGATATTTGAGGCCCCCTCCGAATTCATGTGTTGAAATGGAAACCCCAGTGTGAGGGTATTAGGAGCCGGTGCCTTTGGGAGGTGATGAGGTGATGAGGGTGGAGCCCTCATAAATGAGATTAGTGCCCTTGGAAAAGAGGACCCAGAGAGAGCTTCGCCCCTTCCGCCATGTGAGGACACAGCAAGAAGACCGCCGTCCAGGAAGCGGATCCTCATCAGACAGCCCATCTGCTGGCCCTTGATCTTGAACTCACAGCCTCTGAAGCTATAACAGATCCATGCCTATTGTTCATAAGCCACCCAGTTTATTTATTTATTTTGAGACAGAGTTTCGCTCTTGTCGCCCAGGCTTGAGTGCTGTGGCACGATCTCCTGTCACTGCAGCCTCCGCCTCCTGGGTTCAAGCGATTCTCCTGCCTCAGCCTTCTGTGTAGCTAGGATTACAGATGCATGCCACCATGCCTTGCTAATTTTTTGTAGTTTTAGCAGAGAGACGGGGTTTCACCATGCTGGCCAGGCTGATCTCAAGCTCCTGACCTCAAGTAATCTGCCAGCCTCGGCCTCCCAAAGTGCTGGGATTACAGGATTGACTCACTACACCCAGTTCAGTTTATGGTATTTTGTGATGGCAGCCTGAACAGACTAAGACAGTGTCCAGCCTGTTGCACCTGTCACGCAGGCCAGCCCCGGGCTCCGACAAGGTGCCACAAAGTCCTGCCTTCCTGCTCGGGTCTGGGACATGGGCAATGCATGGGAATGATCTTCACAGTGGTGAGGATGCCACAGAACGGGACTATCACCTTTGAGAGTGGCTCTCGGGTGGCCAGGGCCCTGCAGAGGGTGTGGCCTTGCTGCGGTACCCACAACACGACCTGTTCTCTGACACTAAGAGACAGGGCCCAGGCAAGGGTGGAGGCCACCTCTCTCCTCATCACTCACTCAACAAGCTCCTGGGATCTGCAGCCAGAACTCGGAGGAAAGCCACTCCGCTGCCCCAGCGAAGCCTCCTTCTCTTGCCAAAACGAAACATGCCTCCCGGCACCGAGAGCTATTTAGAGGCGGCTCTGTGATCCTGACACCTCCTTGCCGTAACTGGAAAACGGTTCCTCGGAAAGGCACAAGGGAAACCGAGAGCTTGGGATGTCCCTGTCTTTGTTTCCTTCCAGATGACGAAGCTTCATCTATTTCAGACTCTCGTGGCAACTCAGGAAGCCACTGATGCCCAAAGACCCCAGGGCCTGGTAAGAATGTTTTAATTACAAGCATCCTCCAGACATGGCAGGGAAGGCACCTGTGCTCCTGGCTCACCAAGGTCAGAGGTCGCCGAGCTCCCCTGCAAACTCCAAGGGAGTCTCTGCCCATCTCTAGGCTAAAGCCCAGAGTCTGTAGAGGCAGTTGAGGCCTCTGTGGTTCCAGAGGAGCTCCCTGGGGCTTTGTTAAAACCCCTTACGGGGCCAGGGCCTTTGCACATTGATGTGTATTACCCAGAAGCCCCTGGTTGCTCCAGGACCTTATACCTACCTTGACAGGACTGACCAGATAGAGGCGAGACTGATGCAAGCAATGTCCACACCTCCTGAAGTGCCGGCTCAGGGGCATCATGGGCCAGGCCCCCAGCCAGAGGAAGCAGCTGAGGACTGGGAAGCTGTTGTAGGAGTAGTTCCATGACGGGTGACCCAATGAGCCTCCCAGGTTAGAGGAGGACCCTGAGCATTTGAGCAAGACTTGCCTAGGTCTCTGCCGGTATCCGCAGAGGCTGGAGATGAAACAGCCCCTCAGTCCCACAGAAGGTGGAGCAGGTCCAGCCCCCAGCACCCCTCCCATGGCGGAGTGAAGGGGACCCCCTGGGCTGTGGCCAGACTTCACTCAGGCAGCACCATGCGGTGGTCAGGGCCACAGGCTTGGACACTGGACAGCCCCAGAGGGAGCTTTCTAGCACCGATACCAGACAACCTCCCTGCCGTCAGGCTCCATAAACTGGGGATAATAATTCAAGTATGATTCGTCTATGACTATCATGAGAATTAAAATAGTTAATTGGCAAATAATAATTGGCAAATGACTTAAAACAGCACCATTCAGTATCACCAAATTGAATGCAGAGATCCATATATTAAGGAGATGATATTATTGCTAGGGGGGGTTTACTTCAGAAATAAGAAAATCAACGAATATAATTCATCGCATTAGCAGAGAAGCAGGGGAAATCTACATAATCATCTTTGACAGTCGCAGGATCGGATTTTGGATAAATATTTTATCAAAACACATTGGATACGACAACATAGATTCATGATAAAACTTAATAGACTGGGCCAGGCATGGAGGCTCATGTCTGTAATCCCAACAATTTGGTAGGTCAAGGAAGGTGGATCACTTGAGGTCAGGAATTCAAGACCAGTCTGGCCAACATAGTAAAACCTCATCTCCACTAAAAATACAATAACTAGCCA
This sequence comes from Colobus angolensis palliatus, assembly GCF_000951035.1. Taxonomy (NCBI): domain Eukaryota; kingdom Metazoa; phylum Chordata; class Mammalia; order Primates; family Cercopithecidae; genus Colobus; species Colobus angolensis. Next base: position 3,776,329 of record NW_012122265.1, on the reverse strand, counting down.
GGTGTGGTGGCACGAGCCTGTAATCCCAGCTACTTGGGAGGCTGAGGCAGGAGAATCTCTTGAACCTGGGAGGTGGAAGTTGCAGTGATCCAGGATCACGCCATTGCACTCTGCACTCCAGCCTGGGCGACAGAGTGAGACTCCATCTCAAAAAAAAAGAAAAAAAAAAAAGGCCAGGCACAG
>NW_012122265.1:3774536-3776096 GCF_000951035.1 Colobus angolensis palliatus | reverse complement strand
CAGCTCACTGCAAGCTCCACCACCTCCTGGGTTCACACCATTCTCCTGCCTCAGCCTCCCGAGTAACTGGGACTACAGGCGCCCACCACCACGCCTGGCTAATTTTTTTGTATTTTTAGTAGAGATGGCGTTTCACTGTGTTCGCCAGGATGGTCTTGATCTCCTGACCTCGTGATCTGCCCGCCTCGGCCTCCCAAAGCGCTGGGATTACAGGCGTGAGACACCGCGCCCAGCCGAGACTCGGTCTTAAAAAAAAAAAAAAAGGTTGCTATGGTTAGAAAAATGATGACTGACTACATCTTTGAACACTGCAGACTGCTCATTGTAAAGGTAACCCACCCCCCAGGTCACCCAGCACCCCACAAAAATGTACAATCAGATACACACAAGCGCACAGCCACGTCTGCACTTGGACGCACACCTAGGACAGCTGCTGAAGTAACACACACGTGGACCATCCCCTAGTGATTCTGGGATTCTCCTTCCAAAGAAAAGCCCTAGGAGCTTAAGCCCAGGCACCTCCCTGCTGGTCTAAAGGACTCAGCTCATAAGGCAAATGAGAACAATGCAAACATTTACTTGTGATAATTGCCTGACTGCTTCTCCCCTTGATGATTTCAAGGCCTAGAAAATCGTCTTGGCAGAAAGCAGCCTCCTGCCTGTCCTCTGGTACTGCCCGCCCTATGCTTGGCTTATCACAGGTTCCCAGTAAAAGCCTTCTGGGAGAAGGAAGAGGGAACTGGCTCTTATGTGATGTCTCAGCATTGCTCAGTGTTGCCCAGCTGTTGTCAGGCTGCTGGTCTGGGTGACACGAGGAAGGCAGAGTGTGGGGTCTGTCTCTGTGGCTGCAGGTGTACACAGTAGCGAAAAGAACGCTCACAGTAGAGACACAGCCGGGACTCAGGTGCCACACGCTGCTCTGAGTGAGTTCCCGGGAGCGACCTCTTTTGATCTTAACAGCTCTATGAAGTGGGCACCATTATCTCTACTTGACAGAGGGGGAAACTGAGGCACAGAGCAATTAAGAAACTTGCTCCACATCACAGTCAGCACCGAAGCCAAAACATTCACTCAAGCCGTTTGGGTTCAAAATCTTCGTCTAATCACCTTAGCATGTAATATGCTGTCATTTTCATGGACTAGGGCATTTTTTTAAAAAGTTATGATATAATCACAGGTCAAACACCTGTGTAAAAACTAGAAGCACAAGAAACAAATGACAAATTATTCTCGAGGGTTATGACAAGTCACACTCAGGCTGGGCACCCACAGGATCTTCTACGGTGAAAAGTGCCCCGCGCAGGGGAAGGACAAGTCCTGTAAGAACAGACGCTGCTTTGTCCAGGTTTTTCAGAGCCCTAGAGGCTGGAGGGGAGCCAGTGAAGAAACGAGAACTCAGCTCTCTACAGCTCACCTGTTTTCCCCCCATTCATTCAACTGTCCTCCTCCTTCCTTGTTTCAAACAACATTTCGGGAATACAGACAGATGCCTGCCTGCGGGGTATGACCATAATGCAACCTTGAGGGGGAAATGTTAGGGTTTCAAAAAACCCAGAGGCC
>NW_012122265.1:3765802-3769471 GCF_000951035.1 Colobus angolensis palliatus | reverse complement strand
GCACAGTGGCTCATGCCTGTAATCCCGGCACTTTGGGAGGCCGAGGCAGGCAGATCACAAGGTCAGGAGATCGAGACCATCCTGGCTAACACAGTGAAACCCCATCTCTAGTAAAAGTACAAAAAAATTAGCCAGGCGTGGTGGCGGGCGCCTACAGTCCCAGCTACTCGGGAGGGTGAGACAGGAGAACAGGATGAACCTAGGAGGCGGAGCGTGCAGTGAGAGGAGATCGCGCCACTGCACTCCAGCCCGGCTGACAGAGCAAGACTCCGTCTCACAAACAAATAAGATAAAAAAAAAAAAAAATCTTAATAGACTGGGAAGAAAAGTGAACTTTGCCTGCTAGTGCAGCAGTGAAACAGATTGTGCCTGAGAGAACACCCTAAAACTAAGGGCCGCATGGGTCTGAGGACTGCTGCTCTGGACTCCCTCACGTGACTGCGTTTAAGTGGAGGGTCAGCCTGGCTGGCAGGTGCGGGATGGCCTCACATGGGCCTCGTGGTTGGCTGGAACACATCTGTTTTCTTCTATGCATCCTCCCATCCCCCAGCAGACCAAGCTGGCTTCCTTACACAGTGTCCTCAGGACAATGCTCCACGTAGACAGCACGTCACGCTGCCAAGGAGGGAAACAGACTCTGCCTGTGCATGGGAGTGGCTGCACTTTTTTTCCTGCCACAGCTCCAATCTGCAATCGTGCCGTGACTGCAGCTCAGACACGGTCATGGGGATCCGCGGGTGTTCTGGGTGACCTTCTGGTTGACCTTGTCCTTTTGGTCCTGGGATCGAGCAGAAGCTCCAAAGGCTGCACAGCAATCTGGGATTCGGACCAGGCCTCCAGAGCTGCACTGATATTGGCAAGTTACCGACCGAGAATGCTGGGCTTCAGCACCAAGATGACTCTCATTACAAGGGAAATGCTGAACCAGGGGTTGGCATGGGGGGATCATGTATGAGAGGAAAACCACTTTCAGCATTCGGAATTTTCTGACCTCATCAATATCAAAGTCAAACCACAACCCAACGGATCTACCTCCATTTAGTCGTTCAGCTTCCAGCCAAGATGTTGAAACGTCAGCGGGGGGAAAAACCGGCCACCTCCTTGGAGGGGGCCACCTCCCCTCACCCCTCTTAGGGTAGAAGAGATCTTCCGGGCAGTATCATCTGTCCTGTGAAATACGTATGGCAGTCAAGGGAATAAAAACCTCGAAAAACATCAGCGTGAAAGTTTAACAAACACACGAAAGAATGGGAAATAATTATTTCATGTGGACCGAATGCAACCTCCCTCTCCCGGAAGGATTTGCCAATAAGATGCAAATTTTTCCTTTGAAATAGTGATGGCATTGAAGGACATCATTTGCTCCCAGAAATCTTGACAGAAAAGCAACAGTTCTTTGATGTTTGCAGAGGAATGGTTTTCAGGAGAGTGGCTCTGGTGGGACTCTGAGGCTAGAAAGCCATGAGCCCATAGGGCAGTTAGATTTTTCTACTTGGCCTCCAGGAACACTAGACTCATGGCACAGAATGAGGGAGGCTGAGTCTATTGTAAGAAGAGGAGATTTCTGGGGATTACCGATGTTGCTAGGCTGCCTTTCCCGTGCTGTAATGATGAGGAGAGTGATCAAGCTGATCTTAATGATAACCACCCATGTTTACCCAACACGACACGCAGCCCAGCATCTAAATACAGTCTCTGAATTCCACCCTCATGGCATGCCTTGAGGAAGTAGAGCTGTCATGATCCTTGTTCTGCAGAAAACAGGCTTTGAGAGCTCAAGCCAGTGAGATTTCTTCACTGCGTAAAGGAAGGCCCTGTCCATTCAATTCCAAAGCCTAGGGGAAGGCAGGCGTTACACACACGGCCTCATGTGCTCTAACTACAGAAGTTCTCTTGTGCAACAGCCCAGGCACAGCCTCCCTGCTTAAAAAAGGCAAGAGGGAGATTAGCAATGAGATTTGGTTCTGAAGCAAAAATTGAACACCATTTTCTGCAGGACAGTAACCAAAGAAAGAAATCACGGCTGACAGCGGGGTACGCTTGTGTATGAGTTTGATCAGGCTGCCATCACTAAGCACCACAGACCGGGCGGCTTAAGCCACAGACACTTCTCATTTCACTGTCCTGGAGGTTGGAGTCTGAGATCAGGGCGTCCCAGGGCTGGGTCCACTTGAGGCCTCTCTCCTTGGCTTGCTTTGGGCCGCCTTCTCTCTGTGTCCTCACACTACGGTCCCTCTCTGTGTGTCTGTGTCCTCATCTCCTCTTCTTATACGGACACTGGTCATATCAGATTAGGGCTCAGCCTAGTGACCTCAATTTAACTTAATTACTTCTTCAAAGTCCCATCTCCAACTACAGTCACATTCAGAGGTGCTGAGGCTTAGGCTTCAACACAGGAATTCAGGGGGACACCATTCCACCCAGAACAACTTGCTTAGCACAAGAGTATGCAGAATCTCTTTGCCTTCCTCAGGGACGCCTAGGGTCCCCAGCAAACACCCAGGTCAGAGGTGTCTGGGACCTGCACAAGGCTGGAGAATCTCTCCCTTCATGTGGTCTGTTTTCAGGGAGCAGAGGGTAGGAAGAGGCTATTACACACTCAATTGTCACAGATGAACACGCAGGAGCAGAAGCAATCACCACCTCTCCCACCCCCATGATTCAGTTATGAAAAGTGTCACACCCACCGAAAAACTTGAAAGAATAGTCTGGCTGTGGTGGCTCAAACCTGTAATCCCAGCACTCTGGGAGGCTGAGGCGGACAGATAACTTGAGGTCAGGAGTTCAAGATCAGCCTGGCCAAAGTGGCAAAATGGCATCTCTACTAAAAACACAAAATTAGCCGGGCATGGGGGCGGACACCTGTAATCCCAGCCTCTTGGGAGGCCGAGGAAGCAGAATCACTCGAACCCAGGAGGCAGAGGTTGCAGTGAGCCAAGATTGCACAATTGCACTCCAGCCTGGGCAACAGAGCAAGACTCCATCTCAAAAAAAAAAAAAAGTTGAAAGAATAGAGCAATGAAAATCAATACACTGCCAAACTGGATTACACAACTGTTTACATGTCGCTTGGTGTGGTGTGTGTGTGTGTGTGCGCGCGCTGGGGGGCACATGTGCACATAATTCGATTTTTGCTAAGCCATGATGATGCATCCCTCTCTAAACACCTCAGCATTTGCAGAAAGGAAGGGGGTGCTCCCGTAAGTCATGTCACACGCAGAAGAACGTCATTCACTCCACACGCACGGCTCTCCACATGCCTCTTTCCCCTAATTTTCTGTACTATTTTAATTCAGCTAAAAGTACATGCCATGAAACACACAGGCCTTAAGCACAGAGTGGGAAAAGGTTTTGTTGTTGTTGTTTTGTTTTATTTTTGAGATTGAGTCTTGCTCTATTGCTCCAGCTTCAACCCGGGAGGTGGAGGTTGCAGTGAGCCAAGATCCCACCATTGCACTCCAGCCTGGGCAACAGAGAGAGACTCTGTCTCAAAACAAAAACACTGCCTTCTTCTCAGAGCGGGGGTTACCATTTCAAGCCCCAGTTACTCCACATTCTCACAGACAACATGCGGCACTGTCCATCTTCTTAATTTTGGCTAATTGTGTGTGTGAAGTAGGTGGTTTTAAACTTCATTTGCCCCCAAATTTTTTTTTTTTTTTTTTTTTT
>NW_012122265.1:3752526-3764861 GCF_000951035.1 Colobus angolensis palliatus | reverse complement strand
AAAAAAAAAAGAAAGAAAGAAGGAAGGAAGGAAGGAAAGAAAGAAACAGTCAGTTATGAAGGTGGTGGTGACACCAGGTGACCTTATGCACGCAGAAAATCATTCAATGATGTGAAGGAAGTTTAACAAATTATATAAGCTAACATCATGCTTATGGGGTATCAACTACATTTTTAAAAAATGGACTAGTTGGGTGTTGATACGGTTTGGCTGTGTTCCCATCCATACCTCCACTTGAATCGTAGCTCCCAGAATTCCCACGTGTTGTGGGCGGGACCCGGGGGGAGGTAATTGAACCATGGGGGCGGGTCTTTCCCGTGCTATTCTCGTGATAGTGAATAAGTCTCATGAGCTCTGACAGGTTTATCAGGGGTTTCCGCTTTTGCTTCTTCCTCATTTTTTCTCTTACTGTCACCACGTAAGAAGTGCCGTTGGCCTCCCGCCATGATTCTGAGGCCTCCCCAGCCGTGTGGAACTGTAAGTCCACGTGCTAAACCACGAGGACGCATCGTGCATCACGATGATGTATCTCTAAACACCTCAGCATTTGCAGAAACGAAGGGGGTGCTCCTGCAAGTAACGTCACACTCAGAAGATGGGCATTCACCCCCAGATTTCCTCCAAAACCACTTAAGCCTCTGTTTGTTCCCAGTTTCCGGTATGTCCATCAACAGTGTGAAAATGAACCAATACAGGTGTTTATACGGGGTTTTATTTGGTCAGCTTCTACAGAAACCCAAATTAACAATTTCATTAAAATCACTGTCATGTGTCACACTGGGGAACAATTTCTGAGACAGGAACAAAATTTGACCACAAAAAGATCATCCGGGAAAACGGTCTTCTTTCCTTCAGTTCTCTGGGCTTATCAATATCTAGTCTCAAGGAACTGAATTACAGATTCTAAGCCAGTTCCTCATTCATTCCCTTCCCGCCCCCTCTACTTCTCCAGCAAAGAAAAGGAAATGAAAAAACAACCACAAAAAACCTCTACCCTCCCATCTTCTCGCAACCTCCGGGTATGTTTATAGATAAATTCAGGTTAGGTCATGTCCTTTAGAAAAAAAAAGGCATTCAATCTATAATTAATCCCAGTGAGAAAGAAGAAACTTATGACATAAAGGAATTTGTTTTCCTACTTTTCCCTCATTTATCCTAAATGAGGGACCCTATGATGACAACGTGGACCCTTTAGGGACCGTATGGAATACTCGGGGGGCTCTACGTGCTAAAGTGGATGGGAGGTATGAGAATTAAATTCAACACATTTAAATAACATAAAATTGCATTTCAATTCCTCCAGGAATAAAAAAAAAATCAAAAGGCATTTACTGTATTAGGAAAAATCTGGGGATCATGATTAAGTTCCTTGTAACTGGCAGGTAAAAGTTGAGGAGAAAGAAGCAAACAGAGAAGGAGAAGGGAGGGAGAAGAAGAGGGAAAGGAACAGCAAAGAACTAGGGATGGTTTTCCTCAACGTTGTTTTTAAGATCCTTGCAAATAATTTAAAAAACACTAAAAATAAAAGCCAAGGCCTCAGAGTTCCCACTTTGGGATCTGGGGGCTAAAAGAGAAGATTCTGAGTTTAGACGTTGGCTCTAAACCCTGCCCCAGACTTCATGCGGAAACATACCCTAAAAAGGCATCCTCTCCAGAGACAAGGAGCAGCAGGCATTAGGACCCTACACGGTGCCACTGCTGGCCAGCCCGGCTCTCTGTGCTTCTGGTTCAATCAGAGCTGGTCTTTTCATCTCCATTCGGAAAACAGCACTCACGTGTAATCACACAATCATCTCATTGTTCAGGTAATGCTACCACACTTCATTAGGGAGAGCAGCTGGCATCAGGGTGTTCTCGTCAGAGCAGTGCTGTGAGTGTTTATTGCTTTTCCATTAATCCACTTTTGGATTTAGCGTATTTACGCTGGGGCGGCAAGCAGAGAACAGGGTGGCGGTGGGGAATTTCTGTAAGGAGTTGTCTGGCCCTCAGAGCAGATGCAGGCCTCCGCCCACCCACGCTGCCTCTGCAGCATCTTGTTTCAGGGCCCTGAGAAGACACACCCTGCTCAGCTGCATTCGACAGCCTGTTTCAGGAAATCCGGCTCTGGGGCTTGTACAGAGCCACAGGAACAAGTGTGCAAAGGACTTCCACTTAGACCCATAGTCCACCTGACCCCCTCAGTCTCCCTTTCAGGGACAATCTACCTGGCACCAGGAAAGCATGAGCAACACCCAGGCTTTCCAAGAGCCTGGCATCCCCTCAAGCCAGGGGCTAGAAAAAGGTCATCCCACCACACCTCCCACCTGTCCATGCTGGGGCCTTCCCGGGAATACAGAGAGAAGCTTACAAATCCAGCCTCGCACAGAAAGGCCCTTCAAAAACACACCCCCCTTGCAAGCAAACACAAGAGGCTGAGCATACGAAAAGGGGGGTTGGACCCAGTAGCTCACACCTGCAATCCCAGTGCTTTGGGAGGCCAAGATGGGAGGATCACTTGAAACCAGCCCGGGCAAGGTCTTAAGCAAGAACCCTGTCTCTACAAAAAAAAAATAATAATAATTAGTACAGCATGGTAGTGCACACCTGTAGTCCCAGCTATTCGGGAGACTGTGATGGGAGGATCTCTTGAGCCCAGGAATTTGAGAATTTGAGGTTGTAGTGAGCTATAATCGCACCATTGCACTCCAGTCTGGTGGCAAAGCGAGACTCTGTCTCAAAAAAAAAAGAACAGAAAAGAAAAGAAAAAGATGAAAATTCAGTTGTTAAAGTATTTAACTGGAAACACCAGGAATCTTGTAGGCTACGACGCCATTCACTTTGGAAATGCCCTTTCCTCTCCACAAGCTGCATCTCGGCTTCCTCTCCCTAATCTTAGTAATGTGATCTGTGGGTGAAGCCGACTGCTATTGGCTGGCAATGACTTTCCAGATGATTTCTGGGTACTGCTGGCTTACGGGACACGTTCGTCCTCAGGTCCCAATACGATCCCTCAAAAATACTGATGCCTTCTTTAAACACAGAAATTGGGCCCTTGGAGACACTTCGCTGCCACTGGGAATCTCATCTCAAATGTGCAGGGCTGCTGTTCCCAAATCTGCCAGCACATGTTAGCAGACTGTACACACACCCCCCAAAAAATCCCCTAGCAACTACACGCTGGCGCCTAACATTTTAATTCTTTCAGTTATGATTCATGGTGCCATCTGTGGACAGATAATGAGAGACAATAATCCAAGAATAGCTGTCAGGCATTTGTTCAGCAGAGTTTTAGCATCAGTTGCATCCAAGTATGGGAAGGGACGGTGCCACCCCGGGAGTGCCTAACCACTCCCACGGCTAAAACGGGACTCAGTGAATCAGAGCGGCAGGTCTGGCCGCTGCGCCCACCCGAGTGACATCATGCCCTCAGCTGTCCTCAAACTCCTGAGAACACCGAGAGCAACGGCTGCAAGGTCCAGGAGAGAGCTAAAGGCAACAGGCATGAGAGAATCCACAGGAGACCACCCCACAAAAGGGCTACCTGCCTCGCCGGATGGATGGGATGACGGAGGGGCTGTGGCTATGAGAAAGGGGACTCCCTTGAGGCTTGCTTAAGCGTGCCAAGGAGAAAGATGCATTGCTCGATCATCAAATCCAAGGCCATGCTTTAAAGACTTCCGGATGACTCGATTTACGACACTTAGGCATAACATCATTTTTTTCTTATTCTAAACACTGTGTGTGTTCTCTGACCTCCACGTATTTCAGAGCGCAGACCTGGCTGTCAGCAGACACAGATGTGGGTTTCCAGACACTACACCCTCCACCCTGTTGTGTTCTTCCCCGATCCACATCACCTTGTTCTTGTTTTCAGGAGCCAGACATGTCTAGGGAGGCCTACGTATTTTCTGCAGGAAAGGATTAGAGAAGAATGAAGGGCAATTACCACCTTCTTCAGTGGTTTGCCCAAAGCCATTCTAAACTGGGCAATGTGTCTACCTGTGAATCCGGAGGGATAAAAGACATTCTTGACCGTCCCTCGCTCTCTAGAGAGAGGGTAGAGTTGAGATAAGCTGAGCCCCATGCCCCGTGGAACAGTTCATGCTGAGTTTAACACTCACGGGCACTGTCTGGGGGAAAGGTCGGGGGATGTGGAAATGGCCTAGTTGTGGCAGAGTGGGAGGCAGCATAGAACAATACCCCTTGCCAAGCCGGCTGGCCGTCACATGGCCACACAGTGGACAGAGGCATGGAAAGCTCTTGGCACTTCCAAAATGCGAGGCTGGCAGACAGCAGACAAGCTAAATCCTAGCATCAGTCACTCATGTGTATGTGTGTGTGTACACACACACATACACACACACACTCACACACACACATACACACACACTGACACACACACACACACAGCTGCCCCACCACCCTTTCATGCAGTAGCACAGCAAGCTTCAGGAATTATTTCCAGAACTGTAATGGAGCATGATTCACTGGCAAGAGGACAATGACCTAATTATCCACCTGTGTCAGTTAAATGGCAAAAAGCCCCCTCGCCCTCCCTTTGCCTGGCACAGCATTCAGCATCTTCCTGCTGTCTGAAGAGAGGCTTGCAAAATGCTAATGTGACTCCAGGTCTCTCTCCTGAAAGCTTGCAGGTATCCAAGCAGCCTGGGGAAAGGGAAGCCAGGATCACATGGAGTCCAAGAAGAAACTCAGCCTCAGCAGGCTCTGGTGTCTTAATGCACAAATCTCCTCCTATAATAAGCAAATGTATCATTTCTCAATCTCCACGGTACCTGAGGCCTTAAGCACCAGGTGCATGTGGGGAAGGTGTGGAGGGAGGTTAGGAAACTATTGCTTTTGGATGTTTTGCTTAATTTTTATTAGGAAACAGAACATGAAAAGTCAGCATGAGGAGAGGGAAAGTGACCAAGAGAAGCCACCACACCGCAGGACAATGAGCTGCTTCGAAGGAAGACGGTAAGTCAGGTCTTGGCCCCGAAGTCAGCTGAACATCCCAGCCTACTCCAAATGTCACAAGAAGTTAAAGATGCAAGAAAAAAACCAAACAATCCCCTTGAAAAGTGGGCAAAGGACATCAGCAGACACTGTTCAAAAGAAGACACAGCTGCAGCCAATAATCACATGAAGAAAAGCTCAACATCACTGATCATTAGAGAAATGCAAATCAAAACCAGAATGAGATACCATCGCATGCCAGTCAGAACGGCTATTACTAAAAAGTCAAAAGACAACAGATGTTGGTAACGAGAAAAAGGAACCCTTTTACACTGTTGGTAGGAGTGTAAATTAGTTCAGCCACTGTGGAAGACAGTGTGGAGACTCCTCAAAGACCTAAAGACAGAAATGCCATTCGACCCAGCAATCCCATTACGGGATTACATACACAAAGGAATATAAATCGTCCTATTATAAATATACATGCACACATATGTTCACTGCAGCACTATTCACAACAGCAAAGACATGGAGTCATCCTAAATGCCCATCATTGATAGACTGGATCAAGAAAATGTGGTACATATACACCGTGGAATACTATACAGCCATAAAAAAGAACATCATGTCCTTTGCAGGGACATGGATGCAACTCAAGGTCATTATCCTTCGCAAACTGATGCAGAAACAGGAAACCAAATACAGCATATTCTGATTTATCAGTGGGAACTAAATGTTGGGAACACATAGACACACAGAGAAAAACAACAGACACAGGGGCCTTTCAGTGGGGTGGAGGGTGAGAGGAGGGAGAGGGTCAGGAAGAACAACTAATGGGCACAAGGCTTGATACCTGGTTGATGAAATAATGTGTACAATAATCCCTCAAGACATTTGTTTACCTAGGTAACAAACCTGCACATTCTGCACATATAACCCCTGAACTTAAAATAAAAGGTTTTGTTTGTTTGTTTTGTTTTGCTTTTTAATAAGGCCAACAGATGAACATCTCAAGGCAACTCGTATTTTAAGTCACTTGACTGTGAGGACCCTGACCCAGGAAAGAAAAGCAATGGCTATAAAACAGGTGGCCCACTGATCGGCCACAAGAGCCAACGTAACAAGAGATTCATCTCCCAAAGGCAGAACGCTTGCAGCTGCTCCACGCGGGGCGGGGGCCTAGGGAAGAAAGGTCACCAGACTCTCCTCACAGGGCTCCTGCATCAGCTACAAGGTCAGGTCAAGTCAGACAGCATACCCTCTCCACAGAGAGAGGCCGATTGGTATCAATTTTATTGAGATAATTTATGTCCTAGAATCACAAGGTCACTCAGCACCCATGTGCAGTTTCATCATCCATGCCAGGTACAGCCCAGGTGGCTCAGCCAGTTGAAGTGGAATTGGGGAAGAATGTGCCAAAGTCTACATGGATATCTTTATTTTAACTGATTTTTATTTTTTTGAGACAGAGTCTTGTTCTGTCTCCCAGACTGATGGAATGCAGTGGCGTGATCTGGGCTCACTGCAACCTCCGCCTCCCGGGTTCAAGTGATTCTCCTGCCTCAGCCTCCCAAGTAGCTGGGACGACAGGCCCCTACCACTACACCTGGCTAATTTTCATATTTTTAGTACAGACAGGGTTTCACAATGTTGACCAGAGTGGTCTTGAACTCCTGACCTCAAGTGATCTGCCTGCCTCGGCCTCCCAAAATGCTGGGATTACAGGGTGTGACCCACTGTGCCCAGCCTTAATTGACTTTTTAAGTTGACAAATAAAAACAGTGTACAGTGATGGTGTACAACATGTTTTGAAAAACACACACAGACCAGGCACAGTGGCTCACACCTGTAATCCCAGCACTTTGGGAGGCCAAGGCGGATGGATCACTTGAGCCCAGGAGTTTGAGACCAGGCTGGGCAGCACAGTAAGACCCCACCTCTACAAACAATTTAAAAATGTAGCCAGGTGTGGTGGCATGCACCTGTGGTCCAAGCCACTTGGGAAGCTGAGTTGAGAGGATTACTGGATCCCAGGAGATCGAGGCTGCAGTAAGCCGTGATCACCCCACCACACTCCAGCCCAGCCAACAACAGAGCAAGACCCCGTCTCAAAAAAATAAAAAAAAACAAACAGAAAAAGAAACATGCATACAATGTGCAATAGCTAAATTAAGTTAATGAACACGTGCACCGCGTCACATGCTGACCATCTTTTTGTGGTGAGAACACTTAAATTCCACCCTCTCAGCTATTCAAGTATACAATGCATTGTTAACTGGCCACAATGTTGTACAACAGATCTTAGAACTTACTAATTCCTTCTTTTTTTTAACTTTTATTTTTTTTGAGACTGAGTCTCACTCTGTTGCCCAGACTGGAATGCAGTGGCATGATCTCGGCTCACTGCAACCTCCGCCTCCTAGGTTCTAAGTGATTCTCCTGCCTCAGCCTCCTGAATAGCTGGGACTGCAGGCGTGTGCCACTACACCCGGCTAATTTCGTATTTTTAGCAGAGACGGGGTTTCACCATGTTGGCCAGGCTGGTCTCGAACTCCTGACCTCAGGCAATCCACCCACCTCGACCTCCCAAGGTGCTGGGATCACAGGCGTGAGCCACTGCGCCCGGCCGATCTCAAACTTACTTCTCCCGTCTCACTGAAATTGTGTATCCTTTGACCAGCACTGCCCTGGCCCCCTCCCCAAACCTCCTGGCTTCTGGCAGCCGCTATCCTACTCTCTGCTTCCATGAGTTCAACTTGTTAAGATTCTGCACATAAGTGAGATTGTGCCATGCTTGTGCCTGGCTTGTGGTGCTTAACGTTAAGTCCTCTGGGCTCATTCTGGGGATGTCTTTTAAATAATCAATCAAGAGCCTGCAACCCAAGCTTTATTTTTTTTGAGACTGAGTCTCACTGTTGCCCAGGCTGGAATGCAGTGGCAAGATCTCGGCTCACTGCAACCTCCGCCTCTCAGGTTCTAAGTGATTCCCCTGCCTCAGCCTCCCGAATAGCTGGGACTACAGGCACGTGCCACTACACCCGGCTAATTTTGTATTTTTAGTAGAGACGGGGTTTCACCATGTTGGCCAGGCTGGTCTCGAACTCCTGACCTTAGGCGATCCACCCACCTCGACCTCCCAAGGTGCTTCCTTGAACAGGCTTCTAGTCTCAAGTTCAAGTTTACCAGCTGTAGCATTCTGGCCAAGTCACTTAACATCTCTGAGCCTCAGTGTTTTCATCTGTAAACAGAGATAATAACAGATCTGTTTATTCTTTTGTGGGGGGGCATCCATATGCCTCTAGCTACTTCATCATATCTGTCCATGCCCAGTGGACACAGGGCATTTTGTCAATTAAAGTGAGGTAGTGCACAGAGCATAATTATCAGTACTACCCAATACACAAGCACTTAATAAATAGTAGCTACTAGTATAATCGTAATTATTTTAAAAGCACTCTCTGTAAGCAATAGAAATATTATGTATGTATGCATGTATGCATATATGTATATATGTATGCATGTATGCATATATGTATATATGTATGCATGTATGCATATATGTATATATGTATGCAGAGATGGGGTCTTGCTATGTTGCCCAGGCTGGTCTCAAACTGTAAGCTCAAGCCAGTCTCCCACCTTGGCCTCCCAAAGGGCTGGATTTACAGGTGTGAGATGCCATACCCCAGCCTATCTTTAAAAATGATTACCTGTCATGAAGGAAGAGAACAGAGTGGAAAGGAGAGGGGGAAGGCGGAACTTCTTTGTATATAACTTGGTTTATAGATTTGACTTTAAAATGCAAATATTCTATAGAATTACAAACCAAAATTAAAAATGTAAAAAGCAAGTCATTAAAAATCAAAAATGAAATTAAACAAATGAACCTAAATCTGTACATAGCTGCTGGCAAAAACAAATAGAAATTATTCCAAATGTCTCTCAAGCTCAGTAGTTTAATTGCATGTCCCTAACGGGGTCTACTCCAGTGACAACACGACACTGCAAGGGAGAATCTGAAACCACTACAGCAGCATACTGCTGGGTAAGTGCTAGCAGCATTACGTGAAGAATTTTTTGTGCATGTAGAATAAACCAAAAGAAAGGTGATGTTGCTCATTAAAAGTTAAAGTTTTTAGCATAGCTGAAAGGAGATACAGATGTTAAGATCAAGGAGGTTAAGTCAAAACCTTGTCCTGAATCACAACAGACAATATCAATATAACTCATGATGCATATTACCTAAAAAGTAAGCCCCCTTAAACTTAGACATGGCCCTTCAACACCAGTTTCCACTAAAAGAAACAGGTTTCCCTGAAAAATGGCTGATTCCATGTCTGAGACGAGAAATCTGAAATGTCTCACCACACCAGAAAATCAGGAAGCTATCAATGACTACGAGGTCATGTCCAAAAGACTCAGGAAAAAGTCAGAATCAGCCTCCACTGGGCACAGACAGATACAATGAAGTAGCTAGAGGCATATGAATGCTCCCCCGAAAAAGAATAAACAACAAAAGACAACAGCAAACGTATCTTTTAAAGCATCAGGGAGCTACTGAAGCTACAAAGACCACAGGTGCCAAGGTTCGGGAAGGGGGCAGCTGTCGAGAGGTGAGCAGATGTGCTAAAGCTGCTTCTCTCCTGGGATCATTTGTACGTCCCAGACTCAGGGAAAGGGCTGAGAATTGGTCCTTGAGCCAAGAGCCGATTCCCGCTAGGTGTAGAGAAATCCCTGGAGTTTTTAGCAGTGAAGTAGGGCTCCTAAGGCAAAAACTGTAGACTCGAAGAGGAGTCGTCTGGGTGAGAGGAAGGAGTAGAAAAATGAATGAGGCATTTGGCTGCTTTTCCTTTCGACATTTGCTGAATTCTGAAATTGGGAGGAATAGAAGGTGAAAAAGCTAGGCATAAGAACTGGAGGGCAGGGCCCACCAGGGAGAAGGATGCTGGTCAACACCAGGCTCTCAGCTGAAAGTGCTGAGGGCTACATTCTAGAAGGAAAGGAGAACTGGAGTTAGCATGAGTCCTCCCAAAACTACAACCCAGCCTTGACTCAGCTAAAGTCTCTGACTGCATTAAGGTGACAAAGCTTCCCTCCATCTGCCTAACAGAAGAAAGGATAATCCTCTCTGAAAGAAAATAACATTATCCAGAGTCTCCATAATTTTTTTTTTTTTTTTTTTGAGACGGAGTCTCCCTTTGTCGCCCAGGCTGGAGTGCAGTGCCGTGATCTCGGCTCACTGAAAGCTCCGCCTCCTGGGTTCACGCCATTCTCCTGCCTCAGCCTCCCGAGTAGCTGGGACTACAGGTGCCCACCACCTCGCCCGGCTAATTTTTTTGTATTTTTAGTAGAGATGGGGTTGCACTGTGTTAGCCAGGATGATCTCGATCTCCTGACCTCGTGATCCATCCACCTCGGCCTCCCAAAGTGCTGGGATTACAGGCGTCAGCCACCACGCCCGGCCATACTTTTTATATATATATCCAATGCCTGATATTCTATAAACAATTACTAGTCATTCCCAGAGACAGTACTATGGGTTGGAAAACAAAGAGAAAAACAGTCAATAGAAACAGACCCATGGATGATCCAGACACTGGAGTCAGCAGTGAAGAACTTAACAATGATTAGTATGATCAAGAAGGTAAAAGGAAAATTGGAGAAGGCAGCTGAAAAGATGGAGAATTCCAAGAAACAACCGAATGCAGAAGAGAATCAATCGTAAACTCTAGACTTTAAAATCCAACATCTACAATTAAGGACCTCAAAGGTACGTTTAAAATCAGATTACATGTAGGAGATAGATTAAGGAAATTGGAAAATTGGTCAATAAAAAAATGTACAAACTGAAGCACAGACAGAAGGATGAATGGAAAACACAGAAAGGACATATATAAGACTCACTGAAAGACTCTGACATGTATGTGAATCAAATCCTAGAAGGAGAGAAGATGAAAAATAAGGCAGAAGTATTACACACAATAATCCTAAACTGACAAAACATGTAAAGCCACAGACTCAAAAAGCTCTATAAATCTCAAGACAAACACAGGAAGAAAGCATAGCTAGGCACACAAATACTGAAAACCAAGGACAAATAAAATTTCTAAAGCAACCATAGCAAATGGCCATTATCTACAATTACGCTGACAGCAGTCTTTCAAAAGAAACTAGATAAGGGATGTAACAAAGAAAAAAGAAAATAACTACCAATCTGGAATCTGTACCTCACAAAAATATCCTATTAATAAGGCTAAATAGTGACATTTTTGGAAAAATCAAAGCAGACAATCTACCACCAGCGTGGATTCTAAAAAGGACTTCTTTTAGCAAAAGAAAGATGATCCCATAAAAAAATTCTGGAAGGAGTGAAAAGCAAATGGAAAATAAGTGAGCAAGTAATAAAGAACATGAAGATATAGGAGTGGTGAGTTTCCAAACATGTTACCAAAGCTAGGAGACATAGGGGAAGAAGCTGACCTGGTGACATAAATGAAATACAATAACATCCCCTATACTTTAAACAAAAAACAAACAAACAAACAAAAAAACCCTATAAGCAAAGTTGAAAGGAGATAAATTTGAAAGAAAAAAATCCACACATTTGTAACTTATGATTGAGTTAAAAGTACCTATTATATTATTATAAATCTACAACACAGAAATCCAAACCCAAAAGCCAAACAGGTACAATCCAACTGACAATTTGTATGACAGGGAGTCATTGATGGTAAAAACTCATCAACTGTAAGGAAGAAGAAGGAAATTTGCAGCTGCATGGTCAGGAGGGGGTGACAACACATAATGGGTCCCCACTGTTACCCTCCAATATGGCTGCCCTGATCCTCAGCTTTCATCTTTTTGTTTTGTTTTTGAGATGGAGTCTTGCTCTGTTACCCAGGCTGGGATGCAGTGGCAGGATCTTGGCTCACCACAATCTCCGCCTCCTGAGTTCAACCGATTCTCCTGCCTCAGCCTCCTGGGTAGCTGGGATTACAGGCATGTGCCACCACAGCTAGATAATTTTTGTATGTTTAGTAGAGATGGGGTTTCACCATGTTGTCAGGCTGGTCTTGAACTCCTGACCTCAAGTGATCCACCCGCCTCCTCCTCCCAAAGTGCTGAGATCACAGGCATGAGCCACTGCGTCCAGCTGCTTTCAACATTTTTTGAGAGAGACAGGATCTCACTCTGTCGCCCAGGCTGGAGTGCAGTGGCATGACGTGACCTTGGTTCGCTGATACCTCCACCTCCCAGGCTCAAGCAATCCTCCCATCTCAGCCTCTCAAGTAGCTGGGACTACAAGCATGCATCACCATGCCCAGTTTGTTTTTATATACTTTTTTTTGTAGAGACAGGGTCTCACTATGTTACTCTGGCTGCCCTTGAACTCCTGGGCT
>NW_012122265.1:3743263-3744929 GCF_000951035.1 Colobus angolensis palliatus | reverse complement strand
AGCTGGGATTACAGGCACCTGCCACCACGCCCAGCTAATTTTTGTATTTTTAGTAGAGACGGGGTTTCGCCATGTTGGCCAGGCTGGTCTCAAACTCCTGACCTTACGTGATCTGCCTGTCTTGACCCCCCAGTGCAGGGATTACAGGCGTGAGCTACTGTGCCCAGCCCCTTGCCTGATACTTGATAAGGGTTTTACACTTTTATTATTTCGTTAGGCACCACAAAACCTCATAAGAGAAATGAGCTTATTTCAGAGAATAGATAAAGGAAAAGCTATGCAGACAGCACAGGGTCCACCACTCCCGGAACAAGGCTGGAGCTGCTAACTTTGAATCGGAAGCATTCACCAGGACCCTCCCTTCCCATCACCATTCAGGTTCACAGGGGGGCAGACTGAGCGCCCACTTGCCCAGCAGAGATGCGCACTCTAAGCTTCCCTCCGCCAAGCGGTCAGGAAATAGACAAAGCCAGATACAACTCTCTATGGCGGTCGGCACTGCAGAGGGGAGTATGTGTGGGGGTTTCACAGTGGGCCACTATTTATATCTGCATGAATCAGCAGCCTTAAGCTGTTGCTGAAAGCTTAAGCAGTTCCTGTATGTTTAAGAAAGCAATGGTTAAATATATGCCCTATTTCATCAGCAACGTTATGGAATAAATATTTCAACGATACCCTGCTAGGTTGACTCTGTGCTAAGAAAACCAAGCATTTTTATTAAAGACGACCCACCAAAGTGAAGAAAGCCCTGCTAATTCTTACAGATTAGGTGCCCAATAGGAGCAGGTACCACCTGGAAACCAAGCTGTGTAGTAAGGAAATAGCATGTTCACAGAACATGTCTCCTCCAGTGCCTGCTGCCCCACCCCATGTGTCTATAATCACACCAAGCAGACACGCACCTGTGCAAAAGTCAGACACTTAAGCCTGGTAGAAAAAACATGTGAATCTAATCATTCCCACTGTAGAACTTCATGCTTGTGTTAGGTTGAAATATAAAAGCAAATCCACTACAAACGACTGGCAGGAGCACCCTAGTGGGAAGAAAAGCCAGGTTTGCACAGGGCGTGCCTACTGGATGTTACGTGAACATGAACTTGAGAGGTGCTTGACCTCCCCTGCTTGCCTCGCCATGTGCATACAGCACTAACTTCTTATTGTCCAGGATGTGTAAAGCCATTATTCTCATGGTCTGTGTTGCAAACATCCTATAAATCTGCCACAAATACAAAATTAGCAATACTGAGCTGTTGCTCCTAGGAGAAATGCAGGGTTAGGTTCCTGAGAGCCTCTGGTCACACCCTCATCAACCCATCAATACATAACCTAGTTTTATGTGTATTCCTGATTAAAGACACCTTATTTACACATATTGTTGACTCATTAACATTGTATTGGCTGGGTGTGGTGGCTGACACCTGTAATCCAGCAATTTGGGAGGCTGAGGTGGGTGGATTGCTTGAGCCCCAGAGTTTGAGACCAGCTTGGGCAACATGGCAAAACCCCCCCTCTAGCAAAAGTACAAAAATCAGCTGGGTGTGGTGGTATGTGTCTGTAGTGACAGCACTTTGGGAGGCCAAGGCTGGCAGATCCTTGAGCTCAGGAGTTCAAGACCAGCCTGGGCAACAGAGTAAGACTCTATCTCTACAAAATACCAAAAAAAAAA
>NW_012122265.1:3736414-3742433 GCF_000951035.1 Colobus angolensis palliatus | reverse complement strand
GCACACATCATATGTTTGCCAAGGCATCTCAATATGTTAATTTCTTTGTTTTAAAAAAATAAGGGCCTACAGTAATAAGAAATAGACTTCAACGCAACACATGGAGACAAAAGATTCTTTGTAGCTATTTTATAAACAATAATACTTCCCATTGTGTTAAAATAAATAAGAGTCCCTGAACGCTGACTCTGAATTCCATTTAAATATTCATGAAGATTCTGAACTCGATCTCCAAAAAAGATTTCACAATAAAATATTCCATTTATCCCGTGTCTCTTGCTCTGCTCCCAGGGTTATTTCACTGCCTGGCGTGATGGACTTGAAAGCCGTCGGAAGCATGGGAGACTCAGCTTGTTCTATGTGACCAATGAATCTGGGCCAGGTTGGGACTGATGGGGCCTGAGATGGGGAGAGGGCAGGCGAATCAATACAAGGAAAAGAACCCCACAGAACAGGCTATCTCCACAAGCAGTGAGTTCCCCATCTCTGCAGGGGTTCAAGCAAAGGCAGGCAAGATCTTAAGGAGACAGAAATTCCCATTAAGACACAGGCAGGGTCCTGGTGACCTTCAAGGCCAGTGACAGTTCATTTTATGTGTCATCTTGACTCAGTTCCCGAGTGCTCAGAGTAAACCGTTATTTCTGAGTCTATTTGGGAGGCTGTAGAATGTTTCTGGATCTGCATTTGAACTGGCAGACTCAGAAAAGCAGATGCCCTCCCCAAAGTGAGTGGGCCTCATCCAATCCACTGAAGGCCTGAATAGAACAAAAGGCAGAGGAAGGGGGCATCAGCTCTCCCCACCTGACTGCTGGAGCTCAACACAAACCGTTTTCTGCCCTCGTCCTGGCATTTACACCATCAGCTTTCCCAGGTCTTTGGTTTGCAGATGGCAGATTGTGGGACTTCTCAGCCTCCGTAATCACATGCGCCAATTCCTTATAATAAATCTCTCCTCATTCTCTTTCTATATATATGTATATATTTATATATGTACACATATATACATGTATCTTATTGGTTCCTTTTTTTTCTAGAGAACCCTGGCTAACACAAGGCCTATCGACACCACCAACTGCATGCCCTGAAACCCAGAGAGACAAGGGCATTGTCACGGATACCTGTTCCCATCAATGGAGACCCCAGCCATGGAGCTGCCCTCTCCACCATGCATTCCAAAGGTGTCTAGAAGGGAAAGAAAGGCTTGTGTGCTTGAAGGGGGAAAATGTGAAGGCAGAGATCTGAGACAACTGGTCAACTTGCTACAAAGCCTAATTCAGTGCAGAACAGGCTCTCGTGGCACACCTGGCATGGATCAAGGGCTGCCCAGGACAGTCCTAAGATGCATTTGTTGACATGAGAAACAGAGCATGGTTGCCAGAACAGCCTCACCCCCAGAAGATGCAGCAAAGGTCTACTGCTTGCTTTTATGTGGAACACGAGATGGAATCACAGGACCTGAGAATGGAAGAAAAGCATGTGGTAACAGAAAAAGGCGTTTGTTTCAAAGCTAATTCCTGTGGGGAGAGGAAGACTGGGTGGGGGCACAGGGGGTACTCCCCTAGAGGAAGAACCAGGCCCCTCCAATGGGATCCATGGGGCAGAATTAGGACTAAGGGAGAAAATCTTGCAAGCCTGGCAAGACATGAGCACTGATAAAGGTACCTAGGGCTGGAAGTTAAGAGCCCACCTATGACTGTGAACCCAGACAGGTGGTAGGGCGGCCTTCAAACCCCCACACCAAAAGCCTACACCAGAGGAGAGAGGCAGGAAGATGCACACACTGAAGAACAGTATGGGGTGACCTGAAAGTGACTCCCAATCTCTCCTGGGAGGGTGGGGCTGGCAGAGTCAGGGAGCAGACAGATGGTAATACAGACCCTGGGGGAGTGCAGACCTATGGAGACGCACAGGTGTCTTGTGGAGAGAGAAGCTGGGAGGGCACTTCTGCTTCAGCAAAAGAAGCAACACCGCCCACAGGACACGAAGAACAATGTGCCCAGGGGCTTGTCACTTCCTTAATCTCTAGTGTGAGTTCCAGAACTTGTACCTGAGGTCACCATCTGTTAGTGGTGTGTGTATCGTAAGGAAGCCTGTGGTGTGTGTATCATCACATCTGCAAAGGCAGTTTTGCCATGTAAGGTAATATGTACACAGGTTTGGGGGATTAGGATGTAGATATGTTTGGGGGGACATTATTCTAGCAGTCGCAATATTGAAAGCAGTTGGGATCCTGGGTGACTACAGAAACATGAGCTGGAAGTGCCACAGACAGTCACTGAAATGACAGCAGTGAGTAGGATGCTGATGAGGACACTCAGCTGGTGTGAGCAAGCCTTGCAGAAAGCCAGAGCGTAAACACCTTCAGCTTTGAGGACCACACGGTCTCTATTACAGCTCCTCAACTCTGCCCTTCTAGCACAGTAGCAAACACAGGTAACATTTCAATGAATGGGCACGACTATGCTCCAGAAAAATTGTATTTACAAAGATAAGGCTATGGGCCACGTGCAGGACCTATTGTGTAAACCTCAATGCAGAATATTTTCTTGGTTCCAATCATTCAATCTCTCCCTGGATGAGGATCAGAAAGCCCTGCCTTCTGCCTCCCTGTGGAAGGAAGCATGTCCTTCCCACCCCACGGACATCAGGATCTGCCGGTGCTCTGCTCCCTCTACCCAAAGAACCACAATGTCTCCTTTTGTATGGATCCTGGAACACAGAAAAAACTGGGGCAAATCGACAGTCAGCCTTTAGATGCAGTTACCAGATGACTTGAAGCCACTGGGAATGTGGGGGTGTTTGTTATGAGGCATAACCGGGTCCAAGCTGACTGATGCAAATAGAAAGTGTTAGTTACTAGTATTGTATTTTTTGTTTTAATGCTATTCCAGCACCTGCTCTGTTATCTCACCTGGCCAGTATGAGATGCTGAACCTAAGGCACTCTCAAGTCACTGCCAGGTCTGGATAGACGTCATTGGTCTCAGAGGTTGATCTTGCAAACATAAATGCCTTTTCTCTTGTATTTCTTTTTTTCTTTTTTTTTAAGACAGTGTCTCACTCAGTTTCCCAGGCTGGAGGCTGGAGTGTAGTGGCACAATCATGGCTCACTGCTGCCTCGATCTCCCAGGCTCAAGCAATCCTCCTGCCTCACCCTCCCATGCAGCTAAGACTACAGACATGCCCCACCACACCCAGCGGGTTTTTTTTCTTTCTTTCTTTTTTTTTTTTGAGATGCGGTCTCACTATGTTGCCTGGGGTGGTCTGGGGCTCCTAGGCTCATGCGATCCTCCTGCCTTAGCCTCCAAAAGTGCTGGGCTACAGGCATGAGTCACCATGCCCACCCACAAATGCATTTTCTGGGTACGGGCACAGAAGCCATCAATGGATAAACAGATGCACAAAATTCAGCCATGAAAGGGAATGAAGTCCCAACACACACTAACACATGGATGAGATTTGATCACACCATGCTCAGAGAAAGCAACCAGACACACACAGCCTCATGTTCCATGATTCCATTCACATGACATGTCCAGAATAGGCAAATCCATAGTGACAGAAAGTAGACTCGTGGTGCCAGGGGCTGCAGGGAGGGAGATTTAGGGGACGCTAAGTGAAAGGGTTTCTTTTTGAGGTGAAGAAAATGTTCTAAAATTGACTACAGTGATAGTTGCACAACTGTGAATATACCAGAAACCCCTGGACTATACATGTTAGACGGGTGAACTGTATGGTTTGTGAATTACATCTCAATAAAGCAGTCTTTTACAAGGACAGCACACAGCACTGGGAAACCAGCGCCAGGGATGTCCGTCTACTCCTCCGCACAGCCCTCAGAGGGTGGCAGCTCTGGGGCACCCTGGACCACAAGTCAGAGTTGCTGGCGTGGCCACGGCAAGTCAGGAAAGGGAAACCGAAAGGCTACAGAATCACCTGCCCTTGTATTCTCCTTCCTGGTGGCGACGCTGTCCACCGGTCACCAGGGCCAGCCCTTTGTAGGTCACCTCTAAGCCCTCACCCGCCGTTCTGAAACGGGCAAGAGAAGGTGTCTGGATGCCAAGGACACAGCTATAATTAGAGACCACTTAGTGGTGCACAGGGCGACGGCAAGGTGCTGGCGCCGAGCGTCTGTCAGAGCAATGAGTTCTCACATCCGCAAAGCCACTGCCTGTTGCTGAAGAACCAATCTCTTTTGAGCAGAGACACTCTCTCAACGACGCTTATTACTTTTCCAAAGTGAAAATCATCCTAACATTTTTTATAAAGAAAGAAAAACATCACCCATTTTCAAGCCTGCAGAAATCCTAGCAATTCGAAATTAGCATAACAAATATTTTTTTAAGAAACACCGGAAGAGCCTCCGTGTGCCGTATTTATTACCGATTTCAATAAGCCCACTCTAAACGTCTTAGAATCACCATCATCTCTACGACACGGTATCTTCCATCGGAAATGAGTGGAAACGTCTTTTTCACGCTGAAACTGTGATGTTCTGGGAAGAAAAGAAAACATTTTGCAAACATCTGGTTCTGGACAAAAGCATTGCTTCTGCCTTAGCCATGGAAACCTACCCCTTGGGGAAATCTGAACAGCTGAAACAACGTTCCGTGGAGGAAACAAAGGCAGTGTCTCTGATAAGAGCCACGGGAAATATTAATTTCCAGATGCACTCGTTTTTATCTTAAAATCTCGTCCTATATAAAGCAGGGCCTCATCTTAGACACTCCGGGAGCCAGAAGGAAGAAGGGGACTTCAGACCCCCTCAGCAGCAGAAGCAGCAGGGCTCTGCCGGGTCCGTGCACGTGCGGTCCCGCTAGGGGAAGTGGATGCGTGGAAACTGTCCAGACCAGAGGCAGATCCGTGCCCCTAAGACGTCAGACCGATTCCCAGGAAATCATCTCTTTACAAAGATTAAAGCCAATTTCCACGGCAGGCATCTGGGTCACACCTTCCCATGGTGTGAGCAGAGATCCACCCCCAAACGTTCAGTCTTCTGCAAGCACTGACCAAAGCAAATGCCAGGGTAGCTATGAAGTGGCCAGGCCTCAGAGACCCCACGTGGGGACCACCTGGCAGGGCAGGGGCTCTCCTAACTCCACCCCCTGCCTAGGCATGTCATGCCTTCCATATGATATTGTCCTGGTGGACGCCACAGAAAACAGAAACTACTGAAAAGCACAGCATACCACTTCACATGGATTAGCATGGCTGCTACATAGATAAAAAAACAGAAAATTACTAGTGCTGGTGAGAATGTGGAGAGACTGGAACTCTTGGACTCTTGCACACGGTGGCTGGGAATGTAAAATCACAAAGCTCCTATGGAAAACAGTATGGTGGCTCCCGGAAAAATTAAAAATAGAATTCCCATATGACCCAGTAATTCCACCTCTGGGTCTATACCCAAAAGAATTCAACCCAGAGACTCCAACAGATATTTGCACACTCATGTCCAGAGCAGCATGACTCAAACTAGCCAGAAAAGTGGGAGCAGCTCAGTGTCCACCGGCAGACGAATGGATGAGCAAAGTGTGGTCCATCCATGCAGTGGAATATTATTCGGCCATGAAAAAGCAATGAGATTCTGACACAGGCTGCAACATGGAGGGACCTTGAGGACACTGTACTGAGTGAAATAAACCAGTCACAAGAAGACGAATACTGTAGGATTATACTTAAATGAGGTCCCTAGAGGTGTGAGATTCACAGAGATGGAAAGTAGAATGATGGCTACCAGGGGCTGGGGGAGGAAGGAACAAAGGATTGATGTTTAATGGGGACCGAGTTTCAGTATGGGGAAATGAAAAAGTTCTGGTAGTCACGGCAACACCACCCCATGAATGTGCCTAATGCCACTGAACAGCATGCTGAGAAATGATCAAAATTGATAAATTTTAGGTTATGTGTATTTGACCACAGTTGAGAAAAACATGAATTTCTAAATTCCCTTGAAAAGCAGGAATATCTGACAACAATGGGTATATGTATTTATTGTAATTTTTAAAAAAGCAACAACA
>NW_012122265.1:3708847-3736007 GCF_000951035.1 Colobus angolensis palliatus | reverse complement strand
CAGGAGTTCGAGACCACCCTGGGCAACATGGCAAAACTCACGTCTAAAAAAAATCAAAAAAATTAGTAGTGTGTGGTGGCACTCACCTGTAGTCCCAGTTACTCCATAGGCAGAGGCAGGAGGATCACTTAAGCCTGGGAGGTGGCGGCTGTAGTGAACCATGAGTGCACCACTGCACTCCAGCCTGGGCAACAGAGCAGGACTGTGTCTCAACAACAACAACAACAACAACAAAACAGCAGCAACAACAATGCCCACTGCACATTAAAACCAGGTAGTCACTTCCTGCCGCACACTCAGGCTCCTCGCCCCAGGTAACAGAGGCCCGTGCAGCCGGCCGGCCTCCCTCCTGCTTCTCAGGCTGCCTCTGCTTCCCAAACAGCCCAGCCCTGCCCAGGGTGCAGCCTCAAACACAGGGGCTCTGCCTGGGAAGCAGTCCTCGGCCGTCCCCACCCCGCCACAGGGTAAGCACCTTGGCTTTCTGAAGCCAGAGGAGATGATGCTCCCCAGGAAGGTCACCGGGTCTCAGACTAAGTCACCCCCAAGTAGCCTCTCCTGGCATTCATTGCAATTGTAAGACCAAATTCCATCAACTCAAAGCCACCATCAAATAAGGAGGCTCCTTGTTTTATGCCCCAATGATAAGAGAAAACGCTGTCACTGAATATTTCGAATACTATTGATTATGATATAGAAGAGGCGAAAGAGAACCCCTTAGATCAGCTGAAATACCACGTGTGGGTAAATCATGAGTGGCACGATTTTCCTCCCGGAGGCCAGTGGGGCTGTTCCAAGGGGAGGACCTCCTCGCTGGGAAATGTCCAGTGCCCAGGTTTTCAATAAATGGGGGTTGGATGATGGACAAAGTAGGAACATTAGGTAACAGTCAGGGACCAGCGGGACAGGGGCAGAAACCTCCCAGGGTATAGCACCCAGAAACAGGGTTTGTTTCTCAGGAATCAGAATCTCAGAGTGGGTCTTCCTGCCTCCAGGACACACCAAACTCACGGGTGTGCTGGACACAGGTGGGCGCCGAAAGGTCACGTGGGCCTTCTAGAGCTCCAGCAGGAGTCTCCTGACAGCCCACTGACTCTCGAGAACTGCGTAGCAGCGTGGGAGCCAAAATGTGTCCCCTCACCCGGGGGCTGGGCCAATGTCACAGATATTCATCCCCAGTGCGGATGAACAAATGATCCCGACGGTCACAGGAGCACCCATGATGGGCAGGAGTGTCGCCATTTCACAGACGCAGGGCCTGGCACTCAGAGGGATGTTACCAAGGAGACGAGCTGGTCCGGCTTAGCAGGGTCAGCCGTCCTCATAACAGGGCTTCACTTCCGGAACAGACTCCTTTCTCGAACTGCCTATGTTTTGCCGGGGACCGCGAAGCAAACCAAAGCAACGCAGTGGCCATGGGGAAGCGTTCACGGAGAGCAGGGATGGGGCAGGTGCGGAGCCAGCCACCCTGCTTCTTCTCTCCACAGGTAAACAGCCGTGTCGATGACAGGAGCCCTCCTTACCTGCGGTTTCAGTTAACTGCAGTCTGATGCAATGCGGAAATATGAAACAAAACATTCCAGAAATAAACAATTCACCTGTTTTCAATTGCGTGCCATTCTGAGCAATGTGATGGAATCTTGCCTCCCGTTGCTCCGTCCTGCCCAGAATGTGAGTCATCCCTTTGTCCAGCGTGCCCATGCTGTCTAGGCCACCCACCCATGCGTCACTCAGGAGCTCTCTCGGTTCTCAGATTGAAAACACAGCCCATACGTGGAGGGGTCTGTACTACCCTGCGTTTCTGGCATCCACCCGGATCCTAGAACACAGCCCACACGGGTAAGAAGGGTCTGCTACAGTCTCATTTTGCAGATGGAAGAACCGAGTCCTCAGTTTGTAATTAGCCCCTATCACGTGGTTAGCCAGGAGTGAAAGCGAGAGTGGCAGCCAAACGGACGCGTTCAAGGACACCTCTGAACCATCTGGAATCCAGCTCCGGAGATCACTCCCCGTGGGTCACGCTGACCTTTCCAACAGCCTAAAACCTAAAACCACAACCGATTCTATTCTGGCCTGGACATGAGGTCTTTTCTGAACCTGGGATGCTAACCTGTTATTTATTTATTTAATCAGCAAACACGTCTGCCACGTGCCAGGCCCTGAGCGGGACAGCTGACTGGAATGGAGACACGGATAAAACAGACTCTGTGCTAAACAGACACTTTCCAAGATCTGAAAGGCCTCCTCCGAGAGACAGCAGTTTAGGAATGTTGAAAAACTCCATGTTCTGAAAAGCACAGCAAATCTCTGCCCTGAGTTCCTCGTCATGAGAGCGGGCCCGTTACATCGCCCCCGCAATGGCGAACCGTTCCAGGTTAAGCGGGGATTTGGAGGTGCCCATCAGGAACAGCCTCGGGTTCACACCTGCCAGGGACCATCTCTTTCCCCTGCCTGTCCCCGCTGCACTGGCTGAAGTGGGTACCATTCCTAGAGGCCTATGGCTGAGGTCTCACATGGATTGAAATCAATTTGGCCACATTAATGTCTCAGTTGGCTGAGATTTCTCTCTCTCCAGTAAACACCATTCCTTAAATGCCAACTCTGTGGAGCTTATTCTCAAAATGTTCAAAAAAAAGGAAAAACCCATGAAGAAGAATCACAGCACTAAAACCAATGAGAGCGTTTTCAGATACCTTTAAAGCAACAGGCGAGGTCAGGCGTGGTGGCTCACACCTGTAATCCCAGCATTTTGGGAGGCCTAGGCAGGCAGTTCACTTGAGGTCAGGAGTTTGAGACTAGCCTGGTCAACATGGTGAAACCCCGTCTCTACTAAAAATACAAAAATTAGCCGGGTGTGGTGGCATGTGCCTGTAGTCCCAGTTACTCGGGAGGCTGAGGCAGGAGAATCACTTGAATCCAGGAGGCGGAGGTTGCAGTGAGCCGAGATCACCCCACTGCACTCCAGCCTGGGCGACAGAGTGAAACTCTGTCTCAAAAAAAAAAAAAAAAAAAAAGAGAGAGAGAGAGAATTACATAAAAAAGTAAAACTAAAATAAATAAGGCAACAGGCAAAAGCAGCAAGACCATGTGTTTGTGTGTTTGTCTTTGCTATTTTTTTCTCTATCTTGTTGACAATCATTTTGGTCTCTGAAGACCATGTTAGCAACCAAAAGCCAGAGCTGAAACAGTTCTACACGAAGGAACAGGTTCACAGAGAGCTGGCGCAGGGTGGGCTCTGGCCTCCTCACCTCCTGGACCCTAACCCATGTGTACCCTCGGGGTTCCCAACAGCCCTCCCTAAAGAACAGTCAGAGACTGTAAGGAGGAATACACCTCTGATGACGGGTAGCGCTCACCAGTACCCACTGTAAGTCCTCAAGGTGATTCAGCCAGCACTGGGTTTCCAGTTCCAAGGATCCTTCATTTCTCCTTGGAACTGACTCTTCCACCTTCCTTTCCCTCCCTGAGATGTCTTGAAGGGCCTGACCTTTTTTGAAATGTCACTACTAGCTGTCGCTTTTAAGTTGGAAGACCGAGATTTGTAGCATCAGTCACGTACTTCTGCCCTGCCAAACCCCAGTTCTCCATGTGGAGTTGGAACATGTCACTTATCAGCCCTGGACAAGCTGAGACGCTGTGCAGGGGCCTCTGGGTTCCTCAGGATCGATATAGCCTGTGTCTAGAAGAGTTTAAGAGTCACCAAGCACTAGATGCACAGGTGCTTTCAAAGCTCAAAAGAGACGGAAGAAAACATCCCCTGGGGAGAACAAGTGACGGGAACACAGAAATCTTTTGAAACTCCCCAAGTCATGTGATAACAGGGACGTGTTCAAAACAAAAGCCCCAAACGCTTTCACTGATCACTGCTGCCTGCCTGATGGAGGTTCACCAGGACCTCATTTCCCTGACAGCCTGGTGAGGCTCCCTCCTAGGTGACTTTTGGATGGTGGACAAGTGACTGTCATCGTCTATCCCCGGGGTCTCCCAGATCCTGCAATCTCCCGAGGACATCCATGTTTCATCAGTCGGTGGCCTCTGCAGCTGGAGTGCTCAGAGGGCCTGGCCTTGGCAAGCGTGCAAAAGATGAGAATGGCCACCATCGGATCGTGTGCATTCTGCTATCAAAGATCACAGTCACAGTGGCTACTCCCATCTTTTGAGCACTTTATAGTGTGTATGTGTGTGCGTGGGTGCACACGTGCAGGTGTGTGTGCACCTTTTTTTTTTCTCGAGTGGTAATAGAACATCTTTTGAAAGGCAGGGCTTAGAGAAGAAAGGTCTAGGTCAAGTCCTGGTGTTGTCCCTGTTTACTCAGGAACTGCTTATTGTTAAGGAACACAAATCCACTCAGATGGGCTCAATCCCAGAGGCAGAATCTCACAAAAACCTAGTGCAGGATGTGTGACCTCTCAGAAGGCCTTTGGGGCCACTCTCTTTATTTGCATATGTGTGCAGATGCCTGTGTGCATGCACGTGTGTGTGTGTGTGTGTGTGTGCGCGTGCGTGAGCACGACCTGTCCATCTTATTCTCTCTGGGTCTATATCACCTTCTCTATTTTTTTCTGGCATGTCCTTCCCTGGCTTCTGCCTCCCTAGGAGCAGAGGGCTCTTTAAAATCCCAGCAGGAATGAGTGTCTGCCCCAATCCCTGTTTCTCCAGGGACAAATCAGATTGGCTCAAAATTAGCCCATCGGCTGGGGACACAGTGAGGTGAAGGTTGGAACAGAACCTAGAGGGTCTTCAGGTGGGACCAGCATCACCGTATGTGTTGGTGTGGTGGCGGGGGGTGTCCTGGGCACAACTTTAACCCCTCTGAGCCAGGAGGAGATGTGCTGAGGATAAAATAACAGAGAAGGAGCAAATGAAGGTAGACTTGCTTCATGAATGTGATCCACTTAGTTAACACTCTGGAATATTGTTGAAAACAGGATTCCCTCCCCAACAAGGAAAGGCATGTTCCTGAAAAGTTACACGCAGGTCCACTCAAGGGGTTACTGAAACAAAAGACGGGAGGCACAGAGGCCATCGGGGGACTTATAAAAATGCATACATGTGTCATTTTGCTCACTAAGATTTAGCCAAAGAAACAGTATTTACTGACAGCCACCTGTACAGGCCAATCCATAGGAATGTGCTGAGCACAGGAGGTCCCTGCCCTTTGGAAACGCGGCTTCTAGTCGAAGAGATGATAAAGAACCCAGAAGGCAATGGGCAGCCAGGCGAGGACAGGGAGAGGGAAGCCCAGGAGCTGAGGAGGAGGAGGAGAGTTCCAGGCAGAGGAACAGCATATGCAAAATGCCAGAGGTCAGAGTCAGGCTAGTGGACTCCAGTTCTACACTCCTGGAGCACGGAATGCAGGGAGCACACGGCAGAGAAGGGAGGTGACGTAACAACTGCCACACTCAGAGGGCCCTTCTTGGCGGGGCAGCTGCAGGGAGTGACATGACACCATGTGTAATCTAGAAAGGTGAGGTGCCCGGCTGCAGAAAGGAGAAGGGTTGGGGCCACCAGCAGCGGGAGAGAAGCTAGTGGCTAATCCAGGAGAGAGACTGTGGCGCCAGAACTGTGGGGTGGCAGCAGGGACAGAGGGAGGCCGATGGGCTGGAAAGACCTTCCCAAGGGAGATGACAGACCCTAAGGGAACCCGGGGTGACTTTCTTTCTCATAAATAAGATGATGAGGACCCGGCTGTTCTTTCTGACTTTCCCTCCCAGGTTTTGTGTTTTGCTGGGAGCATCTCAAGATCTTGTGCACGTCAGTTTAAAAAGAGGCTAGCTCCAACATGTTGGGAGGCCAAGGCGGGCAGATCACCTGAGGTCAGGAGTTTGAGACCAGCCTGACCAACATGGTGAAACCCCACCTCTATTAAAAATACAGAAATAATTAGCTGGGTGTGGTGGTACGTGCCTGTAGTCCCAGCTACTCGGGAGGCTGAGGCATGAGAATCACTTGAACCTGAGTGGCGGAGGTTGTAGTAAGCTGAGATCGTGCTACTGCACTCCAGCCTGGGCGACAGAGTGAGATTGTCTCAATAAAAATAATAATAAAATAACACAAATAATAATTCTAAAAAAGAGGCTAGCAAGGTGCTAGCAAGGTGCTAGCAAGGTGCTCCATGTGTAAGGCAGCCTGCTTACCAAGGCCTTTCCTGAGCTTTGTTCTCCATCCAACAGCTAAACAACTTTAGGGTTTGCTGATCTGGGCCCTCCTGGTCCACCCTGATCCTACACCTCATTCCCTTCCCCATGATCGGCCAAGGCCCTGTCCTACCCGCAGCCCTCCCCACTGCATGGCTCCTCTCTTTAGAGGTAGGCAGAACAACGGCCTAGAAGAGATCAAGTCCCAATCCCGGGAGCCTATAAATATGTGACCTTTGTCTTCACAGATGTCATGAAGTTAAAAATCTTCAGATGCAGAGACTATCCTGGATCATCCAGGTGGGCCCTAAATGTAACCCAAGTGCCCTTCTAAGAGGGTGATTTGATGCAGAAGAGAAGGTAATGTGACCACAGGGGTTGAGCTGGAGTGGGGGGACCAGAGATTGGTGTGATGCGGCCACAACCCAAGGAGCACCAAGATTGCCCGTCGCCACCCAGAACTGGAGGAGATGAAGAATGGTTTCTCCCCAGGGTTTCCAGAAGGAAGGCAGCCCCACCCACACCTTGATTTCAGACTTCTGGCCCCCTCAACTGGGAGAGAGTCAATTTCCACCTTTTTTTTTTTTTTTAGATTCTCACTCTGTCACCAGGCTGAAGTGCAGTGGCACGATCTTGGCTAACGGCAACCTCCGCCTCCCAGGTTCACGCAATTCTCCTGCCTCAGCCTCCTGAGTAGCCGGGCTTATAGGCATGTGCCACCACGCACAGCTAATTTTTGTATTTTTAGTAGAGACTGAGTTTCACCATGTTGGCCAGGCTGGTCTTGAACTCTTGACCTTGTGATCCACCCACCTCAGCCTCCCCAAGAATTTCCGCTGTTTCTACCTATCCAGGCAGTGGTCATTTTTCACAGCAGGCCCAGGACACAAAGGCATCTCTCCCATTAGCTGGTGCCCCTCTTCCTCTGATAGTCCCCCCAGAACTGACTCAATTTTTCTAAGAGGATAAATCATAACTCCCGTAAACCATTCTCAAAAGGGGTGAGAGCAACACCCTGACAGGAGGCTGATCACTGGTTGCTGGAGGGGCTTAAAGCACAGTAATGCAATGGTAACTAAAAAGATTTATGGTCTATGTGGGGCATTAAAACTTCATGGAGGGTGCAAGAAAAAAGGAAAAAAAAAAAGATTTTAAAGCACCAACTTAAATGAACTAGCACCACACAGGGGTCATGGGTACTTCCTTCCTTTAGTCATAAAATATCTGCTGAGATCCCAAGTGTGCTACTTGGTGGGGAGATGATGACCACGGGACTGGCCTCTGCTCTTCTGGAGCGTTCATTCTGGTGGGAGACGAAGATAAGAGAGTTATGCGTTTGAATCCCTTCCAGGAGGCAGAGGGGCTGATTAAAAACAAGTCTGGTGTCTGATGGTCTCCAACTTCAATTCTGCCTTGTGAGCTGATCAGTAAAACTGGTCCATAATATTTAAACCTGCAGAGCATTTAAGGACCATGTCACACCAATAAAGCATCTGCTCCCTAGGTGTATACAGTGGATACTCAGTACCTGTAGTCCTCTCTCCACTCCCCCTGAGTTCTATCTATTCATGAACTAGACAGATAGCTAACTCCACACACTGCCCAAAATGGAGGCTGACACACTTAGACACACAATACCTCGCAGAACTACATCTGTAGGAAGACAGCAGGCTGTGTGTTGAAAGCAAAATACTGCAGAACTACAGACAACAGAAGCATTACAGTAAACTGAGAAAACTACTTAATATTCCTGACCTGAAACATATCTCCTAAACGTGCTGTTGGGGTCGCTACGGACTAAATTGTGTGTTCCCTCCCAACCCTCCCAAATTCATATGTTGGAGCTCTACCCCCCGGTGGGATGGCATTTGGATTGAGACCTTTTGGGAGTGTTTAGGTTTAGGTGAAGTCATGAGGGTGGGGCCCCCACGATAGGATTCGTGTCTTTATAAGAAGAGGTACCAGAGAGCTGACTCACTCTTTCTTTGCCACATGAGGGCACAGGGAGAAGGAAGTCAGCCCCCATGAGAAATGGAATCAGCCACAACCTTGCTAGGACTTCCAGCCCCCAGAACTGTGAGTAATAAATTTCTGTTGTGTAACACCTTCCAGCCTACAGCACTTTGCTATAGCAGCCTGTCTTCATCCGTTTTGTGTTACAATAATAATATAATATATAATAATAATATAATAATACTGGAGAATGAGTAATTTCAAAAGAAAAGAGGGCTGGGTGCACTGACTCATGCCTGTAATCCCAGCAATTTGAGAGGCCAAGGTGGGTAGATCATGAGGTCAGGAGTTTGAGACCAGTCTGGCCAACATAGTGAAACCCCGTCTCTACTAAAAATACAAAATTAGCCAGGCATGGTGGCGGGTGCCTGCAATCCCAGTTGCTCGGGAGGCTGAGGCAGGAGAATTGCGTGAACCCAGGAGGTGGAGGTTGCAGTGAACTAAGATCGCACCATTGCACTTCAGCCTGGGCGACAGTGTGAGACTCTGTCCCCCAAAAAAAAAGGAAAAAGAAAAGAGGTTTATTTAGCTCATGGTTCTGTGGTGTGGGAAGTTCAAGGGCACCACCTCGGCTTCTGGTGAGTGTTTCTGTGCTGCCACACAACATGGTGGAGAAGGTCAAAGGGGAAGTAGACACATGCAAGGAGGAACCACATGTGAGGGGTGTCCTGGCTTTATAACAAGCCATTCTTATGAGAAGAAACCTCTTCCCATGAGGACTAATCCCGTCTAGAGAGTGAAATCTCACTCACTACTGGACAACAACACCAAGCTATTCATGAGGGATCTGCCCCAGAACCCAAACACCTTCCACTAGGTCCTCCCACCTCCCAACATCCCTACATTGAGAAATCAAATTTCAGCATGAGATTCGGTGGGGACAAGCAAGCCATATCCAAACCCTAGCACAGTCCTAGCACATTAGCAGAGTGTTGTTTCCACTTCACTTCTAACAGATGAACTTGAGGATTCACATTCAGGGACAGATGCTTCTTCAGGATGGAAACAGTGGATTATAAGTATCTCACCAAGCATCAGCTGCACCCTGCTCTCACTTCTGCATTTCACAAGCCCCTCCTCCTTAACTGGGCACCAAGCTGTACCAGGTTAATACTGCCACTTAGTGGCCAGCTCAAGAAATTACATGGAGCCATATGACCAGATAGGCCCTTTGCCTGTTCACTTAACATCTGTTACTGAGGGTTCTGGGTCTGGTGCTGGGTGCCAGGAGAATAAAGACAGATGGGAAAGTCCATCCCTCTCAAAGCACTTTAAAGTTTAGCTTGGGAGACTTATGCATGAACCATTCATTGTAATACAATACATAAAAGGTACCCATCAAGTACTGTGGGAATCCAAAGAAAAGCTTCCTGTAGAGAAAGCACTTCGGCTCTGAGGGGTGGGAAGGAGTTCACCTGGCAAGGGTGGTGATGGTGGGGCAAGCAGTCCCACCTGGCCGGAGAGACATCACATCATTGAGAAGATGGTGTTCAGTCACTGATGTGTTCAAAGGGGTCTGTGTCTGGGGGAGAGTATGTCCCCTGTTGGAGGCAGCCCAGCAGCAGAGAGAGTGGCTAAGGCACTTCTTAGATAAACTCAACAAGGAAAGTGTGGCCGTGCTAGGGAGGGCACCTTGGAGCCCTTGCACATGAAACTGGCTAGGACTACAATCCACTCTGGTGTCCTTAGGTGGAAACTCAATTGGATGCCCAGGCTTGAAGCACCTTGAGAACTGGGGCTCTGACCAGGCCAGTAAGCAGGTCAAACCGAGGAGGAACCAGGAGCTTTTCCCATGCAAGGAGAGACGGCAGTGGGTCCAGATTTAGGGCACAGCAGATACTCATGAGATGAGCAGGTGGCAATACCCCTGGGCGTCAGGGACAGGGGCTGAGGAGGCAGGAGAAGAGCCTGGGCCAGAAGGACGGCAAGCCCTGAGCACTGTGGAGCACTGACCCCGAAATGCAGTCTTGTTTGCAATAGCCAGTGCCAGATCAGAAGATAGAAAAGAGGTAATATTAAAGATTTTCTCTAAACAAATGAAATCTAACTTTTACAGCAACGATGTCCTGTCTGGATGGATGCTTTAAAACGTTTATTGTTCTACATGGGGTATGAGCTGCTCCCCTCCCACCCAACCCCTTTCTCACCACAGGGCCAACCACATCCCACGCCGCAATGCTTTTTCAGGTGTTTGCTGCCTATTTGCAAATAGCACACATCTGATAATCTGTCTTGATTTCCTTCTGTTTAAATATTACTTATTGACTTCCTGCCAGGGAGGATGAGAGTTTCACTCATTTATCACACAGCCCAAGACAGCCATGGCCCCGCTTGGTTAAATCATGGTTCCTGTGTTTATGCTATTAGGGCTAGTTACATCTTGTCCACAGCAAGGTAGGCAGTCGATTGCGATTCTATTTTCCTTGAGTAAATAGCAGCCACATTTTCAAATCTGCCTTTCTATTTACATGTAACGAATTTATCACCAAGTTCTGACAGAGGTGTAAATTGCAGAGCACAGGTCTCCTCCTGTGAGGTGCAAACATATCCAGCAATCTCTGTTGCCTGGGTTTCTGGGCCACCCTCTCCCAGAGCCATCCACCCTCCTTTGCCCACCTAGGTCAATGCTCCACACTCATCCCAGGCCCGGCCTCTGCCCAGTGCCAGGACCCTCCCCAGAGTCCAGGTCTTCCTGTCCCCTGGCTCACTCCCTCTCTGGTGAAGCTCCTCTCCAGGAGCTTCCTGAGAAAGCAGCATAGGAGGGGCTGATTCGAGAAAACACGCATCTGAAACACCTCTGGGACCCTCTGATTTGCTAGAACACTGGTTTGAAAGGTTTTTCCCACCGCGCTTCCCATATGGCTGCTGAGAGGTCAGACCCCAGATCCTCTACGCGCAACGTGACTTTTCTCTCTTGAAACTTTTAGGATTGCGTTTCTGTTTCTATTCCCTGAGTTCTGAGCTTTTAGGACCCCCAGCTTGCCTGGGGGTGTCTTCTCACACCAGGGCCCTTTCAACTGGGAATCTCACATCCATCTGCTCAGAGGCTTTATCTTGGATGATGTCTTTGTTTATTTCTCCCTCATTATTCAGATGCTGAACCTGTGAGACGACTCCTCGAACTCTACCTGATTCCAGGGCTCTCTTCCGCCTCCTTGTGTTCATCTCCAACATTACTGCTATGCCATTTTTTTTGCAATCATCATTGATCTTCAAGACTTTCTCAAATGCTCCCTGTTTCACAGATGCTATTATCTTCTCTTACTGCACTGAGGATATTAGGTAGGGCATCTCCTTTGGAACTTCCCTTCTGTGTTGTGGGCAGTCAGGGAACCCAAACAAAGGGACCGGCTGAAGCCATGGCAGAAGAGCATAAATTATGAAGATTTCATGGGCATTTGTTAGTTCCCCAAATTAATGCTTTTATAATTTCCTACACCTGTCTTTACTGCAGTCTCTGAACATAAATTGTGAAGATTTCATGGACATTTATCACTTTCCCAATCAATACTCTTACAATTTCCTATGCCTGTCTTTACTTTAATCTCTTAATCCCATCATCTTCGTAAGCTGAGGATGTATGTTGCCTCAGGACCCTGTGATGATTGTGTTATCTGTACAAATTGTTTGTAAAACATGTGTGTTTAAACAAAATGAAATCTGGGCATCCTAAAAGAACAGGATAACAGTGATTTTCAGGGAACAAAGGAGATAACCATAAAGTCTGACCACCTGCGGGGCCAGGCAGAACAGAGTCATATTTCTCTTCTTTCAGAAAGCGAATAGGAGAAATATCACTGAATTATTTTCTCAGCAAGGAATAACCCTGGAAAAATGAATGCATTCCCAGGGGGAGGTCTCTAAAATGGCCACTCTGGGAGTGTCTGTATTATGCAGTTGTAGATAAGGGATGAAATACGCCCTCGTCTCCTGAAGCGCCCCCAGGCTTGCTAGGGTTAGGAAATTCCAGCCTGGTGAATTCTACTCAGACTGGTTGTCTACTCTCAAACCCTGTTTTCTGTTAAGATGTTTATCAATGACAGCGTGTGCCCAGCAGGACACGGAACCTCGTTAGTAATTCTAATTTCACCCTGGCCTTGTGATCTTGCTCTGCCCCCATTTGCCTCGTGATATTTTATTGCCTTTGAAGCATATGATCTCTGTGACCCACTCCCTATTTGTACACCCCTCCCCTTTGAAAATCGCTAATAAAAACTTGCTGGTTTTGTGGCTCAGGGGCATCACAGAACCTGCCAAAATGTGATGTCACCCCCGGAGGCCCAGCTGTAAAATTTCTTTCTTTTGTACTCTCTTTATTTCTCAGACCAGCCGACACTTAGGGAAAACAGAAAAGAACCTGTATTAAAATATTGGGGGCTGGTTCCCCTGATACTTCGGTTCCCCAAGTTGTCTTGGTTTCTGCCTGAAGTATTTAGTTCTACTTGTTTCATGTCTGCCTTTGAGGTGACAGCTTTCCTTCAATGACAGGTGATTCTCAGCTGCTCGTCTCCATCTTGTACTTGAGGCACTTACACAGGGGATGGAAATTTTGTATGGGTGCCTCTTGTCAACAGGAGGACTTCCCTTGGGGCACTTTGCTGGGGAGATGAACCATGAAATCCTTGGAGGAAGTGTTCTAGTCAGAGTCCACAGCAGTGCAAAGGCCCTGGGGTCAGCATGTGTTTCCTGTGCTTGATAAAAGCAAAAGGGGAGGCCTGGGAGGCTTGAGCAGAGGGAGGAGGTGACAGGAGCAGGCTGGTGAGATCAGCAAGGCCCCCACCAGCCTGGCTGTGGTTCCTCCAAGGCCCTGTTTTCAGCCACACCTACGGCCTCATGTGGAAGGGCCAGACCTCCAATACCCTGAGCTCCAACAGCTTTTAGCCCTTCCTGCTGCCAGTAGGGATGATTTTCTCCAGGCTGCCACCTCATCACAACAACTTCTTCATTTCACACAATGGAGCCCAGGGCTGTGTGCCTGCCAGGCCTTTAGCACCACGAAGATGAAGGAGAGCCTCGACCTGCACATACCTCACAGGCCCCAGCCACAGACTTGTCTGAGTGCATCAGGGCAGGTGGGTGGGGCTGACCTCAGATGGCTTTGCTTAGACAGACAACAGAATGACTTTAGACTCCTGAGACACTAAGTGACCACCTAAGGTGCAGGTGCCTGGGGTTGCAGCACCCCTGAGTGGGACATTATGGGGGAAGAGCTTAAGGACTCACCCTTCCAGCCCACAAGGAGCTGCTCTCCTACGTCTTGGATCTACAGCCCTTGGTGGGAAAGAATGTGACCTCAAGTCCTCTCCTTCACAGCCTCCCTCTCCATTAACCAACCCTTCCCAGGATCAACTTCCCTCTCCACTAACCTGCCCTTCCCAGGTTCACCCTCCCTCTCCGCTAACCGACCCTTCCCAGGCTCACCCTCCCTCTCCACTAACCGACCCTTCCCAGGTTCACCCTCCCTCTCCACTAACCAACCCCTCCCAGGCTCACCCTCCCTCTCCGCTAACCAACATTTCCCAGGCTCACCCTCCCTCTCCCCTAACCAACCCTTCCCAGGCTCACCCTCCCTCTCTGCTAACCAACCTTCCTCAAGATCAGCCTCACTCTCTGCTAACCAACCCTTCCCAGGCTCAACCGCCCTCCCAGCTAACCGACCCTTCCCAGGCTCACCCTCCCTCTCCACTAACCAACCCCTCCCAGGCTCACCCTCCCTCTCCGCTAACCAACCCCTCCCAGGCTCACCCTCCCTCTCTGCTAACCAACCTTCCTCAAGTCAGCCTCACTCTCTGCTAACCAACCCTTCTCACCCTCCCTCTCCGCTAACCAACCCCTCCCAGGCTCACCCTCCCTCTCCGCTAACCAACCCCTCCCAGGCTCACCCTCCCTCTCCGCTAACCGACCCCTCCCAGGCTCACCCTCCCTCTCCACTAACCAACCCTTCTCAATTAACCAGCTGACTTGGAAAATCTCCCCGTGCTGATCCCAATCTGGTGCAAGTCTTGAGGCACCTCTCTCACACACATACACACACACACCACCCACCCACCCCCAACACACACGCACACTTGTGACGTTTAAAGGTTAGAAAACAGCCCTGCAGTACCCAGATGTAAGGGAACAAGGCCAGCATTCTGGACTAAGGACCCATCAACTTCCAGAACATTGTGCACTAGGGTCTGGCTGCGGACTGCCTGAAACACGGGACATGTGTCTGAGGAACTGAACTCTACATTTTTTCTTTTTTTTTTTTTTGAGATGAAGTCTTGCTCCGTCACCCAGACTGGAGTGCAGTGGCACAATCTTGGCTCACTGCAGCCTCCACCTCCAGGGTTCAAGCCATTCTCCTGCCTCAGGCTCCCGAGCAGCTGGAGTTACAGGTGTGTGCCACCACCATGCCTGGCTAATCCTGGTTAATCTTCGTATTTTTAGTAGAGACGGGGTTCCACCATGTTGGCCAGGCTGGTCTTGATTTCCTGACCTCAGGTGATCCTCCTGCCTCAGCCTCCCAAAGTGCTGGGATTACAGGCATGAGCCACTGCGCCTGGCCTGAACTCTACATTTTTAAAAATTATAGTTACATGTAAATACCCGTGTGCGTCCTGTGGTTACTAGACTGGACAGGGAGTTCTAGAATATTCTGCTAACCCCAGATGCCTCACTCAGCATCTTCATGAGATTTTACCAACATTGCTCCCCATCCAGGATAGCATCTGGGTGGGTGATGGATGCATGGATTAAAATCCATTTTAGAGCTCTCTTCTGCACTGTTGGCACTGCACATCTCCCTGAGACTAAAATCCAAAGACCTTGCCAAGCAATGTGGCCCTCTATGGTCTCATTTCCCACCACTGGTATGGGCCCCATCCCACCCCATCCTCTGCAGCTGGCCGGCCTCCTGGCTGCTTCCCACACACCCCAGGCATGCAGTGACCCCAGGGCCTTTGCACACGTCAGCCCCACTCTTTGAGGTGCCTTTCCCTCTGACATCCCACTCCTTCCTTCCTCTTTTCCTGGTCTTTGCCCCAAATGTCACAGAGGCCACCCTGAGCTCCCAGCGGGAAGGAAACTCACTTCCGCATTGCCAGCTCCGTGTCATTCCACCCTCACCCTATTTTTCTTCCTGTCATTTACCAACCCCGACATGTTGCACATTTCTCTGCTTACTTGTTAATTATCTAACGTGCACTCCCAGAGAGTAGAGTGTGCTGTGGCTCACGGATGTGTCCCCAGCACCTAGAAGAGAGCATGGCTCTTACGAGAAACTCCATATGTACTAGCGGAAATAATGATTTCGATCCCTGATTACTTTTCACCATAGATATGCACCGAACATCAGCCACATTTTGGGTTGCCCAGGTTTCTACGCCCTAATCTAGAAATACAACTTCCACTTCCCTGTTTCTATGGGAACACAGAGTCTGAATCCCAAATAAGACTCGGCAGAACTTTTAAAAGAAGCTACTTCTAAATGACTGACTCCGCCAACTGCATGCCCTCAGCAGGGCCACCACGCTGCAACGTGGAGGAGGTGGACCAGGGGTGGGCTGCAGGGAGCGGTAGGGAGTGTGGCAGGCTGGACAGCACAGCCTTTCCAGAGGTGCCACGCTCCCACCCCCTGCCAAATGTCCACATGCACAGAGGCTACCTGGGTGTGGCCACGTTTCCTAATTTTTCAAGAGAAGCTGGAAAGCTGAATTTTTAAATGAAATTCCTGGAAGTTTAAACACCAGCAACACATTCAATTTTTTTTTTAAGTTAAGAAAAAATACATTTTAACATCTGGGCAGGTTACAATCAAGCTCTCTTGGGTCAGATCCACCCTCCAGACGGCCG
Source organism: Colobus angolensis palliatus (assembly GCF_000951035.1). Classification (NCBI taxonomy): domain Eukaryota; kingdom Metazoa; phylum Chordata; class Mammalia; order Primates; family Cercopithecidae; genus Colobus; species Colobus angolensis. The sequence goes on along the minus strand of NW_012122265.1, from coordinate 3,720,024 downwards.
GTGGTGAACTTTACGCTACGGCTCATTCTATCAACCCAATGAGAGCTGGGCCCCAGGGCCAGACTCACTGATGGCCCTGCAGGAGGTTGACTGATCACAAGATGCACGGCAGGTACCAGCCAGTGCCCAGCTCCCTGCCAACCAGCTGCTTCTAAATATGCCGGATAAGCACACCAAAAGAAGAAGGGAAAAGAAATAAAAATAATTATTTGCTTGGTCCCTCACATGTGGAAGAGAAAAGGCTAAAATCGAAGCTGATACTCCCTCATTCAGTCTGCAAGAGCCTCAGTCCCGCCCCTCCCGGCTCTGCCCACAGAACACAGGCAGCAGGGGTGAAAGTGGGCGAAGAACCCTGTGCACAGCAACGTCCCCAGGCCTGGCGTGCTGCCCGGCAAGCAGCTCTCCCGGGGCGCATCATCTTGGCAAACTCTCCCAGGACCCTGGGCTGCACAAGCTCAGAGACTCCGCCCGTTGTGGGGGGAGATGTCCTCGCTCTCAGGCTCCACCTGCTCATCTTCCCTTCACACCGAGAAAAGGAAACGTGACATGGACCAGAATCCCGGAGTTGGTACCAGCCATGTTTCCTCGCCCTGCCGTGTAGCCACCCACGAACCCACAGGGTGACCTGGGCTCCAGACTAGGGCACCGAGCCTCGTGGTTGGAGTGTTTGCAGGAATCATGAGGGGCCGGCTGGACACAACCACCTCCTCCTGCCATGAAAGGAAGTCCCTGTCCTGCACACTCGCTGGCACTGCCCTGGCCCATGCTGCAGGCCTCCCTGGCCTGGGCCAGCCTCTCTGGGCTTCCAAGGTTGGTGTGTTCCTATGGTGGGGTTGACGCTGACGACAGCACCCACAGTCATGAGGCACTGTCTGACTCCTCCACCTGCGTGTCTTAGTGAGTCCGGGCCTCTATGCCAAAACACCTGAGGCTGGGCTGATTATAAATGGCAGACATCTACGACTCACAGTTCTGGTGGCTGGGGATTAAGGAGCCGGTAGGTGCGGTGCCTGGGGAGGGCTGCTCCCAGCTGCACAGGTGGTGGCTCTTGCTGTGTCTTCATGGGCAGAAAGACAAGGCAGTTGCCTTCCGTCCATTTTTTTGAGACGGAGTTTCCCCCTTGTTACCCAGATTGGAATGCAATGGCGCTGATCTCAGCTCACTGCAACCTCTGCCACCCGGGTTCAAGTGATTCTCTTGCCTCAGCCTCCCGAGTAGCTGGGATTACAGACAAGCACTACTACACCCAGTGCATCACACCCAGCTAATTTTTGTATTTTTAGTAGAAACAGGGTATCACCATACTGGCCAGGCTGGTCTCGAACTCCTGACCTCAGGTGATCCACCCGCTCCGGCCTCCCAAAGTGCTGGGATCACATGTGTGAGCCACCGCACCAGGTCTGCCTCCAGCCTTTTGTACAAGGGCATGAATCCCATCACAGAGGCTCTATCCTCATGATGGAATCACCTCCAAAAGGCCCCATCTCTTCGTGTTACCACACCAGCGATTAAATTTCAACAAGATTTTTTTTTTTTTTTTCTCAGACAGGATCTCACACTGTGGCCCAGGCTGGAGCGTAGCAGCACGATCTCTGCTCACTACCACCTCTGCTTCCCAGGTTCAAGTGATTCTCATGTGTCAGCCTCCCAAGTAGCTGGGATTACAGGTGCACGCCAGCATGCCCAGCTAATTTGCGCGCACGTGTGTGTGTGTGTGTGTGTGTGTGTGTGTGTGTGTGTGTATTTTTATTTTAGTTTTTTTCAGTAGAGACAGCGTTTCACATGTTGGCCAGACTGGCCTCAAACTCCCGACTTCAAGTGATCTGCCTGCCTGGCCTCAAACTCCTGGTTTCAAGTGATCTGCCTGCCTAGGCCTCCCAAAGTGCTGGAATTACAAGCACGAACCACCACGCCCGGCCACCACATGAATTTGAAGGCACATTAAGACTACGGCACCTATATGTGATATCATTTGAACCTCTGGACACTCCCTTAACTGCAGTGATTAGCCCCACTTCGAAGTGGAGGGGGCTGCATTCATTTCCCCTGGCTGCTGCGCCGTGCCGTCATAAAGCGGGTGACTCAAACAACAGAAGTTTCTGCTCTCACAGTTCCGGAGGCCAGAAGTCTGAATTCCAGGTGTTAGCAGGGCTGTCCACCCGCAAAGTCTCTAGGGGAGGGTCTTTCCTGCCTCTCCCAGCTTCAAGGGCATTCCTTGGCTTGTGGCCGCATCGCTCCAATCTCAGCCCTCCATCTTCATGTGGCATTCTATCTGTGTGCACAGTGTCTCTTTTGCCTTTTCTTCAAAGGACATCTTTCGAGATTAAAACCTCCCCAGTCCAGCTTGACCTCGTCTTAACTCAGTGACATCTGCAAAGGCCCTAGTTCCAAACAATATCACGTTCACAGGTTCTAGATAGACATGAATTTACGGGGCAAACGCTTTGACTCAGTACGGGAGCACTTGGAGACTTTTAAGTAAATCCTAACTGGCCTGCCCAAGGGCACCAGCTGAGAAGAAACCCAGCCGGACTGAAACCCAGGCTCTGCAGACGGGGATGCCAGGCCCCTGCTGCGCCCTCTGGCCAGATCTGTGGCTGAGAGTGGGCCGGTTTCCTTGGGGTGTCTCTCCTGGCCGAGGTCTTGTGCCTCAGTAAATGCAGACCCAAAATAAACCGCCTTCTTGGGTGACTGAGAACCCGGAAGAGAATTCTGGAAACAAGCTCCATCTTGTGCATAGAAATGGTGTTGGACACAACACAAAACCCTTCCACGGGCGTGCTGTGGAAACCGTAAACCTTTGCCAACTCCCGGCTGCATTCGCTCCCTCCTCTTTTAAAGTGGATAGACGCAAGCTGTCTAGCTACTTGGCTGTCTTTCATCAAATCACCCAGTAAGTGCAAAATGCAGTCTCTGGGTGGCGATGGAGCTAATACCCGTCTCAGTGCTGAAACTGTTCTCCTGTTAGCTTCTACGCCGTGGCTTTTCTACGTGGCTTTCGGTGGTGGCAAACAGCAGAGACGCGCCCAAGCTGCTGATGATTTTCATGGAAAGGTGAGGCTGCTTCAGGGCGACACTCCGGGGGTCAGGGACAGCAGGGCGGTCCTGGCTTCCTGTGGCCGGGGGGACCGGAGCAGCAGAAGTGCAGGAACTCGCCACTGACACCCACCTGTGGTCTCTGGTAGCTGCTTTATGTGGCTGCGGGAACAAATGATCACAGACAAGGTGGCTTCAAGCAACAAACCTTCCCCGCGGTGCTGGAAGCCAGCGTCTAAAACGGCATCACTAGGCTGACCCTGAGGTGTCATCAGGGCCACGTTTCCCGGGAAGGTTCTGGGGCAGGGTCCTTCCCAGCCTCCTGGCAGCACCATTGTATCTCTGCCCCCATCCACGTCCCACTCCCACCGCCCCCACCTTCATGCAGCCCCCTTCCCTGTGTGTGTCCTCTGAGGACCTTGGTGATGACGCTGGCTTACCCAGTGCTACACTTTGGACTCTGGCCCCTTCTAATCCTCACGTTAAAATGTAATCCCCTGTGTGGTGGTGTCGGGAGCGGGGCTGAGCAGGAGGTGTCCGGGCCACAGCGGTGGATCCCTCATGAACAGATCAATGCCTTCCCCTCCGAGGTGAGTGTATTAAATCAGGGCTCTCCAGAGAAACAGAACTGATAGGATATATTTACACAGGAAAGCAAGTTTTTTAAGCGAGTTTTCTCACCATCACAAGGTGAAGTCTCACAACAGGCCATTTATAAGCTGGGGAAGAGAGGAGCAGGTAGTGGCCCAGTCCAAGTCCGAAAGCCTCAAAACCAGGGAAGCTGACGGTGCAGCCTTCAGTCTGTGGCCGAAGGACCACGAGTCCCCGGCAAGATACTGGTGTAGGTCCCAGAGTCCAAAGGCCAAACGACTTAGAGTCTGATGTTCCAGGTCAGCAGTGGAAGGAAGCGTCCAGCATGGGAGGAAGAATGAAGCCAGGAGACCCAGCAGGCAAGGTCATCCCACCTGCCTCCACCTGCTTTGTTCTTGCCGTGCTAGCAGCCAAATGGACGCTGCCCACCCATACTGAGAGTGGGTCTTCCTCTCCCAGCCCACCGACTCAAATGTCCACCTCCTCTGGCAACACCCTCACAGACACACCCAGAAACAATACTTCCCCATCCCTGTGGCCATCCCTCAATCCAGTCAAGTTGAAGTGTAACATTAACCATCACAGAGAGTGGGTTCTTGCTCTGCGAGTTCCCACTGAGAGCTGGTTGTTACGAAGGGCCTGGCACCTCCCCGCCAGGGAACTGGACCAGCTCCTGCCTGTGGACTGACAGGCACGTGCACCTCTAGAAGAGCCGTGTGTGTATGTGTGTGTGTCTAATAGACAGTCTTACATGAACTTTACAATTTGCCAACATCAGCTCATAGAAACTGCAATGCAGACGGCAGCACAACAGGGACGTCCTGGGACCCTGCCCATGGCACTCATCAGGGAAGAGGAAGGTCCTGGGAGACAACACCATGACCCTGTTCCCACAAACAAATCCTTGTCTGGATTTCCACAAAACAAGGAAAGCACAACCAAAGAGTCTTGTTGGGACTCATTTAACCAGGAAAGAAACTCAGAAAGCCACCGGGAGGGAACAGGGAAGAGAAGGGTCCGTTGAGCAGATTTCATGGGTTTCTGAAAAGCGCAATGCCCGCAACCACAATGTCATCCACGGTGTCAGGCGGCCTTCATCACTGGCTGTCCCTCAACCACGCAGTTGCCTCCACCAGCACGATCAGAGGAACTGCAGAGTGCACAGCCGCTGGCAGAGAGCTCTGGCAGCCACTACCACGCGTGGCACAAGAAAATTTACTCATCCCCCTCTGGCTACATTGCCAAATGTGGGAACTCAGTTTGGAGCTCCGTGCAAAAGGAAATCAGACCAAGGGTCTGGAGGGCAAAAGCCAGGCTCTGACGTTTCAGGAGATCCGCCCTCATTTTCATGGGCTGAGTCCTCCCCCCAGTGAAGGCACTGGGGACGGGCCATGTCCAAAAACGCTTTGCCTGGGGTCCTGGAGTGAAGAGCACAAGACGACACGGGACCATTGCCAACGACATTCCTGGGCCTCTGCCATCACTGCTTAGCCTGCGGCAATGCTGGGGTCCATCACCTCATTGCCAGAGAACTGGAAATTCCGTTCCTTGCTTCTGGCTTCGGCCTTTCTCCTCCTCCTTCTATGTGTAGTGTTAGGAGTTAAGGAAGAGCATGGGGTCTGGCATCCAGCAGCCTGTGCCCTGTTCATTGTCCTTTTAGGAGCTGTGTGACCTGGGCCGTTCACCCACAGGAGACCCTGCTTCGTGGGACCACATGGAAAGGGCTCAGCACAGGACTGGGCAGGGTACCGCCACACACTGAAAGGTACCCAAGCCACCAGGCACAGTGCCGTTCATCAGAAAGACACCCACGCCAAGGCCTTCTTTGTCTTTTCCCTCCCGTTTCATCCTTGTCCTTCCCTATTATTAAAATTGGGCCATATTGAAATGGAGCCATTCTGAACGTCTCTCATTGCCACTGCCTTTTTTTCCTTTTCACCCTTTCTTTGCTTCTGGATGTCTGGTTAGCAACTGTTGAATACAGCCTGAAAACTGACAGAATGACAGCACATGGGGAGAAGGTTGCCCTCTCCAGAAATACAACGCCAGGTGCTAAAGTCCCTGCATCCAAAAAACAGTGGAAGCCCCTTTCAGAATGCAGCTGCTGGGAGGCAGGAACAACTCCTCCGGTCAGTTCCCCCATGCTTCAGCCAGGGTTCTCCAGAGACACAGACCCACGGGATGTGTGTGTGTGTGCACGTGCGTGTGTGTGTGAATATACACACCTACAAATAGATACATATTTACACATATATTTGTAATATGTGTCTATGTATATATTTGTGTATGTGTATACTTCACGTGTGTGTATACGTGCATGCATATAAAGAGATTTATTTTAAGGAATTGGTTTAAATGATTGTGGAGGCTGACAAGTCCAAAATCCACAGGACAGGGCAGCAGGCTGGAAACTTAGGCAGGAGTTGATGCTGCAGTCTTAGGGCAGAATTCCTTCTTCTCTGAGAAACTTCAGGTTTTGCTCTTAAGGCCTCCAACAAATCGGATGGGGCCCACCCACATCATGGAGGGCATACCTTTCCTTAAAGTCAACTGACTGTTGATGTCAATCACATCTACAGAGCACCTTCACGGCAACCCCTACATCAGCATCTGAGTAGATAACTGGGTGCTAGAGTCTAGCCAGCCAAGCTGACCTATCAAACTACCCAATACATACAGCCCATTTCTGCCTCTCTCCCTTGCTGTGTGTGCCCCCTCCTCGGCTTGGGTCTTCTACTGTTTAGACTTCTACCCATTCTGTTTCTTTGTCTTCAGAATCAGGAAGTTTGCTATCTTGGACTGAGCAATCCAAAAAGCAAAGGGTCGCCGATGATGTTCATTTCACACCTGGTTGCAAGAAAAGGGCCTGTCACAAAGAAGCCTCTTCCTCACCACAGATCCCAGAGCCCTGGACTGGAAGTCAGAAGGCCTGGAGACCACTGACTTATCACTGATTTTGGAATTCTTACCATCTGTCTCTCTAGATTTCCATTTCTCCCACAAACTGGGGATAAAAAAGCCAACCTCATTGGATTGCTGAATATTAAACAATAACATATAGAAAGCATTTGTGAACTTTAAAACTCTGTGCAAATGAAAATTCATCACTCTCATCATCACTACCATTTTCAGTATCTTTTTTTTTTTTTTTTTTTGAGACGGAATCTTGCTCTTGTCACCCAGGCTATAGTGCCATGGCACAATCTTGGTTCAAGGCAACCACTGCCTCCCAGGTTCAAGCTATTCTCCTGCCCCAGCCTCCCAAGTAGCTGGGATTACAGGCATGCGCCACCACGCCCAGCTAATTTTGTATTTTTAGTAGAGACGGGGTTTCTCCATGTTGGTCAGGCTGGTCTCGAACTCCCAACCTCAGGTGGTCCGCCCACCCTGACCTCCCAAAGTGCTGGGATTACAGGCATGAGCCACCATGCCCGGCCCATTTTCAGTATCTTAATCACCACAATCATGGCCATCATCAAAATCATCACTATTATCACCATCACCATCAATATTACCATCATCATGACCACCACCATCGCCACCAACATTACCATCATGAACACCATGACCACTATCAGCATTACCATCATCATAACTACCATCACAACCATCGATGTTACCATCACGACTACCACCATCACCAACATTACCATCATGAACACCATGACCACTATCAATGTTACCGTCGTCATAACTACCATCGTTACCATCATAATGACCACCATGATCACCATCAACATGACCATCATCATGACCAACACCACCACCATCAACATCACCATCATTATCAACATCACCATCAACACCATCATTATCACCACATCATCACCATCGTTCTTCAACACCCACCCAAAATGTTTAAGTGCTTCATCTCTACCTTAGATAAATCCACTTCTGTCTATCTTCTGATTCTCAAACCAGAGTAAACATTAGAATCCCTGGGGGTCTTAGGAGAACACAGAGCACTGGTCCCTGCCCCCAAGAGTTTCTGATCCGGTGGGACTGGGGTGAATCCTGAGAATCTGCCTTTCTCTCAAGTTCCTAGGTCTTCTGATGCTGTCTGTCCAGTATTTTAAATCATTAAGCAAGGGTCAGCCAGATGAACTCCAACAACTATCCCAAGACTTCTCAGAAAAACCTGCCTTTGCAGCACAGTTGTGCGTCGTCAGCACTTTCCAGACGAACACATTTGATCCCTTTTAAATGTGCAGCCAGTCATCATTTCTTCCACAAACTCAATATTAAATGATTCATTTTTCATAACTGAGAGGGTAAGAACAACTGTGAATGAAAAATAAAAGCTGGGGATATTTTACGGGCAAAGATCCACAGAGTGAATCCAGTCTCTTTGTATTAATAAAACACAAGGCAGGAAGATGAGGAGGAGGAAGCTGGCTCCTGACAGGCACTGCCAGGGCCCATTCTGGGCACGCAGATTGGCAGAGACCTCATTCCGCCAGTTACCTGAGCAACGTCTATGGCGTACGGAGTCTGATCAGTTCAGTGACAGTGCGCATCACTGTCTTTTGGAATCATTTGTGGCACTGATTGATGGTCCTTAGCAAAATAGAGACAGATGGCACAGGGTTGGTGCTGGTGCAGTTTTGCTGCTGTGAGGGCGTACTAAGCATCCTGCCAGGTCTCACGTAATAAGGGCATCCCCATCCCTGGTGCTCACTGCACCAGTGGCGACAGGGCTGTAATGGGGACTGACAGGGCGGGGGCAGGCCACCTGAACTGACCTTTCATCCCAGGTGCCACGGAAGACTCGCTTCCCTGGAGTGCCGTGTGGTGGTTGTAAGCCACCACCCAGGAGAGTCAGAAATGGCTTTCGTATTACCCAAGTGTTTGCCTTGAGTCAACGGGCATCAGCAGCTGTTTTTTGAGCAACTTAAGCAACTATGTGACTTTTTAAAATAAAGGACCAAAGAAATACATTATTTGATGCCCAAAAAATAATGTTGAATCCAAGCCCACAAATGCATAGCTAACCCCAAAAGGGCTGACGCAGTCACACCATGAAATCAAAGAAACCTGCAGCCTCCTCAAATTCACCACTGGAAAGAGGACATTTTCTTGGAGTATAACTGTAATCTCTATAGACCCATCAGCAAACCAGGGACCCTTTTCAACCATCTATTTTATATTAGACATTTGCAAACTGCCAGATTCAAGACTAAAATCCAGGCTCACCATGACTGAAGAGTTAAGTAAACTCCCTAATGGTTGACATGGTTTGAATGTGTTACTACCCAAATCTCATCTTGTAGTTCCCATAATCTCCACGTGTCATGGGAGGGACCCAGTGGGAAGTAACTGAATCATGAGGGCAGTTACCCCCACGCTGCTGTTCTCATGATATTGAGTGAGTTCTCATGAGATCTGGTTTTACAAAGGGCTTCTCCCCCTTTTGCTCGGCACTTCTCCTTAATGCCACCATGTGAAGAAGGATGTGTCTGCTTCCCCTTCCACCATGATTATAAGTTCCCTGAGGCTTCCCGAGTCATGCTGAACTGTGAGTCAATTAAACCTGTTTCCTTTATAAAACTATCCAGTGTCAGGTGTGCTTTTATTAACAGCATGAGAACGGACTAATAGTGGTTACGAAGCATCTGGGCCCAGTTGTTGGGCTGAACTCATTCATTTTCAACACAACACAAGCCTGTATATATTAGGAATGTCTAAGAAGAGTATTAGTAAAATCATTCATGGAAGCCAATTCTAAACTAAAGTCCTCTCTCAGTGCAATAAGATATACAAATCATTTCCAAATGAGGAGAATCATGGAAATGTCAATTTTCAGTTCAAGTGGATCTGACTGTGTATAACATCAAAAAGCATTTCTATAACTCATTTAGCTAAAAAAATTTAGCATTTAGCTTAAAATATTTTATTTTCACCCTAAACGGTTCTCTGGACAACTGCATCAGAAGTAGACGAGCTCCATTTCTGTGCAACAGAATATTACCCAGCCACGAAAAGGAGTGAAGCACAGGCGCAGGCTACAGTGCAGGCGAGCCTCAGCGACGATGCTGAGTGACAGAAGCCAGAAGCAAAATCTCATGTATTATATGACCTCATTCATATCACACGTTCAGAATAGACAAATTCATAGAGATGGAAAGTCATGAGTGGTTTTCTAGGGGCTGGGGGAGGGGAGTGGGGAGTGGCTGGTTAGTGGGTACAGGGTTTCCTTTTGGGGGTGATAAGTTCTTAGCTAGATAATGGGGATGGTTTTGCACAGCATCATGAATATACTTAATGCCACCAAAGTGTACACTTTAAAATGGTTCAAATGTTAAATGTGATGTTGTATGTATTTTGCTACAATTTTTAAAAAAGTTTAGGACCTGAGCTTGTGCATTCCACCTCAGAACACCCTAGCCCATGCTTGGCTGGGGTTGTTCTCCTTCCACTCTGGGACAGCGGATCCCCTGGGGGTGCCAATGGAAGGCAGGTCCCCTCCCGTGTGATCCTCAGGAAGCTTGTTCCACTGGACGGAGAGGCGGCTAAGCCAGCATCTCCCAACAGCTGCACGGTTGGACGCACTTACGTCTTGCTTGCTGCCTTGCCAGCGCTGACTGCTGCACACATTTCCACATTATTTGTGCCATTTGCTCTAACAGGAAGGAGCCAGTGCAAGCAGGCACACTGAGACAGGGCGGCAGCTTTGCACTAAGAGAGGGAGGCACCCAGAGCAGCCTCCGAATAAGAAAACATCCGCAACAGAACGAGCCAGCCTCATGTCACACATACAAACACGACCGCGGAGACGCAGAGCCATCACCCACTGTGATCCACACACAGGCCTTCCTGATGCTGAGATCTCTTTTACCTGAAATGGAGTCTGGCTGTTGTAGTTTTTTAACTCCTTATTTCCGCCTCGAAACAGAAGCACTCTGGCACAGCTATCCTGCAAACGGAAAGGGAGAAACCTGTTTGTAAAATGGTAGCACAGACACTCTCCAAAGAAATCTGTCCAGGGTCTCAAGCTCACAGGAAACCAGGGAAACAGAAGCGCAAAGTTAAAAGGGAAGGCACGTTGCTTTCATCTGGCTCCCGTATGCTGTCAGGTGAGGCTCACCTGCTGCCAACACTTTGGACAGCAGCTGGGTAGAATCTATTAAAAAAATAAAAAATAAAAAAATAATAAAAAATAAATAAAAAACACCCTATGGCCAAACAATTCCACTTTTTAAGACTATATTCTATAAAAAGTCTTGCACATTGTATACAATATATAACAAGTGAAATAGCTTCAATAAAATACAGAAAGAAAGGAAGAAAGAAGAAGAAAAAGAAAAAGAAAAGAAGAAAAGAAAAGAAAATCTGGAGATAGCATACATGTTCTAAAATAGGGGAGAGTGCGGATATATTCTAGAACATTCTTCACCTAGGCAGTCTCAGGACAAAACAAGGCAGATGACTATCAACTGACAAGAAACATATCCAGGAACTTCTAAATAAAAAAAGCAAGCCTCAAAACAGTAATATTTGCCAGGCGTGGTAGCTCACACCTGTAATCCCAGCACTTTGGGAGGCCGAGGTGG
>NW_012122265.1:3708104-3708466 GCF_000951035.1 Colobus angolensis palliatus | reverse complement strand
TAATACTGCTTAATTTCATTTACATTTTAAAGGCTTAAAGAGAAACTAATAAAGGCTTAAAGTCTCTATTACAGAAAAGCAGGGACCATGTCTGGAAGGATACGCACCAGTTAACAGTATTTACTTTCATGGAAAGGAAAAGGATTAGGGAGAGAACAGAAATAATCTTTTTTCATTTTATTTTTATTTTTTGAGACATACTCTCACTCTGTTGCCGGGGCTAGAGTGCAGTGGTGCAATCTTGGCTCACAGCAACCTTCATCTCTTGGGCTTAGGCAGTTCTCTCCACCTCAGCCTCCTGAACAGCTGGGACAACAAGCATGTGCCACCGTGCCCAGCTAACTTTTTTTTTTTTTTTTTTT
>NW_012122265.1:3686721-3707629 GCF_000951035.1 Colobus angolensis palliatus | reverse complement strand
TTTTTTTTTTTTTTTTTTTGTAGAAGGAGATCCCACATGCTGTCTAGCCTGGTCTCAAACTCCTGGACTCAAGCGACGTGCCTGCCTCAGCCTCCCGAAGTGCTGGGATTACGGGTGTGAGCCACTGCATCCAGCCTCTTACACATTTTCACAACAAAAATGAACGTGCATCCATCCACTGATTGGGCATCTACTATTTGTCCATGGGGTTGATGGAGAACTTCTCGCCAACCCCTCTGAAGCTCCCAGTGAGGACTGCAGCAGCAAATGATGACCAATAAAAAGGCAGTGGTAGCATGTTGATGCAACCAATAAAAGGCAGCAGTAGAATGTCGATGTAGCCAGTGAGGCCAGTGAGGACTGCAGCAGCAAATAACGACCAATAAAAAGGCAGCGGTAGAATGTCGATGTAGCTGGACCAACTATTAGAATAATTTTGTCTCCAAATGCAGTTGGCTATTTAGAATAAGTAAACTGTTTTTGGAAGTGCATTTAAATGATCAGGAGCTGGCTGATGCTTGTGCCTTGGCAGCAGGGACCTGACTCTGGGCTGGGGGCACCTTCCACAGGACAAGGGCCTCAGTGCAGGTGACAGCCAAAGCTTATACTGGGCAGATCCTGGGAATTCCATCCTTACCTACAGTCTGGTGTACAGACAACAGGTGTGACCACCTGGACTCAACACCACACAAACAAACACTAAATAAAGGGATACATGGATTAAATGACCAGGGCTTCCCACCCAGGACGGGTCAGAGACCCCAGCCCAGGCCCCAGAGGAACCCCATCCTCAGGAACAGCAAGATGCTGAGTAGACATGGCACAGGTGGTGGGACCCAGCAGATCAGCAGATTTGAAAGAGAGCTGACTGGCCAGGTGTGGTGGCTCACGTCTGTAATCCCAGCACTTTGGGAGGCTGAGGTACGTGGATCACCTGAGGTCAGGAATTCAAGACCAGCCTGGCCAACAACATGGTGAAACCCCATCTCCAATATACTAAAAATACAAACATTAGCTGGGCGTGGTGGCAGGTGCCTGTAATCCCAGCTACTCGGGAGGCTGAGGCAGGAGAATCACTTGAACCTGGGAGGCGGAGGTTGCAGTGAGCTGAGACTGCACCATTGCACTTTAAAGCGAAACTCTTGTCTCAAAATAAATAAATAAAATAGAACAAAATAAGATAATAATAAGAAAGAGAGCTGGAAATCCAGAAGGAAGTAGGGAGCAGCTGCCAACAGATCCTGGGTTTCAGTCTGGGTGAAAAAAAAAAAAAATGTTCTAAGGCTGATTGGTGATGGTTGATGGTGGTGATGGCCGCACACCTCTGTGAACAGACCAGCGATCATGGAGCCTTACACTTCAGATGGGTGAACTGCATGGTGTGTGAATTACATCTCGATAGAGGGTTGCATACATATATAAGAGGACAGATAGCAGGAAGGCGGGCCGCCCTGGCAGAGTCTTCATCCCTGGCTGGGCGGGTGGGGCAGGTCAGGAGCACACTGAGCTCTCAGGACCTGGCTGCTTTCAGGGTAGGGAGCCAATCAGGCCTCCCCGCCATGATGGTTATTATTAATGAGGGAACCACACCTTCTCCGGCAGCTAAGAGTGTGGGCTGTGCTCACTTGGGAGACACAGGTCGGGGGATCTGAGTTGGGTGGAAAAGGCTGTCCTGCCTCTGTGTTCTCCAGCATCCTGGGGCCTCGGTGACCGTGGCCTGCTCTGGTCACCGACTGTGTAAAAAGCCACCTGCGTACCTGGGGGTGCACTCTGCCCAAGCCCCACTGAGGCCGCCTCTGTACAGAGTGGGGGGCTCTGACCACAGATGCCACTGAGTCAGGCGTGAGGAATTGAGTGTGGACCGGTCCATAGACCGTGCTGAGTGTTCTGTTCCACCGCCCTACAGGAAGGTCAGGCTGGTCAGAGGGGGATCCCCAGAGCCCCTGTACCAAGATTCCAATTAGAAGCAAAACCACCATGGTGTCCCCACCTCCTGGCACAGTGGTTCTCAACTGGGGGTGATTTTGCCTTCCAGAGAACATCTGGCAATGTCTGGAGACATTTTTGGCTGTCACAGCTGTGAGTGCTACTGGCACTGACTGGGTTAAGATCAGGGATGTTGTGAGGCATCCTGCAATGAATAAGACAGCCCCCCAAGGCAAAAAACTGCCCAGCCGCAAACCTCAATAAAGCTGAGGTCAACAACCCCTGTCTTCATGGCTCTAAATGTTACTGATGATGGATATGAGTCATGAACAGCAGCATCCCTAGAACGGTTTCAGAACAATACAGACCATAGTCTCCTGTATGAATGACATGCCACTCCCCAAGCCCACCAGGCTCTGTCCACAGCTAGTCAGGCCTCAAGGGGACGCCAAGCCCTATGCTATTCAGGGTCTTGTCCCTGGAATGTGTCCTCGGACTCAGGGACAGCCCAGCAGGTTTCACAGAAGATGCTTCACTCCTGGGGAGTGGGAAGGTGGAAGTGGCCTCTGTCACCTCTCACTACACAGACCACGCATGTCAGCAGGGGAGGGACGGATGCCCATGGAGCTGTTAGCCTGAGGCCCACGGGGCAGAGGTGAAAGGAGAGCCGGCAAAGCCACGTGTGAGGCTCGAACGACATTGCAGATGGAGGCTGAGCTGAGAAAAAGCAAACACAAGGAAACGAATCGCTAGAAGCCCATGGTGTTTCAAAACGACATGCAAGTCTGCAAGAACATGCAGCGGCCGATATAGGGCGACGCTCTGCACAGGGTTTCAGGGTGGGAAACCCCTGGAAAAAGCACAAATGTGGATTCCGGGTTTTATGCTGGGATTTTCATACTCTTCTAATTATTGCCATAAACGTGTTGCTTTGAGAACAGGAAAAAATATGTAAGGGAATTTTCAAAGACACAACCGTGTTCAGCAAACAAATCTTTCATGTTTGGGGTACAATTAAACCCAGAGTTTCAAAAACAGAAAGCCCTGGTGTCAGTTCTGCCGTGCCCAGGGTCCACACCGTGGGAGGTGCAGGTCAAGACTCCGGGCCTGCTTATTTCATTTTAGGGTTGCAAACTATGGTCCTCAGGCCGAATTCTGCACATCTAATTTTGTAAATAAAGTTTTATTGGGATGCGACCACATCCACGCACCTGCGTATTTTCTGTGGCTGCAAAGCCTGAAGTATTTATTCTCTGGGTCTTTACAGAAAAAAGGGTACCTACCCTGGTTTTAATTAAGTAGTCCTGCATCTCCCCAACACAGTCGCACGTTCACAGAAATGACCACACTGGCAGGATGCCCTAACACTAGACATATTAACAACAATCTTCACTAACACTAACCTGGCTGGTGCCAGGGAGTGCAGGGTGATAACCAGCATCAGCACTGAGAGAGCGGCTCTGCCTCTTGTCTTCTGAGCCTCAGTTTCCTCCTTTTTAAAGTGGGGATACCGGGCTTGGTGGCAGCATAACGAGCCTGATACACCATCAATGACACAGGTAGCGGTCTCCTTCCACCCCCAGCAACACCCTGTCCCTGGAAAGTGACCCCTGACCCCCAGGAGAGGGGCCCACCCATATGACTACAGCATCTCCGAGTCCCAGCCACATGGGCCCCTTGGGTGTTACCAGGAAACTGGGAATGGTGAGTTTCTGCGGGTGACCGGCATTTCAAGAGATGCACGGAACGCAGCCTTCTTCACCGGGATAAGGCAGAGTGTGGAGAGCACTGGCCGGGCCTCTGGCTTTTCCAGTCCTGACCTAGCCCTTCCCTGCTCTGCCTCAGCTGCAGGACTTGCCTTGTGTCCTGATCATGAGTCCAGAATTTCCCATCAAATCACCCCCAGTGGGGTCCTGTTATTTCCAACCCAAAGAGTTTCTTTTTTTCTTTTCTTGAGACAGGATCTTGCTCTAGTGCAATCTCAGCTCACTGCAACCTCTGCCTCCCAGGCCCAAGCGATCCTCCACCTCAGACTCTCAAGTAGCTAGGATTACAGGCTTGCACCACCATGCCTCACTAATTTTTGTATTTTCTGTAGAGACAGGGTTTCACCATGTTTCCCAGGCTGGTCTTGATCTTAGGGGCTCAAGCGATCTGTCCTCCTAAAGTACTGAGATGACATGTGTGAGCCACTGCACCCAGCCCAAAGTCTTTATTAAAATCACAGTATTATCAGGCTACGGTGAGCAAAGACTTTGCTTTTTGCTTTGGTAAAGAGAGAAAACGAAAAGGAGGAGGAGAGACCACAGAGCCAGGAGAATGGGGCGATGGCTTTCAGCCAGTTCCCACCTTCTGGGGCGTGGTGGGGGCAGGAAAGAGAGAATAGGGCAGCAAGGGAGGAGGGACTTCATGGGGGTGGGCAACTGTGGGGACGCGAAGGCTGGTCCCTGGGGGTCTTGCTCACCCGTTTGCTCTGGGCTCTAACTGCACCCTGGCCCAGTGGCCTAGAAGAACCACCCAGCACTGACAAGACCCAGATGGCTGAGAGCAGCCCGGCAAACTGGAATTCAGAATATGAGAGACCTGCTCAGGGAGGAGCCTGGGGACACTCCTCCTCTTACTTCTCAGTAAGAACCTTTTCTGAAAATTCCCTATTATAGGCTGGGCATGGTGGCTCACACTTGTAATCTCAGCACTTTGGGAGGCAGAGGAGGGAGGATCGCTTGAGTCCAGGAGTTTCGGACCAGCCTGGGCAACATAGCAAGACCCCGTCTCTATATAAAATGAAAACAATTAGCCAGGCGTGGTGGTGCGTGCCTGTAGTCCCAGCTACTTGGGAGGCTGAGGCAGGAGGATCCCTTGAGCCCAAGAGGTCGCGGCTGTGGTGAGCTGTGATTGTGCCACTGCACTCAAGCCTGGGTGACAGAGCAAGACCCTGTCTCAAAAAAAAAAAAAAAAAAAAGAGAGAGAGAGAGAGAGAAAGAAAGAAAGAGAGAGAGAGAAAGAGAGGGAGGGAGGGAAAAGAAAGAACAGAAAAAAGAAAAGAAAATTCCCTATTATAAAGGACACGTATTTCCAACAAAAAGCTAAGAATAAACCCTCAGCAGGCACTGCCATTCCAGGGGGATACAGGCAGGACCTAAGAAAAATCCTCCACTACCTCCGCTCACTCAGTGCCTTTGACCAAGTCAATATCATACCTCCGACCCATTACCGCAGTGTTTCCCAGACGTCAAAAAGAGATCAGGTTCCAGTTCATTATTTCGAAATGCAAGGGTACATGGTTCACTTGGCTTAATAACAATGACACCTCCATGTATGTGTGCATATCACACACGTGTCTGTATATGTGTGTGAACATGTATGTGTTTTGCAGTTCAAAACACACATCTACCCGCTCCTTCTGATTTAGCTCTCAAGGTATGGGAGAACTCTCTGCCAGGGAGAACAGGAGGCCCATTTTACAGATAAGGTTAATGTGAAAAACTGCAAAGACTTGCGGCTTCGGAAAGGAGGAGAAAGGAAAAACTGTGATCCAGGAGGTGCTGGTGGGAGCTTTCAGTTCCCTTGCGAGGCTGCTGGCTGCCCTGGATTCCTTTCAGAGGTGTATCTTATCTGACAGGTCTTTATCCTTTTAAATAATTCAGTAAAGTATAAATATAGAAGCAATTGGAATGCTTTTTGAAGACCCAAGCATCAAGAAGAGTATCATTTTCACTGCCACTTTTTCTCTTGGCATGAATTTTCCAAGACACTTCCCTTAATAAATGTACCTCCCACCGAAGGAGCATTCCTGGGGCTCACACTGTGCCCACTGAGAACACAGTGTGCCCGCAGGTTCCATCAGCTGCTGGACCCCCAGGCCCCATCATTTCCATTCACAGATGAACACCTGCAGGTCCCATCAGCTGCTGGACCCCCAGGCCCCATCATTTCCATTCACAGATGAACACCTGCAGGTCCCATCAGCTGCTGGACCCCCAGGCCCCATCATTTCCATTCACAGATGAAGAGACAGAGAAAGCTGCTCATTGACGCATGCAGTGAGTCCTCATGGAGCTGCCAGGTACTGTCCTAGTCCCTGGAGACACAGATGCAAACCAGAAAGTCAAGGTCTCTGCCAGGCTTGGGCTGGAGAGGGGGCACAGAAAACAACGACACAACCTCAGGACAGGTGGGTCTGATGCAGACAGTGGAGAGGGTGTGGCCGGCTGGGCAAGCTGAGCCCTGGGATGGGAGGAGAGACAGCGGGCGGAGGCAGAGGCCATCCCAGCAGAGTACCAAGACCCGAAGTAGAAACCAGCGAGGGGCCGGGAGGCAAGAAGGCAGTGGTGGGGCCGGGCTGCAGCAAGCTGGGACGAGCTGGGCTGGACAGGAGAGAAGGGCACAGGATATAAGCCCTGGGTTATGCAAAGGGGGTTCTCAGCAGAGGAGGGACGAAGAACTTGGGTGACAGAAAGTGGATTTGAGGGAAGACAGACTGGAAGGGAAGACAGAGGCTGGACAGTGAATACATAGTCCTGGTGAGAGACAGCAGGGCCCCAGGCAAGGGTGAGAGGGGTGGTGGGGACAAGAGGGGTGGAGGAGACAAGAGGGGTAGACGGGCCCGGAGAGGGTGGAGAGGGAACGGACAAGCCCCGGGATGAGAGGGATGAGAGGGATGAGAGGGACGGTGAGAAACAGGGGGCGGCCAGGTTTCAGGCCTGAGCTCCAGGGGAAGGGCATTATTTACAGAGTGAGGAGGAGTTGCCGCAGTGGCGGCTCCTAAGAGGTCAGCACATGGGGACATGGGCCAGGAGCAAACATCACTGCCAGAGCTCAGGGCAGAAGTGAGCTGGGAGACCCTGACTGGGGACTCTTGGGGTTTTCTGGAAGGTGTGCAAGGACACAGGCCCGCCTGAGGTCACCTCGGGAGTCACTGCAGGAGGGAATCTGGGTAACGGGAGTGTGCAATGCAGACGCCGAGAGATGCTACAGAGACGTTGAGCTGGATGGGGACAGAGGCGGGACCATGGAAGTGCCATGTGGGTGTGACTGGCTTTGAGCAAGCAGGGACGAAAGTCTGACCACTCTGTGTCAGTGAGACAAGAGCCATGAGAAGGTGGAGGCCATGTGTGCAGAACTCTCCCAGGCAGATGAGCAGTGAGTGGGGAAGTTAGGGAGGGTGTGCAGAACTCTCCCAGGAACATGTACAGTGAGCAGAGAAGTTGCGGGGGGGAGGTGTAGAACTCTCCCGGGGAGATGAGCAGTGAGTGGGGAAGCTTGGGGAAGGGTGTGCAGAACTCTCCCAGGAAGATATACAGTGAGTGGGGAAGTTGCGGGGGGGAGGTGCAGAACTCTCCCAGGAAGATATACAGTGAGTGGGGAAGTTGGGGGGGGGGGGCTGCAGAAATCTCCCAGGAAGATATACAGTGAGTGGGGAAGTTGGGGGTGGGTGCAGAACTCCCCCAGGGAGATGAGCAGTGAGTGTGGAAGTTGGAGGGGGAGGTACAGAACTCTCCCAGGGAGATGTGCAGTGAGCAGGGAAGGTGGGCGGAGGGGTCTGTGAAGCCAAGGGAGCTTCTGGAGACAGAAGTGGGTGGAGTGTCTTCATAAACAAATGGGCATGAAGTAAGAGAAGGCAGAGGTCAAAAGCAGAAACACTGGTGGCAGATGTGCCCACAGAAACAGACAACGTTGCAACCAGGATGTTAACTCGGAAGCTCCAGGCCCCGTCAAGCCATTTCCTTTCAACGGCACCGAGGCTGTCTTCACTTAAATGTCACAGACACAAATTACTGCACACTCCAAACTGTAAGTCAGGAGTTTGTTTTCAGGTTAAATTATCTTTTGAAATAAGGCTGTTTGGGCAGCCATAAATGTAAAAACAACTAAGATGTCTGCATAAGTAAAACGGGGAAGTGGCTGGGACGCTGGTGTCATCGGGGCAGGGCTGGAACCTGGTCCCTCAGACCAGCCCTCCCCTTGAAGAGCTGTGCCTCTAAGTAAGGGCCAGGGTAAGCATGAGTACACCCCTGACTGCCATGGGCATGGGTGCTTCTGCCTGACCCATGCCCAGTAAAGGCCCCTTCCCCAGTCAGTGGGTTATGGGAATGCATTCATAAGGGTTGGGTTGGAAGCCTGGTTTCCCCGTCTACTAACAGAGCGGACTTTGACCACTCCTGAATCTTCTGAGTATAAAAGGAAAGCCAACCAAGCCGCCCACTGGAGCTGGGGCAGGTGAAGGAAAGGGTGTGTGGACATCATCTCCACTCAGCGAGACCCACGCCCGCAATGCCCAGTGCTCAGGGGCCATCACCCCATGATGGCTCCATGGGAGCTGCCACAGAGTGGACAGGTGCTCCGCGGGACACCGGCAAGGGCAGAGATGCAAGCAGGAAACACGATGTCTTCCTACCCTGGCTCGCACTGATATCAAAGAGAGGCAGGTTGTTTTTCATTTTATTATTTTTACCTCCCAGACAAATTGGCCTCGCCCAGTAACCTTTGATATTTAAAACCTGCTTCACTCCTTCGTCATCCAGGGCAGAAAAATGAACCCCAGGCTGCTCCCCTCCCTCTGGAGCTCTTCGAAAGCCAGGATGAAGGGAGGGGTTGACAGATTAGACACAATTTGATACTTACAATCAAAGCCCTAATTAGGTGATTTCATAAAAGGAGAGAGAATATTCTGATCATAGTGTATTTTATTACAAGTGTGGAGGTAGTAAGGCCTGCCTAAAACTGATAAAGCACATGTAACAATCCATACACCTGGGTGCTTTTAGATTTAATAAGGAGAAGCTTGTTAGGGGAATATCCTCAATAGCAGCATCACCATCATCGTCATCGTCACCGTCCTCATCATCACCAACACCTGCATCAGTCACCATCAATAAGACCATCATCACTATCACCATCGCCACCATCCCCACCATCATCACCACTACCACTATCTCCACCATCACCATCACCATCAATATCACCAGCATCACCACCATCACCATCACCATCACAATCATCACCATCACCTGCACCATTCACCATCAGTATGACCATCATCATCACTGTAACCACCAACCTCACTAGCATTCTCACCATCACCATCACCATCATCACCAGCATCATCACAACCATCACCATCATCATCACAACCATCACCATCACCACCATCATCACAATCATCACCACTACCACTACACCATCATCACCACTACCACCATCACTCACCATCAGTATGACCACTGTCACTATCACCATCACCACCATCATCACAACTACCACCATCACAATCATCACCATCACCTGCATCACTCGCCATCAGTATGACCATCATCATTATCACTGTCACCACCATCCTCACCACCACCACCATCACCAACATCACCATCCACATCATCACAAGCATCATCACAACCATCACCATCATCATCACAACCATCACCATCACCACCATCATCACAATCATCACCATCACCTGCCATCACTCACCATCAATGTGATCACCATCACTATCATTACCATTAGAACTGCCATCATCATTAGTACTATGACTTAATCTACAAGTAGAAAGAGGGAGGGGGTGATGTACACAAGTAGTCTCAATGGCAAACTGAGTGATGAACACTCTTGCTGTTTAGTGCCCGGAAACTGAATCCTAAATGCCCAGCAATGCTTGGCACAGTCCTAGACAACAGAAAACTGCACCCTGACCCCCAGTGTCTGTAGCAGAAAAGCTCAAGGGCTATAAGACTCATCCAAAGTAACTGGAAGAATCTGAAAATCTAGGGAAGGTAAATAAAATACCTTTGCTTGACAAGTTCCCCAGCTCCACGAGGGAACACTGCAACCATGACTGCGTATTTGGTGACCACAGGCCATGTTCAGGGAGAAGGCCTGTCAAGCCAGCATTAGATGCCACAGTGACTTGGGTCATGCTCTGTGAGGGCAGAATGGAAAGAGACCTTAATGGGCATGGAGTCTGGTGTGCTGGTCCTGTCTCACAGTGGAGCCAGCTGCTGCTCTGCAGATTCCTCGGCATCACTGAGATTCTGGGTCATGGGCTGGCATCTGTACTATTCACAGAAGCCTGGCATCTGTACTATTCACAGGTTCTTTGGGTAATTCCAACATGGAGGTTACAGCTCAGCTAGAAACCTCATTTATTCTGCTGCATTGCTGTCACCATCACCATGACCATGCTCATGGTCAGCCATCATCAGCACCATCACTATCAACCACCACCGTCATCACCATTACTGTCGCCATCATCACCATCATCACCATCACCATGATTACTATCACCACCACCAACAACCACCACCATCACCATCATCACTATCAACCACCACTATCACCATCACCATGACTACCATCACTATCACCATGACCACCACCATCACCATCATCACTATCAACCACCACCATCACTATCACCATGACCACCCTCACCACCATCAGCACCATCACTATCAACCACCCCATCATCACCATTACTGTCGCCATGACCACCATCACCATCACCATGATTACCATCACCATCACCCACCACCATCACCATCATCACTGTCACCATGACCATCACCATCACCATGGTTACCATCACCACCACTACCTATGGTTACCGTCACCATCACCACCACCATCAGCACCATAACCATCTTCACTTCACCTTCACCATCACTATCAGCCACCACCATCATCACCACTTTCATCATTGCCACCACCACCATCGCCTTCATCATCAATACCTTCATCATTATCGCCATCAGCCTCACCATCCCATCACCAACTCCATCATCACCACCTTCAGCATCACCACCATCAGCAGCAGCATCATCACCACCTTCACCATCACCACCAACACCACTGCTATCATTACAGCCACTACTTACTGAGCATCTATTATGTTCCAGGAATACCATATTACGATATATTTGTTTTCTATTTTTAGTCCGTCAGCAACCCTGTGAATTTGGTATAATTATCCCCACATTACAGATGAGGAAATTCAGGGCCCTAGAGAGAAAATCGGTTGTCCAAGGCAAGGCAATGGGCTAGCCCAGATGAAACCCAGACCGCCATGCCTCTTTGAATTACTGTTCCACTTTCTCAGGGCTGCCTCCTCACTCCTTTCCTTGAATCCTGTCTTGATTCAAAGGCACCTCTGTCCCACCCCGAACCATCTATTGTTCAACACTACTCCCTGCATGCCCTGTGTGTGTGTGCCCTGTATGGCACCTCTCCTGCTTAAAGTTGCCAGAGTGGTTTCTGCTGCCTGCATGAGTACCTGCTCTAATGCAATCACATGTCTCACACATGTGTAGACAAGGGGGAGTGAGTATAGCAAGGTGCTCAGCTGGTGACTCAGGAAGGAAAGCAGCTTTGGGTCAAGTACAACACACAGTACCTGCAGGACAAAGGTAGGGGTTCTGCATTCCTCCCAGTCACTTACTGGCACTTACTGGAAGACGCAGACATGAAGCTGTGCCTCTCTTGGCATCACACGAGATGTGGTTTGGACCAGCTTCTTTAACTGCATCAGTAGGACACTCCAAAGAGTTTGGGGAGGGCATGAGGGAGGAGATTAAAGACACCCTAGAACCCTAAGGAGGAGTATGAGGGATACACAAAGCTGGATCCTAGACCACTCACAGACATTCCAACTGACATTGTAGCCAGAGATCAAGGGGCCAACCAGCCCAGAGCCTATGACCCTGCCCATTGGCTCTTGGAGGCTAGGCAAGGCCAGGAATCAAAACCAAGGGCGCCAGCTAAGGCATTTCTACCCAGACCGAAGAGGGGGCACACAAGCGGGAGTTGGAAGAGCTGTCCCCCCAGAAGGGGATGGCTCTCCACACTACCTCCAGAGGCTTCCTGGCTGCAGGAGAAGCCACTCAGTCCTGGGGAGGGGGATCCATCAATAAGACAGGTAGGGGAGAGGAGCAGATGCAGCCTTCCATTCCAAGGCTTGGCAAAGGATGGCCTGCAGGCCAAATTGGCCCACTCCCTGTTTTGTAAATAAAGTTTTATTGGAACACGGCTACACTCTGATTTACATACTGTCTATGGCTGCTTTTGCACTACAGTGGCAGTTGAATCATTATGACAGAGTCCATGCAACACGCAAAGCCTAAAATATTCCCCAACCGGCTCTTTATAGCAAAAGCAGCTGGCTCCCGTGCTAACCTGTGGCCCAAGGTGGGTAGAGGATGTCCTGAGAGCCCCGGCCAGCTTGGGACCCTTCTGGAGCCGGCAGCTGAGGCATAGGAGAGATATGGGGCATATGGAGTGTGGTGTGATACCGCGTCAAGTTCAATACAGATCATCAAAATGTGTTAACCTTTTCTAATCAGAAAGAAACATCAACACTTTCAAATACCATCTTGTCCACAGTTATTTCAAGTGACAAAAAACAGGCTTTTCTGGAGTTTTCAAGATCAAATGTGCTTGCAATCTACTGGGGAAAATTAAGGAATGTTTTTCCCATCCAAAGCAGTAATTAGGAAGCAGATGTTGGTGCAGATGTGTTTACCAACCACAACCAAGCCTCATGATGTGTTTTTCTAATGCGGCTGAGTAACGAATCTCCACACTCACACAGACATATCAGCATCCACACGCCGTGGCATACCTAGGGACACAGCTGCATGCAAACCACATCAATGTGCTTTCCTTGAGGGGGAAGCCGGCAGCTCTGCAAAATGCTGCTCACAGCTCAGCTGAAATGCTACCCAACCACAGCCAGCCTGGCTGTTCTCTTGTGCCAGGTATGAAAGACAGTGGCTTATGCCTCTGATGGTATCCACACGTGCTTCCTCTCAGGTAGACCCAAGGGGAAGGGAGCATCAGCAGAGAAAACAAGGAAGGCATAATAACTGCCTGGTCCTGGACATTTTGCCCTGGCTATGTCTTGCAAAGAGCTGCAGAGAAAAATACACAACTGTGTGAGGGATTCATTAGCAGAAGGCTTGACTCAGGGGCCGCAAGTCTGAATGGGGTCTTGAAGGATGCATAGGAGTTTTCCAGGGCAAAGAATCCAGGAAGATTGAACAGCTAGAAGCAAAGTGGGACTCCAGGAGAGTGGCTGGAGGGGCCTGGGCTGGTGACTAGCCATGGAAGGGCTGGGGAATGGCTTAGGTAAAGGATGAGGCTTGAGATTTCACCCTGGAGGCCGCTGCGAGCCAACAGGATGGGAGCACTGCTTTGGGATGGGAAGAATGCCGACAGCCTGCAGAGGATGGACCCCAGCACAAACAGCCCTGGACATCCAGCAGAGTTCCTCCTCTGAGATCTCCCTCTGTTCCTCCAGGACGAACAGCCACATCCCCTCCCACCCCATGCTGCTCTGCCACTTAGTGTAGCACCCATATCTCGACACCCTCCAGATTTGAAGTTCCTTGAAATCAGAGAAAGAGAAAAGAGAAGGCAGGGACAGCGAAGTCCTTCAACAGTGATGTCCAAGAATTAACCTGACTTTGAGCACCAAGGAAACAGAGAAACAGCCCCCTGTTCTCCTAAAGCAGTGCCTGCACCCCCCCGTGCCCTGTGAGCCCAGGGCCCCTTCTCACCAGCTCCACTCCACAAGCTGTCCCCACTGCTTAACCCCCCACGGCTCCCCCCTCCTGCGGTACCAGCAGGGCCCCCCACCCCGCTGCTTCACCTCCCCATGAGGCCACAGTGCACACACTGGGCGGGGTGTCACTTGGCCTTGTCATTTAGGATTCAGCCTCCCAGAGGGCAGGGCTCACATCCCCGGAGCCTTCAGTGTTTCCCAGACACATTCATGTCCTGCTATCCTCGGCTCTCACACTTGTTCTCACAGGGAAGAGTGTGAAGATGATTTGCTTTTTCCCATCAAGGTTCCACTTGTGGGTATTTTTCCCCGAAAGAAATGAAAACAGGGCCTTGAACAAATATTTGCACATCTATGCTCACAGTGGCATTATCCACGACACCCAAAAGGTAGAAACCACCCGAGCGTCCCTTGACAGATATCCACGCACACGATTCACACAATGGAGTATTATTTAGCTTAAAAATATTATTCAGCTTAAAAAGGGCCAAAAATTTCGACACAAGCTACAGCATGGACAAACCTTGAAAACATTGCACTCAATGAAATAAGCCAGACACCAAAGCACAGACACTTTATGCTTCTACTCATATCAAGTCTCTACCACAGGAAAATCTACAGGCACAGAAAGTAGAATGGGGGTTGCCAGAGGCTGAGGAGAGTGGGGAGTTACTGTTTGATGGGGACAGAGTTTCAATTTTGCAAGATTAAGAGAGTTCTGGAGATGAATGGTGGGCAGTTGCACAGCCATGTAAATGTACTTAATGCCACTGAATTGCATACTTAAAAGTGGTTAAAATGGCATACTTTGGTTATGTGTATTTTACCACTGAATGAAAAGGCACATTGGGGCATATCTGTCCCATGGAGTGGTGGAAGGCTTTTTGTTATTTTTCATTTATTTATTTATTTTTTTGTGATGGAGTCTCACTCTGTCACCCAGGCTGGAGTGCAACGGCGCTATCTCGGTTCACTGTAACCTCCACCTCTCGGGTTCAAGCAATTCTCTTGCCTCAGCCTCCCGAGTAGCTGCGATTACAGGCCCACGCCACTACATCCAGCTAATTTTTGTATTTTCAATAGAGACGGTGTTTCACCATGTTGGCCAGGCTGGTCTTGAACTCTGACCTCAAGCAATCTGCCTGTCTTGGCCTCCCAAATTGCTGGGCTTACAGGAGTGAGTCACTACGCCTGGCCAGGCTTGCTTTTTAAATTTTTATTTTGGAGACAGGGTTTCGCTCTGTCACCTAGGCTGGAGTGCAGTGGCATAATCTTGGCTTGCTGTAGCTTTAAATCCCCAGGCTCAAGTGATCTTCCCACCTCAGTCTCCTCAGTAGGTGGGACCACAGCCACCATACCCGGCTAATCTTTAAATTTTTTGTAGAGATGGGTTCTTACCATGTTGCCCAGGCTAGTCTCAAACTAGATCAAGTAATCCACCTCCCCTCGGCCTCCCAAAGCACTGGGATTACAGGTGTGAGCTGCTGCGCCTGGCCGGAAGGCCTGCTTTTGCCATGTGATGGTGCCACGCATGGCTGGTGGGGGTACCAGAACTACCCTAAGGCTTTGTCTGCCACGTCCTGCCCCATCTCATGACTCTGATCTGCCCCTCTCCACGTTCCGCATAGAGACCTGCTGACACGGTAGATGGCCGACTCCAGAACTGAACAGAGTTTGCATCCCAGCTACGGAGGGTGAACAAGACAGCCTGGCTCCTTGCGCGTCTTCTGGAGCATGGACAGTGTGGAGGCGCGGCACTGACCAGACCTGAGTCCTGAGCCCAGTTCTGGCACCAGCTGTGCGAGCGCGATGCTCACCTTGCTTTCCTGGGGCTCTGTTTCCCCCTTTCTACAACAGGGTAACAGTTCCCACCGAGGCAGCAGGTGAGGATGACCTGAGACGCCCCCTTCAAGGCTTTCCCGGTGCCCCCCAGGATTAGGGCTGGTTGGGGTGCATGTGAGAAACAAACTTACCCATTTAAACCCAAAGAATGGAACTTAGAGACCCGGAGAACAGCGAAAGTGAGACTCTTAATGATGGTCTTGTAAGATCAGGTGTCTGATGGGCAGGCACACCCAGCACCGTTTCAACAAGCAGTGTATCCCTCAGTGCACAGGTCCCTCCCCCAGTTCCTCATAGGCTGAGTACTATGGGTTACGATTTTTCCAGATGTTGCCTATTGGTTGTTGGGTTGGAGCTTTGGGTGTTTTTTTAAGGACTGCTTTGCTGCATTTTGTTGCAGCCCACCATGTGTTGCAATTTTAGTTAGCTTAGGGGCTTTTTAAGTATTTGACTCATGACCCATGTAGCTGGGCAGGCTGGTAAGAACAGACAAAGCGAGCTATTTTGCAGGCTAATAAACTTTCATCTTAAACTTTTTTGGTTTGGGTGAGGGCAACTAAGGGGCAGAGGCTGACAAGCAGGCATTGGCTATTTAAGCAGGGGCTTAGTATATTTCGTTTCTTTTGTAGTTTGCTGACCTAAGCCAATCTAAGGCACTCTGTTTTGGAAATGGACCTCTGTCCACATTATTTCCTTTAGGCATGCTCAGCACTCACCTGGTTGTAGAGGGCGCAGATGTGCAAGGCCGTGTTCCCCGAGGCGTTCTGGGCACTCATGTCTGCCCCGTAGAACAGCAGGTGCTCCAGGTGCTGCACATGCCCGTACCTGCAGGCCTGAAACACAGAACCCAGGCTGTGAATCAGAAACCCTCCGCCATGACAGCCGCACGCACACACAAAGTACACCAGCCACTCGGCTTATCCTTCAATGCACAGGTCCTTCCCCCAGTTCCTCATAGGCTGAGTACTATGGGTTACAATTTTTCAGATGTTACCTATTGGTTGTTGGGTTGGAGCTCCACCAGAACCCCAAGGCAGGGCAGGGCCTGCGCGGACCCCAACCCCCCACCCACCATCTGGGCAAGGGCTCCAAAGACGTCAGCAAGCACCGCCAGACCCCTGGCTGTGGATCGGGAGAATGACCTTCAAGGCGGGATTGGGGACTGGTGCTCAGCTGTGAGACAGAGGGTCTGGGAAGGAGCCCCAGAGTTCCTTTCATCCTGATCCGGGGGCCTAGAGCCCGGAGGTGCAGGACGTCTTTCTCCCAACCTCAGTGCCCAGCTCCACGAGATGCAAACCAGAAGGCTCAGCCCGGACCTCGGTTACCCAAGCTCCGCCTTCCAGGGAGGCGGCACGAGATGGCCAGGAGAGGCCTTTGCAGCCTCTTCCCTGCGCTGTATCCATAGGAGGGAGCCCTGTCCTACGTGTGATGGACGGCCCCATGATGGCTTTAATGCAGCCCAGCTCCTAAGTAAGTTGCAGGACGTAGGGGTAGGGCAGCCCTGCAGTATGACCAACGTCTCTCTGAGAACTACAACATGTGTGGCTTGTGAACCATCAGGGCCCGGGGGGGTCAAACAGACCCAGGCCCGAACCATTTGTCAGAACTTTTGCCTTGGCACCTATGTGCATTCTCTTTTTTTTTTTTTTTTTTTTTTTTTTGAGGTGGAGTCTCGCTCTGTCGCCCAGGCTGGAGTGCAGTGGCCGGATCTCAGCTCACTGCAAGCTCCGCCTCCCGGGTTTATGCCATTCTCCTGCCTCAACCTCCCAAGTAGCTGGGACTACAGGCGCCCGCCACCTCACCCGGCTAGTTTTTTTGTATTTTTTAGTAGAGACGGGGCTTCACCGTGTTAGCCAGGATGGTCTCGATCTCCTAACCTTGTGATCCGCCAGTCTCGGCCTCCCAAAGTGCTGGGATTACAGGCGTGAGCCACTGTGCCCGGCCTGTGCATTCTCATCTATAGGCAGGAACAACCCTCAACCCTCGCGGGGTTCAGATGAGAATCAGGTGGGACAAAGAACCCCACAGGGCCTCACACGAGGCCGGGCACTGAGTCAGTACTTGGTAAACCAGCGCAGCCCCTCTCCGCCCAAGCTCACAGGGGCTAGGGAGGTCCCCGCGCAGGTGACGAGGGCCCTCTGTCCAGCCACACACTGCTCGACATTGTGGCCACAACCTTGGACCTGGAGAAAAGTGGGTCCTGACCTAACACGTCTCACCCCCAGGGTCGGGAGGGAAAGAGGTGAGCCCCGCCAAGGGCAGGCAGCTGAGGGGTGCTGAGAGCAGTAGGTGCCGTGGTAGCCCAGGAAGGGGTTCTCATGAATCCTGCTCTACTGCTAATTGAGACAGATAGAGGTGAATTTCACCTTCTCAGGGTCCACGAGAAAGAGCTACACCTCAGCAAGATGAGGAAAGATGACAGGGAGGATACTGAAACTATTAACTGGATGAGCCGTTAAACACACACACACACACACACACACACAAAGAAATTTCCATTTACCATTGCTGTGCCTCCCACAAATCTCATTAATTTATAAAGTAGATCCCTGTTGCAGATCTCATTGCTGTCACCTGCCCGGCCCCACAGCCTCTTCTTCTGGGAACTGCACCTGCGTTTGCCCTTGGGGGCTACCCAGCTCCACTCTCAAAGGTCTGGGGAAGGCCTCCCCACCCTGCTCCTGCAGAGGCACAGGACACAGGCAGGAGCCATCAGGGTCCATCTCCCCAGGCACAGTAAGGGACGCCCATATTACCTCAGAGAAGCTGCCATGTCTCAAGCTAAAACATTCATCAGAACTACTGGGAGAAAAGTTCCTTTCTTTCTTCCAGAGTGGGGAACAGGAAAGTGACAGAGCCCTGGAGCTGCTGGGACCCTCAACACAGAAGGAAAGTGTGATGGGGGCAGGGAGAGGAAGAAAGGAAAGAAAGAGAGGAGGCAGGAAGAGACATGCACAAAGCCAAGATGACACTGTCTGAGCCCCTCTAAGCTGCAACTGACCCTGGAATTTCAGGGACATAACGATTAGGCATAATTCCCTCCCCCCACCCACCCATTTGCACTGGGATTCGTGTCCCTGAAACTGAAGGATCCCTGGCTATTTGGCACTCCCCAAAGGGCTTCTGGGAGGCAACACTTTGTTACAGCTTAACTTAATTGCTCTGTGGTCAATAAAGACAACTAATGTTAGCATAAAGACACTGAACGATTAATCCACACTCATTATTCCCCTTCCCCCAGTTAATCTGAATTTATGAGCTTGTAAGTTCCATCAGTCAGATGGTGCCAGAGCACGCTTTCCTTGCAAGGGCAAAATAGGCTCAACAGGAAGAGATGAAAACGGAGCCGCTGACTCCGGGCGGACGTCTCGTAGGCGTATTCCCAAGAGCATGCTTCCATTTTCCACTTTTCCCACGTCCATTGCTTTATAACACACAAACCCAGGAAATACAGAAAAGTGCTGAACAAAAACCAAAAGTCACCCAGAATTCCACAGTCTTAGCACTAGCAGTAATTTTTTTTTTTCAAGCATCATTTCAGCTAGTCTCTTCTTTCTGTTTTAACCCCTGGTGGTTGAGGCATGGAGCTCGTGCCTGCTAAGGAAGATGCAGCTGCCATGCAAGGGGGTGAGGGGGATCCAAGCCAGATAGTGGGCAGACGGGTCCAC
Organism: Colobus angolensis palliatus; assembly: GCF_000951035.1. NCBI lineage: Eukaryota > Metazoa > Chordata > Mammalia > Primates > Cercopithecidae > Colobus > Colobus angolensis. The sequence continues at coordinate 3,688,639 of NW_012122265.1, read as the reverse complement.
AGATGGCTGCACGCAGGACTCTGCACACACAAGGACATTCAAGAAGGGGAATGGGAGCTGGGCTCTCACTGTCAAAGAAGGAAGTTACAAATACACTACAGGAGAAAACGAGAACATGCCTTGTGGCGTTGGCTTGGAATGGGAGTATCAGTAGAAACTCACAATTTTTAATATACAGACTAATAAAAATTAAAATGTGGATGCCCACGTGTCTACCCATCCCTAACTCTGCCTACTGAGAGGGTAGGGGACAGGAACAGCCCAGCAGCCATCAGCACCCCAAGCACCTGCACCTTGGCTTCTAAATACCACTCCACACCAAAAAGAACCAGGCTCCTTGGAGAAACAGCTGATTCCTGAGGCAGGAAAAGAGCAAGGTGAGCCTGAAATACTTCGTTGTGCCAGAAATGAAGAAAATGGTAAAAAAAAAAAAAAAAAAATGTGGCTGTGTCCCGAGGACACAGGAGCCATCCTGAGGGGCACCCACCAGCTAAAACTGGGATAATAATAATGGATTATTACCTCCTGAATAAAGAGAACTCTGCAAGTCTGTCTTGTTGTAAATATATGAATAAACAAACAAGAAGAGAAAGCTTTTCTTTACAACAGAAAGCCAGCGAATAAATGTAGAAGCAATAGTAGGATTAAAAAAAAAATCTCCATTTAGCAACTATGATAGCAATAATTCCGGCAAGAAAGGCCAATGGATGCCAAAACTGTCAGGTGAAAGGGGTATGAGAAAACAGATTTTTGCACAGCCTCAAAGATCACCAAAAAAGATCTATTAATTACAAAGGAGCAAAATAAGGCAGGAGGTGGGACTCTACTCTGGAAGCGGGACTCAGACACCGGACCAAACTGAGGACTAGCTAACACAGGGCGGGGCAGAAGCAGCTTTCCATTAGACATGCCCATCCGTGTGCCATATCAGTTTACGGTTGCCATGGCAACACCCAGACGTTACCACCCCCTTCCCTGGCAATGGCCTGATGATTTGGAAGTTACCACCCTTTTCCTGGCAATTTCTGCAGAACCTGTCCCATAATTTGCATGTAATTAAAAGTGGGTATAAATGTGAGTGCAGCATGGCCTCTGAGCTGCTGCTCTGGGCACACTGCCTCTGGGGCAGCCCTGCTCTGCAAGGAGCAGTCTCTCTGCTGCTGTTCACAGCTGCTTCGATAAAGGTTGCCAACATCGCCATCCTGCCCTGGAATTCTTTGCTGGGTGAAGCCAAGAGTCCTCCTGGGCTAAGCCCCCTTTTTGGGTCTCGCTTGCCCTGCATCAAAAGAGGAGAAACCCAGCAGACCCCATCTGACCAGGTGGTCAGTGTGACCTTCACAGTGAGCACCAGACGGATGGTCCCCATGTGTCCCTGTGAGAACGTGATGCTGACAGCACAGCATCCTTTCTAAGGCATTCCTGCCAAATGCACACGCGGGATCCCATCACGAGCAAACACCGAGCAAACCCAACAAAATGACCACCCCAAAATCTTCAAAACGGTCACAGCCATGGGAATTAAGGGAAGCCAGAGGAAGTCTCCCAGATGGAAAGGCTCCATGCAAGGTCCCAGGCTGGATCCTCTTCTATCAGGGACGTTACTGTGACACCAGCACCACTCAAATGTGCTCTCCACGTGGAGGGCATAGGGGAGTTCCTTGTACTATTCTTGCAACTCTTCTATAAGGTGGAAATGGAAATAATCATTTACAATTTTAAAAAGAAAGTAATAGGCTGGGCGCAGTGGGTCATGCCTGTAATCCCAGCACTTTGGGAGGCCAGTATGGGTGGATCATGAGGTCAGGAGATTGAGAGCATCCTGGCTAACACGGTGAAACCCCACCTCTACCAAAAACACAAAAAATTAGCCAGGCATGGTGGTGGGTGCCTGTAATCCCTGCTACTCAGGAGGCTGAGG
>NW_012122265.1:3677742-3686186 GCF_000951035.1 Colobus angolensis palliatus | reverse complement strand
GGAGGGAGGGAGGCACCCGCTTGACACAAAGATACTGAAAGCTACCAAAGCGTTAAAGGAAAGAATTCATCCTCCCCCAAGAGAAGCAACACTAACCCCCTTTTCTTATTTTGAAAAGGGTGTCTGGTCTCTGGCTGTTGAGAGACAGCTGAGAGGGTGATAGGAGGGTGGAGAGTAACAGAATGAAAGGCAAAACACTGCCCTTGACACCTGCTCCCCGTACCCACTCTCCTGAGGCACTTTTCGGAAAATGCACGTGTGGGAGGCTCCACCCACATCTGCTGCCTCTGAATCTCCTGATGAGACCTGGGCAGGGGCATCTGGAGATGGCTCCCCTTGAGACTCTGTTTGCCCAGCGAGGCCTGGCGTCCCACCCGCCCCTGTGCAACCACAAGACTTGGCGTGAATTAGAAAAAAGGGTGCTCCTTCCTTCAAGCCCTTTACTGCCACCTGCTGGACACTGGTGGTACATCTACAGGACCTCAAACTATAGCAAGAGGAACGGCGCCACCTGGGGTTGTACAATGCCCAGAACAGCAATCCGAGCAGCGGGGAGGTCACGGCTCTCTCTGCAGGGAAGCAGCACAGGTCGGCTGAGACGAACCCCCTACCACTTCTGCTTGGCTCTGTGCCCCAAACAGAATGATTCCCAACCACACTTAGGCATTTCTCCCAAAGCATATGCCTTATAACATGAGGTGGAGACACCACAGCCCACACAACCAAGAGTCACGTCATTTCAGCTCTCACTGGGTCAGGAAGCGGGCTGCCTGTCAGTAGAGAAACAACGTCTTGTCCAAACACAGGCAAACCCCCTCGCCTGGCCTGAGCCACCGGCTGCTCCGTGGTCCCGCATACCACGGTTTTCAAAGGCTGGCTCTGGTCTTCCTCCTGGCCCAGCAGTCGAGGAGGCCAAGGCACCTGAATGAACGCAGGAACGCAGGCAGTGGACGGGCTGTGATGCAAACCACAAGTGGCTAGTTCGGTTTTGTTGGTGTTGCGGGCTGGACTGCATCCCTACAGCATTCATGTGTTGGAGTCCCCACCACCAGCACCTCCGCATGGGGCTGTATGTGAAGAGGGTCTTTCGAGAGGCGATTAAGTTAAAATGAGGCCATTAGGGGGCCCCTAATCCCGTCTGCCTGGTATCCATATAAGAAGAGGAGCCGGGGACACAGACACACAGGGGGATGACGCTGTGAGGACGCAGGGAAAAGGCAGTGTCTGCCAGCCAAGGAGAGAGGCCTCAGGAGGAACCAGCCCTGGACACCTTCATCTCGGACTCCACTCTCCAGAACTGTGAGATGATGTCTACTGTTTGAGGAACTTTGCGGCGGCAGCCCTATGCAGCGAACACAAGCTCTTCAGGTCCACTAATGTGTGCTGTTCAGCCTGAAATGATCACAGACAAAGGACGTCACGCTCAATTCCAAAAGGAGAGATGACTGGCATTCCCACATAAAGCTACAGCCCTTGCCCACCTTCCCCACGGAGCCCATTGCTCTCAGAACGTGATTTTTGGAAAGATGAAGTCTCTTAAAGATGTCACCGATGTCAGGAGAGCAAGACAGAGAACGTGCCGAAGTGCAGAGCGTGGGGTGCTGGTCTCGGGGTCTTCATCCATCCCCTCTCCTCTGCTCCCCACACGTCCCTGAAGAGTCAGGGCTGACTGGGAAGACGGGTACTCAAGGGTCCTCATTCCCTCTGGAGGCTCAGAGAGAGGATGTCTCTCTTCCTTCTCCAAACAGAACCTTGCCAGGCAAGAGGGGCTCAGAATATGGAACTGACCTCCCAGGTCAATTCAGAGCAGATCCCCCGAAAGCATGGCTCACTGCTGCGGCTCCAGACACCGGGGCCACAGAGGCTCGGCCACTCGTGCCCAGGGGCAGACACTGAGCCCTGGGTCCAGAGTGACAAGGGGAGGGTCTCCCATGCTCCGGTCCTGCCACCTGGCAGGGACCCCAGACTCTCACACCCTGGAGGTGCTCACCTGGAAAGGTGCAATACCTGCCAGCACCCACGTCCCACAGTGAGGCTCGGCCACAGTCCCAAGGCTGCCAAGCACATGCCAGCACCAAGGGGCAGAACCCTGTTCACAAAACCTCCCCCCTAGGGTCAGCGCATGCCACCTGCCCAGATCTGAGGGTGGCAGTACCTGCCAGCACCACAGCCTGGCTCCAACACAGCCCCCACCTCCCCTGGCCAGAAAGAGCCACTCCCGGCTGGCACTGTGGAGCTCCCGGGCTCTCCACCTGGCCGCTGTTCACGCTGGTCCTTCCTGTGCTACCTGGCATTGCGCTTTCTGTGACCAAGCCCAGGCTTGGACACAGTGGTCACTGCGGTGCCTGAACAGTGGTCATCTCAGCGCCTAGGCAATGGTCATCTTGGGGCCTTGACACAGCAGTCACCTCAGTACCTAGATGGACAGTGATTACCTCAGCGCCTGGACATAGTGAGAGCCACAGTACACTAGAAAAATCTCAGTCTGAAGGAAGACCACACCCCACGTGGCTCCATCCCACCCTAAATGCTAACTTTTCAGTCAAACATTGACTCCCATTTCTACCATGCAGCTCACACCGGGCTGCACACAGTCCCACCCTGGCGGGACGGTAACCAGAATGCTTGGACCCAGAACGACATAACGTGGGGCTCCAGCAGAGAACCTCAAACAGGCCTGGGAGGATCAGGGGCCCGTCCCCTCGCCATGAGGCCCAGAGAGGCTCGAGAGCTGAGGGCGTGCGGCCAGGGATGGGCAGGGGGCAGCCTGGAGCAGGAGGAGGAGAGAAGTCACTGTGGCCCGAAACTATCTCTTTAAGGCTGACACTCTTCATTTAAATGCGATAAATAACAAATAGCAGCCAGTAACAACATTCAGACTGATGCCACACCCATCGCACGCTGGGGGAAAATCAAATGAGGGGCTGGGAACAGATGTGGTCGGCACTCTCTGAATACAACGGGTTGTTTAGGTTTCTTTCCCCCTTCTGAAACAGGCTCTCATTATGGTTGTCCAGGCTAGAGTGCAGTGGCACGATCTCGACTCACTGCAGCCTCCACCTCCGGGCTCAGGTGATCCTCCCACCTCAGCCTCCCAAATAGCTGGGATTACAGGTATGTGTCACCACACCCCGCTAATTTTTGTATGTTTGGTAGAGACAAGTTTTGCCCTATTGGCTGGGCTGCTTTTGAATCCTAGGCTCAAGTGATCTGCGTGCCTCGGCCTCCCAAAGTGCTGGGACTACAGTGTGAGCCCCTGTGCCCAGCCTAATGTATTATTTCAAATGCTGACCAGCCTAATGCATTATTTCTAATGATGACGTCGGACGTGGCCACATGATGATGACAATGAGGATGATGATGCGGGGATAGATGATGACAATAATGATGGGGACATTTATTGAGTACCTGGTCTATGCTGGGCACTGCAGAAAGTGCCTCACATGAATTCTGTCATTAGCTGTCTCCAGAGTTCTGCAAATTATTACTCAGCCAACCTGAGAGATTAGCACACAAGCCCAGAGAGGGTGGGGCACTTGCTGGGTGACCCAGTGAGCGATGAGGTGGGTTTGCAACCCCAGGCTGCATAACACCCAGGCCAGAATATGGCCAACAGACAGCATGAGGAGGAGATTCCCTCATCCCAAAGATACTGAGTCAAACTCAGAGAGGGAGGGAGGGAGCCAGGCTCTGCCCCTAGGCAGGCACCAGAGTTCAGCAAGTGGAAACTCAGCGTCTGGATCCCTCACCAAGCGGCATCCTCTCTAGGACCACACCCCCTCTGGCCAGGGCCACCGTGCCGTGGCGTTGCACGGTGGATGTAAAAGTCTTCAGCAATTAAAAATACAGAACGAATACCCCCAAATCTGATCCCTGATTTCCTTGGGTTGTGGGAATGCATTGGGGTGTTTCTTAACTTGCTTCTTTATACTTCTTTGTCTTTTCCAAGATTTCCATGATGCAAGGGTATTTTTTTGGTAATCCAAAAAAAAAAAGGGGGGTAATTTGAATAACAACTTTTAAGATAATTTGCAGAAAGCCTGAGCTCAAAAAGGGCTCTTCTAATATCAGCCTGTGGGGACGGGGCATATCCCCACTGCATGAAGTGGAGGGTGGATCTGAAATGCGTCCTTCGGCCACATGCACCCAGCCTGAGACCATGACGGGAAAGCAGCGGCCTGGGGAACTCTGGAGTGCACCTGTAGCAGCTGTGAGCAGGCCTGGCTGTGGCCACGCAGGCTCTCCCACACCATGAACAGCCAGAACCCTGGGACAGGGCTGTCCGTTCTCCAGGTGCTAGAATGGAGACATAGACTTTAAATGCAGAGCCCATCAGCCTGAGAGCTCAGAGGTGCTTCTCCTGAGAGTGCAGAGCCAGGCACGGCCCAGTGAGGTCCAGGAAAACCCACCTGCCCCTGTAATTTGTCCTGCCACAGACGTGCTGCGAGTGGTTTGGATGTGAGAACCCTATAGGCAGCACAGAGAACCAGGCTTCTGGTATGAGACAGGCTGGGGGCGATCCCAGCTCAGCCAACTGCTTGCTCCGTGGCCTTGGGCAAGTGACCTGCCCTCTCTGTGCCTGTGAACTCATATGAGAAACAGCAACGAGAAGTAACCAGCTCTGAGGATATAGAATCATAGTGCAATTAAAGCAGCTCAGGACAATGAATGCCCCCAAATTGCCACGGGTCCTATACACATTTGGCCATTTTTACAAAGAGAAGCCTCTGTCATGTACCTGGAAGGGTTCGTTCATTAAAGGAAATCTGAAATTAAACGTTCCTCTTCCAGGAGCATTCCTGTCTTAATGATGTCAGTGACAGCTCTCAAAATCAGTAGACTTTGGGCTAGGCGCGGTGGCTCACTCCTGTAATCCCAGCACTTTGAAAGGTTGAAGTCGGCATATCACTTGAGGTCAGGAGTTCGAGACCAGCCTGGCCAACATGGTGAACCCTGTCTCTACTAAAAATACAAAATTAGCTGGGCGTGGTGGCGCACGCCTGTAATCCCAGCTACTTGGGAGGCTGAGGCAAGAGAACGGTGTGTACCTGGGAAGCAGAGGTTGCAGTGGGCCAAGATCACCTCACTCCACCCCAGCTCTCAGGTAACAGAGCGAGACTCCATCTCAAATATAAATATAAATATAAATATAAATATCAGTAGACTTGGAGTTAAGCAGATGATTCTCCATAATGTGGAGTGGGTCCCATCCAATCTGCTGAAGGCCTTAAGACTGAGGTCCCCTGAGAAAGAAGAGACTCTGCTAGAGACAGACTTGAGACCTGCACTGTGGCACTTACTGGGCCACATGGCAGGGTAAATGCCAGGCTGATGAGGATGATCTGGGAGGCAGACGGTGCTGTCCGCTGCTCCTGCAGGCCCGTGCAGGGCACCCGCACCTATCCCTTATCTGCTCTGTCCCTTATCATCTGATAGGTACAAGGGCCCTGCAGATGAACGAGACAAGGCTCGCAAAGGCAAAGCTCTTCACATCATCACCAAGATTCTTTAGCAGGGGAGAAAATGGGTTTCCTACTCTTTCTTGAATAGCCAGCACACCACCAGAGGGCAATGAATGCACCCGGCTGGCTTTCCAAACCCTGCTCCACATTTTCCAAGCTGAGGCCGGAGCAGGTGCACCGCCCTGGAGCTCATGCCTCCGAGGTACCAGTGCAGCTGCACAGGCTCAGGCCGCGGGACCGAGGTGGCCAGGTGGCACTGGGACAGCCAGGCTCTGAATGTAAGTGAAGGGCCTCAGGGACGGAACCCGGCCCCTGGTAGGCCAAGAGTCACAGCTGAGAGCTGCAGTGAGTGGCTAATGGCCAGGGCTCCTGCCAGCCTCCACCGTCACCTCCATCCCAGGGCCAGCTGGAGAGATGGGCCTGGAGACATTTGCCTGGTTGGGAGAGAGGGAAGGAAAAAGGAAACAGGGAGAGGTGCGGGAGGGGAAAGGACAGAGCTCCAGGAATCCCCAAAGTTGAGACACAGCAGCTATTCTGGCAAAAGGGCTGGCAGCTGGATTTGGGGCTCTGTGAACTACTCCATGTTTAAGGAGGTTTTAGCCTGCGCTCACACTTTCAGAGCTGGAAAAGAAAACAGCAACGCAACCAGAGCACTGATGTCTAAAGGGAGGACATGTCTGGAAAACACTAATTCAAGCAGGCATTCTCACAGAGAACAAGCGAGCTTCGGGTCCCATACGCATTTAGCTGGGTTTTCTTTCTCTGTGTGTGTGTGTGTGTGTGTGTGTGTGTGTTTTGGAGTTTCACTCTTCTTGTCTAGGCTGGAGTGCAGTAGCATGATATCGGCTCACTACAACCTCTGCCTGCCGGGTTCAAGCCATTTTCATGCCTCAGCTGCTCGAGTAGCTGGAATTATGGGCGTGCACCACCACGCTTGGCTACTTTTTGTATTTTTAGTAGAGATGGGGTTTCACCATGTTGGCCAGGCTGGTCTCGAACTCCTGGCCTCAGGTAATCCACCTGCCTCAGCCTCTCAAAGTGCTGGGATTACAGGTGTGAGCCACCATGCCCAGCCGCATTTGACTATTTTTACAAAGCCTCTGTCCTGTGCCTGGAGGGGCTCATTCACTAAAGGAAACGTGAATTTAAATGTTCCTCTTCAGGGGGCGCTCCCGTCTTCATGAAGTCAGTGACTGCTCTCAAAATCAGTCAACTGAGTCAATGATTCTCCGTAATGTGGGTGGGCCCCATCCAATCCGTTGAAGGCCTCAAGAGCCTTCAACTCTTGAAGGGGAAAAGGGGACTGAGGTCCCCTGAGGAGGAAAAGATTCCGCCGGAGACGAACAGGATCCATGCAGCGGGATCAACTGTTCCTGGGTCTCCAGCCTGCCCTACAGATTTTGGACTTGCAGCTTCACGATCGCATGAGCCAACTCCTCAAAAATACTTTCTATTTTAAAAAATTCTGTATCTGTACACACACACACACACGCACGCATGTGCACACCCTATTGGTTCTGTTTCTCTGGAGAACGCTATCACCCCTGAATACAGAAGCAACAGCCAGTGGGTTCTATGGTGTCGTCCAGTGACATCAAACGACAGTTCTGTTCATGTGAATCACCGACTTACAGTTGACTGAGAACAAGACACATAACTCATTCTCCACTTGGCCAGGCGGGAGGGACGTCCCCAACATCCATGTCTCTTAGAGACTCACAACTCAGTCTTGTCCCCCGGGGCCGGCAGCTGTTAGGCACAGACCCTGTGAGACTGGAGAAGGACGTGGGTGCTGAGGGTGCCATGACTCCCACCCCTCGCCCAGCCATGTCTGCTGGTGGAAATGTCTCGTAGGTGACTGCACCACCCCACCAGGGGCCTCCCCTCGTGCTGAACTTGACCTTGACCTCAAATCAGCCTAGTCAGTTTTAAAAACCAAGCTCATTAGAGCTTTGGCAGTCCCAGGAACTGCTCTCTTCCAAGCAGGTCACCTTGGAAGCTTGGGACAGCTCCCAACACAGGCGGGATTCTCCTCCGGGAACTCCCCTTCCACATCCTCAACAGGAGCCGAAGCTCACACCGTGTGGACGGGCTTGGCCTTGAAAACACCAGCACAGAACTGACAGCCAAGCACAGTAAGGAGAGGAGATGGGCAGAGGAACGGAGCCGTGTCTCAGGGTGTGAGTGTCTGCATGGCCATGGCGTAAGCCCAAGAGGCACCAGTGCCCAGAAACACAGAACACTGTCAGGCCTGCTCAGAAGCATGTCCACACACACGTGGACCTGTATGTACGTGTATGTGTGTACGTGTGTGTATGTGTGTGTGTGTGTAATTCATGTTAGTCTTTCTGTCTTGCATCTGGTTTCCCCACAAGGGAACACCAGGGGCTTGCATCAGGCATTTCTGTTCACTGCTGCAGGCTGTGTGTTCAGGACACTGAGACACGTCGCTGGGGATCACACCCAGTAGACGATGTCTGTGGCTGAATGCACATCGGCAGTAGGTGGGGTCTGTGGTGCAGCCAGAATGCCTGGAAGTGGGTCAGGCGTGAAGAGGCGAGTGTGGTCAGGCTCAGGCCGGGAGACCTCTTGGGGATCCCCTGCAACAGCTCAGACACAAATGAGGAGGGTGCCAGGGGAATGAGCACGGCCAGGGTCAGATGCTGTGGAGAGGCTCAGAAGGGCCGGGCCTGACACACAGCTGAGGGATGGCAGGGCCATCTGAGGCTGAACCTGTTGGTTGACAAAGGGAGAAGAGGTCAAGGGGAGGAAGGAAGAGGGAGCAAGGACAGAAACGCTGGCAAGTTCAATCCAGGGAAAAAGCGAGGGCAGGACAGGAGACGGAGGCGGGGAAGCAGCACCCCCAACCCAAAAACCTCCCCAGTGCTCTGCAAGAATTCCCCTGCTGCTCCTACATCCCGGTGTGTCAGCCAGGGCTCTCCAGAGAAACACACGTGTGTGTGTGTGTGTGTGTGTGTGTGT
>NW_012122265.1:3664581-3676529 GCF_000951035.1 Colobus angolensis palliatus | reverse complement strand
CCTGCTGCTTCTACATTCAGGGTGTATCAGCCAGGGCTCTCCAGAGAAACACAACGTGTGTGTGTGTATGTATGTGGTGTGACCTGCTGCTTTCTACATTCCAGGTGTATCAACCAGGGCTCTCCAGAGAAACAGAACCTGTGTGCGTGCGTGTGTGTGTCCCCTGCTGCATCTACATTCAGGGTGTATCAGCCAGTGTTCTCCAAAGAAACAGAACCTGTGTGTGTGCGTGTGTGTCTGTGTGTGTCCTGCTGCTTCTACATTCAGGCTGTATCAGCCAGGGTTCTCCAGAGAAACAGAACCTCTGTGTGTGTGTGTGTGTGTGTGTGTGTGTGTGTGTGTGTCCTGCTGCTTGTACATTCAGGGTGTATTAGCCAGGGTTGTCCATAGAAACAGAACTTGTGTGTGTGTGTGTGTGTGCGTGTATCCATGTCCTGCTGCTTCTACATTCAGGGTGTATTAGTAGCCAGGGTTCTCCAGAGAAACAGAACCTGTGTGTGTGAGTGTGTGTGTGTGTGTGTGTGTTTGTACATGTATACACTTATATGTTATGTATATGCACACAGAGAAGTTTTAAAAGTTTAAAGTTTAAAATAGACACATAAAATTAAAGATGGAAATATTTTAAAGAGTTGGCCCATGCAGTCATGGAAGATGTAAGTCTGAAATCTGCAGGGCAGGCTGGAGACCCAGGGCAGAGTTCAGTGGGAATCTGGAGTCTTTTTCTGGGAGAATTCCTTCTCTCTTGGGATCTCAGTGTTTTTTCTCGTAAGGGCTTCAACTGATTGGATGGGGCCCACCCACATTTAGAGAGTCATCGGCTTAACTCCAAGTCCACTGACTCAAATGTTAATCCCACCTTAAAAAACACCTTCTCAGCAACTTCCAGAATATTGTTTGATCAAATATTTAGGAGCTACAGCCTAGCCAAGTTAACACATAACATTAATGATCACAGGGGAAAATTATTTTCCTTTTTCACAAAGAAAAGCACAAGAACGACAAGAAATCTCATGACGGATGCATGGAAGAGGACTTCCAAAGACCGGTCATTACTGCTCCCACTCCCGAGAGCTCCAGCCTAGGTGTGGGCCTGGGGCTACCCTGAGCAGTTGCACAGATCCCTACTCACACCTCGGGGGAAACAAGGGCTTCCCCAGCCTGCAGGGCCGAAGATCAACCAGAACTGACCTAGCACAAGGAAAGCCCAGGGAGGGTGGGGCCTGCTGGCACCCCCACTGCCCACTCTGACCACAGTGGGCGGAGTGCATAACCTCCCTTACAGGTGTGTAAGGTGGCGATGGCCGAGGAGAACACACAGGTAGCCGGAGAAGCCATGGCAGTCACTGTGCAGAGGACCAAGCAAGAAACCAGCTCAGAGCCCTCTGTCCTTGACCTCCCCTTGCTATTCTAGAGCCTCCTCTTGTCCTCCTGGGTAGACCCACCTCACCCCTCTGCCTGGAGACCCTGGCCTCCGGCCTGCACCACTGAGCTCCCTCACTGTCCTCCGACTCTGGCAGGACTCAGCCAAGGGAAGAGAGGCAGCTGTTCCTTCCCTGAGTTCTTCCTGACATGGGCCTGTGGGCTCCCTCCCTCCTCAGCCCCTGCTCTCCTGCTCCCGGGAGCACCACCTCCTCTCCCTGCCCGTCAGCTCACAGGTGCTGATGGCTCCCCAAGACTGCTCTTCTGTGGGGGCCTCAGCCTTTAACCCCGTCCACACCTCTACCTGATCAGGTGAAGACTTTTCACTGCAGATAGCAGGTAAAGTCTGTTTCTTGCCAAGAGCACGGTTGACCTATCTCCTAATCCAACTGTTGCAAGGTGGGGCCTGAAAAACACGCCCCTTGTGCATGCAAATCAGGCCTTCCTGGGGCTCACCTGTACTCAGAAAACACTGGTGCTAAAACACCAGTACTTTCCGGTATCCTGCCCTGTCGGGATGGTGGGAACCTGGAAAGCGCAGGGCTTCTAGGAAGGGGGCGTCCACCCCATAACTGCAGAGCGCTCCTGCTGTGCAGAAACTCAGCAGCCTTGCCTAATCTCCTGGTTTCTCCAGAGAAGTCAGAAATGTCTATTTCTATGCAAATGTGTCTGTTTTCAAACACTGGCATTCACATTTTAAAATAATTTTTAATTCACGTAGTTTTAGGAACTCTGGGCAAACCAAACAAAATACCCGAAGGTAGGATCTAACCTTCGGGCTGCCCTGATCATCTGGGGGATCGGAGGAGAAGGGAAGGTCGGTTCGTGGGTGCGACAGAGTGGAGGAGCAGGCCCACGTACCTGGTGGATCTCGTGCCAGCCGTTCTCATCCTTGCAGCACACAGTGGCGTGTTCGTGCAGGAGAAGCTCGCAGCAGTAGGGATCACCTCCAACGATGGCTGTGTGATACAGGGGGGTGAGGCCGTAACTGTCTTTATAATCCGGGGATGCACCAAGCTCTAAAAGAGTCTAGGGAAAAAAAATCAAAATCTGTTGTTATTGGTCTCATGACCCCTTTTGCAGAGTGAGGCAATCAAGAAAGAAGGACCACGACCACCTTCCCACAGGCCAAGGCAATCCACACCCTGAGCACCCAGTGCTTCTCCTGGGCTCCCCAGAATTAAGAAGGGTATAACTTGGCTGGGTGTGGGGGCTGACACCTGTAATCCCAGCACTTTGGGAAGCTGAGGCAGGCGGATCACCCGAGGTCAGGAGTTCAAGACCAGCCTGGCCAACATGGCAAAACCCCATCTCTACGAAAAATACAAAAAAATAGCCGGCACGGTGGCAGGCATCTGTAATCCCAGCTACTTGGGAGGCTAAGGCAGGAGAATCGCTTGAACCTGGGAAGTGGAGGTTGCAGTGAGCCGAGACTGCACCATGGCACTCCAGCCTGGGCAACAAGGGCGAAGCTCAATCTCAAAAAAAAACAAAAAAAAACAAAAAAAAAGGGGGAATATAACTTTAGACAGTAATATTTCCAGTTCTGAAATAGCAAACAGTGCCCAGAAATGCAGGGCAGGCTGTGGTTCGGGAGACGAGGAGACCTGCAGCACTCAGACAGACCCATCCTCGGCCTGGCCAACATTCTGTGCCGTGGTGTGGCATGGCAGCAACGCAGTGACGGCAACATGTGCCGAAGAGGGAAAAGGTACATGGTTTAACCTACATGCCCAGTGGAAAACCACCTCAATCTGCGCACTGACGGTGCCAAACCTAGCAAGCATCGCGTCTTCAAGAACGCTCCTGATTTCCGAGGAAGCCAACGGGTACAGTGTGGCTCTGCGTCCCCACCCAATCTCAATTTAAATCGTAACCCCCAGTGCTGGAGGTGGGGCCTGGTAGGAGGTGATGGGTCATGGGGGCGGATTCTCAGGAATGGCTTAACACCACCCCCTTGGTGCTGCTCTCATGACTGTGAGTCTCCCTGTGGATGGGGCTGGGGTTCAGCACTAGCCTTATGGGTTGAAAACACAAGTCCCTTGACTGAATAGAAGGTGAAAGATGACTTCTTGGGAACCATGAATTCTCAAAGCATCGACACCCAGGAGAGAGAACAGGAAAACCTGAAACGTGGCTTCACTTCCAAGCTCCGGCCAGAACACTGTGCACGGACCCCCCAGGGTGGGCACTGCAGGGACAGGATGGGGCAGCTGCCGGGGATCAGACAGAGCAGGGGGTGGCACCCACGTAAGATGGGCCCGGGTTTACCTTCAGGGCAACCTGGTTCCTCGCTCGCGCAGCTTTGTGCAGGGCGGTCATCCCATCTTTGGCACGGAAGTCCAGGTGAGCCCCGCCATTTTTGAGAGCTTTGATGACCTCCACAGAGTTGTCCAGCTGAGCGGCTAAGGTCAGGGGGGTCTCTGAGGAACCCAAACACACACACTTTAGAACCAACATGTGTCACACTGCTCACACAGCCACATTCAGATGCCCTAAACTAAGCTGAAAGAACCGCCCCCGCCACCTCCAGGTTGTTTACAGCTCCCCCCACCCGGGAACCCCAAGAGTCCAGGCACACCGCCTAGTGTGGCTCAGGCACCCCTGCGCGATGCAGTGACACACAGGGTCACGCGCAGATCACAGGAGTGGCAGAGGCAGGGATGCAACAGGAATGCTGTGTGGGCCACAGTCCAAGAGGCTTCCCCGGTGCCCTTCCCTCTGAGTACGCAGAATCCTGTGGTACCATCTGGGTGCTTCCTGTACAGGAGGAGTGAAGGACTAAAGCCCTCGCTAGAGATGGGAAAGGCACACAGCCACCTTTCCTCATTCAATGTCACATTTACAGGCATCTTAGGAGATGCCAGCCATGGGCTGCAGGGGCACAAACACAGATAAGACACGGAGTCCGTGCCCCCTGGAGCTCCCGATCTGGGTAAGCGGAAACCTTCCTTCATCAACGCGGTGCAGGATGACCCAGGAGGGAGGGCAGGGGCCCAGCAGACAGAAGCATGCCGCCTGCCTTCGCAGGGACAAGGGTCCCGTGCAGATGACCCTGAACCAGTCTGCAGCTGAGCGCGGCTAAGGACACCAGTATCCATGACAACAAATCTTTCCATCCACCTTCATCTTCCTAATGTGCTCACCATGGCCACTGCTAAGCACGAGGAACTATTTTGCTGGGGTTCATTTGAGAGGCTCTTAATGTTCCAGAAAAGTGCACAGAGTACCAGGACAACACGCAAGTTCCCATGACCCAGAAACACCAACAGTGAATATTCACTCGGTCTCAAAGCACATTCCAATGACAGAAGACTTCGGATGCCTTCCACGGGGTGTGTGCCTTGCTGACCATCCCACCACCCTCCATCCCAGAAAGGGCACCTGCCTCGCGAGTGTGCACTGACTATTCCCATCTATTTTTAATTCTGATGTTTACTTATCCATAAATGGGTACCATCTTGAGGACTTTTAAAATTCACCCTAGGAACCACTCTGCAGCTGGCCACTTCGTGGTGAGATGCACAGGCTCAACCCCTCCACGCCAGGAGTGTGCCATGTGTAGACATGCCAGCATCTTCATTCATCCCCTCTCCATGTGAAAAGCCGGCTTCCTGTCTTCCCCAACTAGGAAGACTGGAAGCTCAACAAGCATAACCTCAGAAGTGGCCCCAGTCTCCCTCAACGTGAACAATGGGTGGGAGTAAAAACACCTGTAATATTTTGAGATAACCTCAGAGACATGCAGACCCTCCAACCAGAGGCTGCCCAGCAGCCAGTTGGCTCCAGGGATGAGCAGATGTGCTTCGAAAAGTTGAGAAGTGGAGGCTCCTGGAAGCGCAGCAGGAGGGCACTAGCCACGGCTCTTTGTCCTGACACTGGGAGGTGGCACAGCAATGGGGGGCGGGGGGGCAGGAGGCAGGAGGAGTGTAAGTGTTTAAGACAGCTGCTGCTACCCAGCGGGCACAGGGCAGTGCAGGCTGGAGCACGTGTACGCCGGTGTATGCGTGCACACCTGTGTGCATGCCTGTGTGTGCATGTGCATGTCTGTGTGTGTGGGCATGCCTGTGTGTGCATGTGTATGCCTCTGTATGTGTGTGCATACCTGTGTATGCATGTGCATGTCTCTGTGTGTGTGTGCATGACTACATGTATGTGTGCATGCCTGTGTGCCTGTGTACATGCCTGTGTACATGCCTGTGTGTGTGCCTATGTGTGTGAGTGCCTGTGTGCCTTTATGTATGCACACCTGTGTGTGTGCATGCCTGTGTATGCATGCCTCTGTACGTGTGTGCATGCCTATGTGTGCATGTCTGTATGTATGTGTGCATGCTTGTGTGTGTGCGTGCATGCCTGTGTGCATGTCTATATGTATGTGTGCATGCTTGTGTGTGTGCATGCCTCTGTGTGTATGCAAGCCTGTGTGCATGTGTGCATGCTTGTGTTTGTGTGTGTGCATGCCTCTGTGTGCATGTGCGCATGTCTGTGTGTGTGCATGCCTGTATGTGCATGCCTACGTGTATGTACGCATGCCTATGTGTGTGCATGCCTGGGTGTATGTGCACATGCTTGTGTGTATATATGCCTGTGTGTGTGCGCATGCCTGTATGTGTGTGTGCATGGCTCTGTGTGTGCATGGCTGCGTGTATGTGCGCATGCTTGTATGTGTATGCATGCTTGTGTGTGCGCATGCCTGTATGTGCATGGCTATGTGTATGTGTGCATGCTTGTGTGTGCATGCCTGTGTGTGTGCATGCCTGTATGTGCATGCATGCCTGTGTGTGTGCATGCCTCTGTGTGCGTGTGCATGCCTCTATGTGTCTGCATGCCTATGTGTATCTGCATGCCTGTGTGCATGTGTGCATGCTTGTGTGTGCATTCCTGTGTGTGTGTGCATGCTTGTGTGCATATCCATGTGTGTGTGCTCCTGGGTGCATCCTAGTGTCCAAGATCAATGGGGCTGCAAAAATCAAACGACTGGCAAGCAATTCTTCCAACGAGGGGAAGTGACTGGTGTCAACAAAACCCAGCTCTTTCCCCGAAGGGCTGGGTGGCCTCCAGCAGGTTTTTTAGAAGATGATAGTTCAGGAGGCTGGAGATGCTCAGAAGGAAACCATCATGTGAGAGAAGACCACAGACGTATCACAGGTGTAGGAAACAACCTCACTGAAAGGGATAGGGAATGAACCGCTGACCTTGGTAGCTCCAGACATGAATGGAGTCTGTAAGACTAAAGGCAAAAGGAACAGAATAGATAAAGCTGGGTTATAAGTCAACCAGAAAGTGAGTGCAGCCACATCAATAGAAGTAAGCAAGGGATTCAAAAGTGAATGGGAGGAAGGGGTTGATCTTGCAATGCAGACAAACTGCAAGCAATTCGCATCACTTCTCTGTCCTCAGGCGGTGGCGTGTAGCCCCCATCCCCCCGACCCCTTATGCGTGGGCTGTGTACAGTGGCTTCCTTCTGAGAGCACAGTGTGGAAAAGGGAAAAATGGGAGCATCTCTCCGTGGGGAAACCTGATGGACACAAGCTCACCCAGGAGATGGGGGCAGCATCGCCCACGGTGAGCCATGCCAACAGGATGGGCCCTCAGCACTGGGCGATGAGAAAGGCATTTTCCTCTGTGCTCCTCCTCCCCACACCCACAGCCCCGTCTAATCGTCAAAACACCAGATGGATCCCAATAAGGGGCACCCTACAGACACCTGACCAGTCCTCCTCTGAAACTGTCCAGGTCATCACCAACAGGGAGAGCCAGGGAAATGGTCACCGCCCAGAGAAGCCCAGGGAGACGAATGAGGGAGTGTCGTGTGGGAACCTGGGTGGGGCCTGGGGACAAAAAAGGACCAGCAGATAAATGCTAATGAGAGAAGAAAAAAATGTGGACTTCAGATAATAATAATGCATCAACATTGGTTCTCTAATTGTGAGAAGCGTACTACACCGGAGTAAGATGCTGATAAGGGGGGAACCTGGGATATATGGAAATTCTCTGTACTATCTTTGCACTTATTCTTAAGTCCAGAACTGTTCTGAAATGAAAGTTTGTTTAAAAATGCCTCCTGGCTCTTGTGCGGGTTAATAGATTTAATGTAAAAAGTGCTGCTGCTCAGACTGGCAGAAAATGTTTGTGAAAAGCATATAAAGTACTTGTAGCCAAAATATACAGAGAACCCTTAAAAGTCACCAACAAGAAAGCAAACCACCCAATTAAAAGGAGGACAAAATATTTAAATGGATACCTCACAACCGAAGATATTCAGATGGTAAACTCAGACATGAGAAGGTGCTGCACACTGTATGTCATTAGGAAACTGCAAATTAAAACAATTTGAGGCTGTGTTCAGTGGCTCACGTCTGCAATCGCAGCACTTTGGGAGCCAAGGCAGGAGGATCATTTGAGCCCAGGAGTTCAAGACCTGCCTGAGCAACATGAGGCCTCGCCTCTACTAAAAATTTAAAAATTTACCAGGCATACTGGCACACGCCTGTAGTCCCAGTTACTCAGGAGGCTGAAGTAGGAGGATCACTTGAGCTCAGGAGGTCAAGTTTGCAGTGAACCATGATCACACCACTGCACTCCAGCCTGGGAGACAGAGTAAGACCCTGTCTCAAAAAACAAACAAACAAAAAAAATACCTTGACACAATTGTCAGAATGATGAAAATCTAGAACACTGACATCAAATGCTGGTGAGGATGTGGAGCAACAGGAACTCTCAACATTGCTGGCAGGAGTGCCAAACGGCGCAGTCATTTTGGAAGACAGTGTGACGTGTTCACACAAAAGTAAACATGCACATACTCCACAATCCAGCAACTCAGCTCCTAGGTGTCTCCCTGAATGAGCTGAAAACTTACGCCCACACAGAAATCTCAACGTTAGTGCTGACAGCAGCTTCATTCATCATTCCCCAAAACGGCAAGTAATCCAGAAGTCCTTCAGTAGCTGAGTGGATAAATTATCCGTGACACATGCAGACAGCGAGATGTTGTTCAACACTAAAGAGAGACGAGCTGTCAAGCCACGACACAACACGAAGGAAGCTTAAATGCATATTGCCAAATGAATGAAGCCAATCTGAAAAGGCTGCATGCTGTGTGATTCCAACTTGATGACATTCTAGAAAAGGCAAAACTACACAGCCAGTGGTTGGTGGGGCGCAGTGGCTCGTGCCTGTAATCCCAGCACATTGGGAGGCCGAGGCGGGCAGATCTTGAGGACAGGAGATCGAGACTATCCCGGTTAACATGGTGAAATCCCGTCTCTACTAAAAATACAAAAATTAGCTGAGCATGGTAGCACATGCCTGTAATCCCAGTTACTCAGGAGGCTGAGGCAGGAGAATTGCTTGAACCCGGGAGGCAGAGGTTGCAGTGAGCTGAAATCATGCTACTGCACTCCAGCCTGGGTGACACAGCAAGACTCCGTCTCAAAAAAAAAAAAAAAGATCAGTGGTTGTGAGGGGTTAGACGGCAAGGGAGGGATGGATAGGTGGAGCACAGAGCAGTTTTAGGGCAAGGAAGCTAGGCTATGTGATTCTGCAATGGTGGGTACAGGACAGGATGCATCTGTCCAAACCCACAACATGAGCAGCACCAAGAATGGACCCTTATGTAAACTATGGACTTCAGTTACTGTAACAAATGCCCTAAACCAGTGCAAGCTGTCAATAACAGGGGAGCTGGATGTGAAAGTGCACAGGGGAAAACTCTGTGCCTTCTGCCTGGTTTTTCTGCCAACCTAAAACTAGGCTCTGTCCCCGACCCCAAGAGAGGCTCCTGAGGACCCTGGCCCCTGCCTCTGTGTCACCCCCACCTTCGCCACTCCCTCTGCCACATTTTCCTTACTGAAGGCATGGCACCTTGCTCCATCTAAGAGCATGGCAAGGTGTGTGTAAGAAAAACCCTGAAATAATGAGATACTGTATTTGAAATAATTGGGCCCTTAAAAACAGGTCTCTTTTTATAAGGAACTGTACCGAACAAACCAAAGGCACCCAAATATATTCACCGGTAGCAAGGGGAGTTATTTACTCGAAGCCTTCCAGCTCCTTCATTGGCACTGGGTAATTTCCGCACCTCTCACCCTCTGCAGACGGAGGTTGACGAGGTTCCAGAACCATATTCTCTTGAATTGCCTCACCTTCCCGGGTGCTGTTAGTTCTGGGGAATCGCACTGGGTGATCCACTCAGGGGCCAAGGTGAGACTGCGGAGCATGAACTGTCAGTCACTGCACGCATCAAACAAGCCCCTTCCACTCTTCACGACGATGCCCTGAAGGTAGTCAGTGCACCAGGACCCAGAATGTCCTTGAGGCCTCCTAACTGGGTGGTGCGGGAGGTGGGAAGGGGCTCCCCGGCGACACAGCCCCACAGCAGCAAGAACGGGGAGCCGGGGATGGGGGGTGGCCGAACTGGAGGAGCTCAGCCTCATAGGCAATGAGTGCACCACGGCCCTGGAAACAGATTCAGTAACTGGATTTCATCAGTGAGGTCCAGACACATTGCCAGTGCTCTGCGGAATTGGGCTTCACAAAGGAACCCTCTCTTTCTGGCTTCTCATCCAGATACCTAAGGAGTCGAATGGCATTTCTAGCTTTATTAACCAGACCTCTTTTGTAGTTCCTGAGGCTTCTCTCAAATTTAGAGACAACGGTGCAAGATAAAAGGGCCAACCTAAGTTCTGTTCAAATTGTCAGGTTCACTTTCTGTTCAGTGCTTGGAAACACAACTGGTCTCATCTCAGAGGTTCCAACCAAAGCAGGAGACGAGTCCTGAGACTCTGGTGGGGGAAGTCTTTGTTTTGTTTTGTTTTTTTTTAACACTACTTTCATCATCGTTACTTAATAAAATTTACATTTAGAACAGGTACCAGATGGTCGCCTGCAATCACACAGGCTGTTTTGTTTTCACTGACAGGTCATTCCACTGGGATTTAATTATCTCAGTCTAGAGGGCTGCTTCCCTCCGCTCCCGCCCCACGTCCAGTCCCAAAACAGGGACACGGGGCCCCGGTCTGCAGGGCCTGGGACTGAGCAAGGCAGCATTTCCTGAGCTTAGCAAAAAGGCTGCTTTCAACTCTAAGCACAGACTCTGCTGCTCCCTGGGTGGCTTTGAGAAGTCACCAAACTCACTGTGGAGGGGCTAAAATATGGGATGGGAACATGCCCAGGCTGTGGCCGACAACCAGGAGGAAAGTGGGAATGTGAACAGCTTGTCCCCTACCTGGGCCTGCCTGGGTCATCCATGTCCAGTCAGGCCGGCTAATGCTAAGAGACCCCTGTTTGTCCCACTGCCTTTTCCCCCAGGAGTTGAGAGCAGGGACCCCCAAGGGCAAGCGGAGCCCAGGCTCTGCCTCTGCCCTCCTCAGTGACTCAGCAACTGGCCTAGACTGGGCTGTGGTAACAAGATCCCAGAGGCTAGGGGGCTTAGAAGTGACAGACACGTATTGCTCACAGTTTTGGAGGCTGGAAGTCCAAGATCAAGGTGCTGGCAGATTTGGCGTGTGTATACCTGGCTCACGGAGGACACCTTCTTGCTGCGGCCTCACAGGGTGGAAGGGGCGAGGGAGCTCTCTCGGCCTCTTTTGTAAGGGCACTAATCCCATTCACGAGGGCCCCACCCTCTTAATACCATCACCTAGGGGTTAGGGTTCAACAGTATGGGGGATGCAGACATCAGCCCTGGTGGCCGCTCAGCTAGGCTCTCAGAGCTTCAGATTCCTCCTAAGACAGTGGTGCCTGCAGGGTACCCTCCTTGATTACAAAGCCAAGGCCTGGCAAGACCCTGTTTGCTGCTGGAGCACAGCAGGTCACCAACAGACTGTAGCTATCACTCTTAAGTGCCTTCATTACTGGTAGGGTGGGTGACAGTGCCAGTCTCCCTGGGACCAACAGGCTTCCCAGGATATGGGGCATTCGGCACTAAAACCAGGGCAGTCCCAGGAAAACCAGACACATTGGTCACCCTGCCTGTTTCCTGGAGGCAGCCTTCCAGAGCCAACCCTGTGTTTCTCCCTCTGCATCCAAAACCAGGAGAAAACAACACTGATTGAGCTGCTGTAGTTGATGCTGATGACAGGAACATTCTGGAAACTCTATTAAGGGTGGCACATGTCCCATAGGCTTAACCATGGATATGGTTTGATGTCCTGCCCAAATCTCATGTGGAAATGTAATCTCCTGGGTTGGAGGTGGGGCCTGGTGGGAAGTGACTGGATCATGGAGATGGATTTGTCATGAATGGTTTAGCACCATCCCCTTCCTTGGTGCTGTCCTGGCAAAAGTGAGTGAATTCTTGCAAGATCTGATTGTTTAAAAGTGTGGCACCTCTCTCTCTCCCCCTCTCCCCTTCTCACTCTCTCTGCTCCTCTCCCCTTCTCTCTCTCTCTCTCTGCTCCTCTCCCCTTCTCTCTCTCGCCCTCTCCCCTTCTCTCTCTCCCTCGTTCATCCAAGTTTAAATTCCTTACTGGAAAGACAGGAAAGGAAAAGTTTGTAGTAGATTTTCCAAATACAGACCTTGC
>NW_012122265.1:3643191-3664531 GCF_000951035.1 Colobus angolensis palliatus | reverse complement strand
TCTCCCCTTCTCTCTCTCTCTCTCTGCTCCTCTCCCCTTCTCTCTCTCGCCCTCTCCCCTTCTCTCTCTCCCTCGCTCCCCTTCTCTCTCTCTCTCCCCCACCTCCCTCTCTCTCTCCTGCTTTCGCCATGCGATGCACCTGCTCTTCCTCTGCCTTCCGCCATGAGTAAAAGCTCCCAGAGGCCTCCCCAGAAGCAGATGCCACCAGTTTCCTGTAAAGCCTGAAGAACCTAGAGCCAATTAAACCTCTTTTCTTTATGAACTACCCAGCCTCAGGTATTTCTTTACAGCAATGTGAAAATAGCCTAATAGCACCACACTGCTCATCTAATGCTCACATTTTCCTGCCCTGTAGGTGTTATCATTCAATTTAGGAGACAAGAGGATAGAAGCTGAGAGAGGTTCTTTAACCTGGTCTTCACACAGCCAGCTGCAGAGAAGCGGGGGTTGAAGTCTCCTCTCTGGGGCTCTCCATGGCCTGGCATTGAGCTGGGCATTGGAAGGGTCACCTCTGCAGTTCCAACATAGGGCTCCCTGGTCCTGCACCTCTGAAGCCCAGTGTCTCTAACAGTGGTGTCATCCGTGTGGCCGGGTAGCGTCGGCGTTTCAGTCAGGAGGATGCGTATCTGTCCTTCCCACTCTGCCTTCTCCTACTCTGCCTTGACAGAAGCAAAGTGAAGGTGGTATCTTCCCTGGCAACACGGGGCTCCGGCTTCTCACTAGAGCTTCCGTTTAGCTTGTCTCCCCTGATACTCACTCTGTGTGTGCCCGAGGGTTGCTATAAGCCATTGCTCTGGAATTACCCACAGCTACTTTTGTTTCTGAGAGCACCCACCCCGGCTTACTTCTCTCTTTTCCCTCGTCACCCTGGGTCCCCACTTCGCTGCCCCTCCATCAGCACTGCTGGTTTCTCTCCTGATTTGGAAAAACAAGTGAGAATTCTTGAGACACTGGTGGCAGGCGCAGAAGTTGGGAAGCGGGGTGGTGTGAGGCCAGGGCCACCTGTGCTGTCTGCAGCCGACCCGTGGGTCTGCACTTGGCCTTCGGTTTTGGAACTTTCCGCCTTAGTTACCCCTTTTCCCTTTTTATTTGCCATAAATAATCTTTTTGGCCTTACAAAAAAACGTCACTGTCTATGATCACTGTTAGTTTTATCTGTACAAAACCCCCCACACAGGTGTTTATAGCAGCTTGACCACAATTGCCAAAAGCTGGAAGCAGCCCAGACGTCCTTTAGAAGGCGAGCGGATAAGCAAACCGGGGTACATCAGAAAATGGAACATTGTCCAGCGCAAATAGGAAACGTGCCTCCAAGCTGTGAAAGACCTGGAGGTACCTTCCGCACGTGCTGCCAAGTGAAAGAAGCCGATTTGAAGCACACTGTGTGATGATAAGACTCCAGCACTAGAACATTCTGGAAAAGGAGAACGTGAAAGGGTCCAAGCTGTGAAAGGCCTGGAGGCACCTTTCGCACGTGCTGCCAAGTGAAAGAAGCCGATCTGAAGCACACTGTGCAATGATAAGATTCCAGCTCTAGAACATTCTGGAAAAGGAGAACGTGAAAGGGTCAGTGAGGCTGGGTGTGGTGGCTCATGCCTGCAATCCCAGCACTTTGGGAGGCCGAGGTGCGCAGATCGCCTGAGGTCAGGAATGTGAGCCCAGCCTGGCCAACATAGTGAAACCCTATCTATACTAAAAATAAAAAAAATTAGTTGAGCATGGTAGCACATATCTGTAATCCCAGCTATTGGGAGGCTGAGGCAGGAGAATCGCTTGAACTCGGGAGGCAGAGGTTGCAGTGAGCCAAGACGGTGCCACCGCCCTGCAGCCTGGGCGACAGAGACTCAATCTCAAACAAAACAAAACAAAACGGGTCAGCAGCTGCCAGGGACTCAGGGATGAACAGGGGCACAGAGGAGCTCTCAGGCTGTGAAGCTGATCTTTATGATACTGTGACGGTGGATACAGGACATCTGGCAAAACTGACAGAATGTACACCACCAAGCTTGAACCCTCATATAAGCTCTGGACTTCAGGATCACTCATGGGTACAACTCCAGGCATAAATCCTCGTGTAAGCTCTGACTTTAGGAGCACTATTGGGTGCAATACCAAGCACGAACCGTCGTGTAAGCTCGACTTCAGGATCACTAGTGGGTACAACACCAAGCACGAACCATCGTGTAAGCTCTGGACTTTAGGATCACTCTTGGGTACAACTCCAGGCATGAACCCTCATGTGAGCTTGGATTTTAGGATCACCATTGGTTCACTGATTGTAACACATGTCCCACACTAAAGCAAGATATTACTAACAGGGGAAACTGGGGGAGGGGCCAATATGGGAACTCCCAGTACTTCCATTCAATTTTCTGTCAGCCTAAAACTGCTCTAAAAAATCACCTCTGCTCATTTCACAAAAGGGAGGCAGGGGAAGAGGAAGTTCTGCTTTATAGAGAAATATCAGCCACTACAAGAAGAAAAACTGATTCATAAAATTGCCGTTTGGCAACAACCAGGGGAGAACTGATTCCATAATTCTGCTTTAAATTTTAAAACTGAAAATAAGAGGCTGGGCTCAGTGGCTCACGCCTGTAATCCAAACACTTCAGAAGGCCGAGGCAGGAGGACTGCTTGAGCCCAGGAGGTTTAAGACCAGCTTGGGTCACATAGGGAGACCCTCATCTCTACAAAAAATATAAAAATTAGGCCAGAGGCTTGTCATCGTGAGAATATTTCAGAACATCCATAAGATAACTCCGTACTACTGTCTCCACGGATCAGGCTCCCAAGCTGTTTCTACTCAGTTCTGGGGAACATGGTCAGGTCTTTCTCCTTTAATTATGGTGCTTCACAGTGGTTCATGACAACTATGGACTTTCTGCATTGGCACCGGCCTAATCCAGAATTCCAGCGGCAGAATTTCGAGTATGGTGGCACATACCTGTAGTCCCAGCTATTCAAGAGGCTGAGGCGGGAAGATCAACTGAGTTCAGGAGGTCAAGGCTGCAGTGAGCTGTGATGGTGCCAGTCTGGGTGACAGAGTGAGACCCTGTCTCAAGAAGAAGGAAGGGGAGGGAAGAGGAGGGGAGAGGCCAGGCGCGGTGGCTCACACCTGTAATCCCAGCACTTTGGGAGGCCGAGGCCGGTGATCACTTGAGCTCAGGAGTTTGAGACCAGCCTGGGCAACATGGCAAAACCCCGTCTCTACAAAGAATAGCTTGGCGTGGTGGCACATGCCTGCAGTTCCAGCTGCTTGGGAGGCTGAGGTGGGAGAATCACCTGAACCTGGGAGGTCAAGGCTGCAGTGAGCTGAGATTGTGCCACTACACTCCAGCCTGGGTAACAGAGGGAGACCCTGTCTCAAAAAAAAAAAAAAAAGGAAAGAGGAGGGGAGGGGTAATGATTTCTGTCGAGGCCAAAACCAAAACAAAATAAACCCCCAACCTCTGTGTGCTCATCGTCTCCCTGGGTGATGCAGGGAAGTGTCCCGTAAGGAAGCATGCACGCATTCTGTCCTTGAGCACCAGACCCACCGGGGCCCCTTCCCAGGCCCTGGCCCCGCGGGTCTCTGCCTTTGCTGGAGACCCTAGAACACCTGTCCTTAACCGAGTGATCTTTCCCCGGAGCCACTTGTCGGGGACCTGATGACAGCAGGGGTTCCTGTGTCTTCTCTCGGTTTGGTCTTTGTCATCAGTAAACCAGCCCGGAGGCTTGTCATCATGAGAATATTTCAGAATGTTCGAAAGGTAACTCCGTGCTACTGTCTCCATGGAACAGGCTCCCGAGCCGTCTTTACTGAGTTCTGGGGAACGTGGTCAGGTCTTTCTCCCTCTTTAATACGCAGCTCCACCATGGCTCTAACAACTATGAACTTCACGTTTGGCACCGGCCTAATCTAGGATTCGAGTGGCAGCAGCTTTAACTCCAGGCAGGGCCCAGAGAAATCGCTGCTTACCTGTCAGAGTCTGCACTGATGTGTTTTTAGCAGCAAATGAAGGGTTTATTCTGGAATAACAGTCATTTCAGAACTCTTAAAAGTCGAGACACCAACCGTCTGGTGAAGGAAGCCAGGGGGAGGCCTGGCTTGGGATGGGGGCCAATTACAGGGGGCACATCAGGAAGAGAGGAGCAGAGCAGCTCAGAAGGGACCCCCAGTCTCCTTCTACTGCTGGCCAGGCCAAGGCGAGACAGAGGGCCACGCTGCCTGGTTACCCCACAGCAGCATCAGAAACAGCCCTGGACGAGGCCAGGATTAAGACGTAAGTAGCTCTGCCAGGGGGGTGGGAGCCACGGCCAAAGGCTGTCTCTGGAGAGAGACTGGGTCAGCAGCTCAGGATGAAGCCTGCCCATGGAGGTGCTCCGAGGCTCAAGGCCAAGCTCAGGAGCCCCTGGGTCCATTTACTTTCGCAGCCTCAGATGGAAAGGGCTCACGCCCTCATAGAGCCAGGAGCTGGCACAGAGGCCATCGCCAGAGAGAAACTGCCACATCAGCGCAGCACAAAATGCGTCCACATCAGGAAAGGCCGACTGGCCAGGGCTCTCCCGAGCTGCCTGCAGACCTGCATGCTCTCCATCACACCACCATGCCTGGATCAGGCCTCTCTGCTTCCCACCTCAGCTCCTCTCCTCCTCCCACTGCCAGCCCCACGGCTGAGGGCCACCACTCACACAAGATGAAGCCCTGCAGCTGCCCACCCACCCTCCAGATGCCCCGCAGGCCTAGAGACTCTACTACTCCTGCCCGCCACATGCCCTTGTCCCCATCACTGCCTTTCCGCTCTCCTCCTCTCCAGATGTCCCCAGCAACACAAGCCCAACTCAGCCTCCTGCTTCATGCCATCAGCTGGGACTGCCCAGACCTCCAGCGAAAGCTCGGCCTTGTCCACACATCACTGCCCCACACGCAGACCCCCAGGCTTCCCTGACTCACGGAGGATCGGCGCAGGGTCTGGGACCTGCTCAGCTGTAGACAGGCACTCGCCTTCCTACCCTTTCCCTACCCGCTGGGTGCACTCTGCCCCTCCGAGCCACGCTCACGCAGTCCTGCCTCCCGATGTCACAGGCATCAAAATCAAAGCTCCTGTGCCGGCTCCTCCTGCTACTCACAGTGAAGCCTAAGAAACACAGACAATGGCAAAGAGGCAAGGACAGTCCTCCAGCAGTGCTCAGGCAGAGCTGTGCAGGCTGGATCGACACCCAGCAGGGTCTCCCCCAGCGTTCAGAGGTCTGAGGGGTTTCCACAAATGATGAGAAAGTGGTATCCTTCAGTTGACAAACACATTTGTTGTGTATTTTATATTTTTGAGGTGTGACACCAGTATGAGACGATGGCACACCATGCAGGGGCCAGAAGCAGGGTTGGCATACTCAAGACAAGAGAGGAGGGAGGTGCCCACTGCCCTGAGTCCAGGAGGAGTGTTCCCAGCCCAGGGTAGCCCACCTGAGGGGGCATACTCTGGGTTGCTATGGAGACCCTCACCTCCGCCACTCTTGGTTCTCCATAAGGACCTAACCTCTGCCTGCCAACTCCAGCTGGTGCCCTGCTGGCAAGGGACTGTCACCTGGGGTGACAGTGCTCACACCCAGGGACAGCGGGTGATGTCTGGAGACACTGTTGGTTGTCACAAGTAGGTGTTGCTATTGACGCTGAGTGGAGGTGGGGGCTGGCACTGAACCCTTTGGTGCACAGGACAGTCACGCTGCGAAGACTCACACACTCGTGGAACCACCAAGGGCCTGGGTCATCTTTCCCGACCGACGCTTAGAGGCCCACACTCGTGAGGAATGTGGTTTCTCGCAGGGGAATAAGAAGATGCATGTGTGCAGATGCCTGTCTGCTGAGCTGCCTGTGCCCAGAGGGAGGCAGAAACACACATCCTCCGCCTTTACAAACATATGTGTCTCCAAAGATCCATGTGCCCAAGGCTGGCACACAGTGGCACAACACACGCGTGTCATCTGCTCATTCATTCACTCATTCACTTCCTCAACAATTCTGCACCGAGCACCTGCCGTGCTCCAGGCCCTGTGCAAGACGTTGGGGATGCCCCATGGACAAGACGGACTCAGCTCCTTCTGACTGAGAAGCCAGAGAGTGAGAATGCACCTGTAAACACCAAGCAAAACCAACTAAAATGTCACGGCCGTGTCATTCACGGGTAGCCTGAGCAGCAGGCTGGCCTTTTCTATGCTTCTGTAAAGCCTGGTAAGGTCCCCTCTAGCGAGTGCCCACCTCCGGTCTCCAGGTCGTGGAAATTGGGATCCAGGCCTCGGTCCAGCATCTTGGCGATCTTCTCCACCGAGCGATGCTGAATGTGATCCATGCATTTCTTCAGATTGGTCTAGAAGGAAAAACAATACAATTCAAACATCTTTATAAGAAATGTCCCAACCTGAGCAACGAAGTAAGACCCCGTCTCTACAAAAAACCGAAAAATGAGCCAGATGTGGTGGCACATGTGATTCCAGCTGCTCAGGAGGCTGAGGCAAGAGGATCACCTGAGCCAAGGCTGCAGTGAGCTGTATTCATGCCACTGCACTCCAGCCTGGGCAACAGAGCAAGACCTGTCTCAAAAAAGAAAAACAAATGTCTTTCCAGGGTCTGGGAAAGTTCCTGACTGGTACACTCGGGAGACCCACTCTCGCCAGGGCACACTACAAGCCCTGAGGCTCCTGGAGCTGAGGCTTTTGGAACCACAGGCTCAGCGCAGTGTCTGGCACGAGGCAAGGACAATCGGCCTGTCCTGGATGAATGTTTAAAATCCCCTCACTCTTCACCATCCTGGTGCTACGGACTTAATGTGTGCATCCCCCCAAAATTCCTAAGTTGAATAATCTCCAATGTAATAGTATTGAGAGGTAAGGCCTTTGGGAGGTGACAAAGTCAGGAGGGTGAAGCCCTCGTGAATGGGAGTAGTGTCATTACAGAAGAGGTCCCAGAAAGCTCCCTCGCCCCTTCCTCCGCGTGAAGGCACAGCAAGACGATGGCCATCCCAACCAGGAACCAGGCCTTCGCCAGATGCTGAACCTGCCGATGCCACGATCTCAGACTTCCAGCCTCCAGAATGGTGAGAGACACACTTTTGTGGTTTATAAGCTACCCAAAATATTTCGTAAAAGCAGCGCAAATGGCCTTAGAGACTTTGCTGAGAGCTACGGATGCTCCTCTGCTTTCGGAAGAGACAGCCGGGCTGCTGGAGCACTTTTCAAATCTCCAGTTTCCAGGACCAGCCTCCTGCCTCCATCGCCACGGAGTGAGGCCCGCAGATTGGTACTTAACCCACTTTGCGGTGAACCCCGTGGCCACACAGGCAGAAAACAGCGAAGCCTGGTCCCCAAGTGGCTCAAGGTGAAGGGCGGGGCTCATTTGCTGTGAGGTCATGACGGTCCGCAGCTCAACCTGACGGGGTGGGAACTTTCCTAGCCTCTGCCAGCCTCGTTGTAAGAAAAGTCATGATCCTCTGACCATCCAGAGCCAGCCTGGGCTGTCTGAGCACGACTGTGGGACTTGGCACCCCTCTGCCTGCTGCGTCTAACACTCCTCACCAGCCTAATTCTTTGTCCCTACTCTGTACCTCTCTCAAAATAAAGAAGGGGGACAAAGGTGGCTTCTGACACAGCAGGTTCCTGGGCCTCTCAGCCTCCTGGCACAGGTGGGATTTCCACCTGACTGTTTTCTGTATAGTCCAGAACCAGACCTGATCAAATGCCCCAAAACGCACAACCTACATGTGATGTCACTGAAAACCTGCATTGTTATTTACAAATCAGCATTTTTAAAATTCACAAATACATTTTTATCTGTACATCAAAGGGTGATAAAAACAAAAACAAAAACAAAAACCCAGAAGCACCCAGATCTTGCTGTCTGAATATCACTTTCCAGGCAAATTCCAGGGCAGAGGCAGGGGAAGGATAGGAAGAGCCCAGAGCATCTTGTGCCAGAAAGTGGCTGGTGCGTCAAGGATGGTTGGGACACGCCACAGGGCAGAGCACCAGAGGAAGGGCAACTGCCGGCCACATCTGGACAACCTGAACAAAAAAATCAATAACGATAATGACAGATTAGAACCCAGTGAGTACAATAAGAATCCCACCGGGCACAGTGGCTCATACCTGTAATCCCAGCACTTTGGGAGGTCGAGGCGGATGGATCACCTGAGGTCAGGAGTTTGAGACCAACCTGGCCAACACGGCAAAACCCCATCACTACTATAAATACAAAATCGCCAGGCATGGTGGTGCGTGCCTGTAATCCCAGCCACTCGGGAGGCTGAGGCAGAAGGATCGTTTGAACCCAGGAGGCAGAGGTTACAGTGAGCCAAGATTATGCTACTGCACTGAAGCCTGAGCAACACAGCAAAACTCTGTCTCAAACAAACCAACTAAACAGAATCCTTGCATCCATCTGATATAAGAAGTGGGGGCAGCCAAACAAAACCCGAGAGGATCCTGCTGGCTGAGAAAGCCATTGGTGAGCTCGCAGCTGCAGGGAAGCTGACCTGGAAAGCATCAGGGCCCTCGAAGGGAAGCGCTTCAGGCAGCTGCCCCGACTCTCCACGCCATGCTCTGCAGGGAATGCTATTGGGCTCTCCTTAGGAACAGCACCAGGGGCTGGGACAAAAGCCTCCTGGGTATTACAGATTCCTCCTCCTGTCAGTTAAGCAAACTGCTCGGCCCACACACCCTATGCCTCAGACCCCTCTCCATGCCTCCTCCTCAGCACCCTGAGAAACAGCAGGGTGTCCATGGCATGGATGTCTTATCTGGGACTCTGAGCTCAAGGCATAGTGCGTTCTGCCAGGTTGCAAACACCGCGTGCAATGCCCCTGCTGCTCCCCTGCATCTAACTTCAGTGCAGTTTATGTCAACAGCACTTTAACAAGGCTTTTCCCGAAGCAACAACAGCAGAACACTAATACGGGACTCGGCATGGACCCTCTTCCCTCCACCACGCTGTGCGTCTAGATCCCACTCTCTTCAGAGCCACCGCTTTTGAACCTCCCTTGAGCAGCCAGTGGGATCTGCCCCCCTTCCCCGAGCCCCCAGGGCCACACCAAACAGCCCCTGCTGCTTTCCGGGTGGGTCTCTGCAGTGTGCACCGTGACGGCCAGTCTGCCTGTACATCCCAGACTGGCCACATGCCACGCCAGGTACACAGCAGGTGCCCCTGGAAGCGGAGCGTCTAAAGATAACACAACAAGATAACAAGGAGGACGCCGTACGTGTAAATAACAGCCCGTTCCCTGCATACCTTTGTGTGGAGCTTGGCCAACTGTTTCTCATCGAGATTGGCTTGTTTATACACCCGCTTCTTGTATCGAAACTGGCACAGAAAAAAAAAAAAAAAAAAAGAGAGAGAGAAAACAAGTCAATACTTCACACAGCTGTTCAGAGGGAAAATGGGCCTGTTCCTTGGCTATGTCATAGAAGACGGGGAACCCCACAGCAAACTCTTCCAGTTTTAAATAAATGACTGGTATTTGTACCCCAGAGCCTACAACATCCTAAGCATCATGTTTGCCAAGATTCTGCAGCAGTTTAGCTAAAAAAAACCATAAAAAGAAACAGGAGCAAGGGAAAGGGAAGATCCTGCAGGTGAGAAGCTGGGAGGTCTCCCACCCGGTGATGGCTCCCCAGCTAACTGGATGGTGACGGTTCCTCCCGGGAGAATCGATCAGCCCTTGGCAAAGCATTTTTGGTAAACAAGGATGCTGCTCCAAACACCAGGTTTTTCTCCTACATCGTCCACCTTAG
The DNA here is from genome assembly GCF_000951035.1 of Colobus angolensis palliatus. NCBI lineage: Eukaryota > Metazoa > Chordata > Mammalia > Primates > Cercopithecidae > Colobus > Colobus angolensis. The sequence continues at coordinate 3,654,772 of NW_012122265.1, read as the reverse complement.
TTAAAACACACCTTAGAAGCCCCACCTGGGAAAGGCCCCACTTCCTGTACTCCCGCAACCACCCGCCCAGAACGCTGGAGCTGGGAAAGGCCCCACTTCCTGTACTCCCGAAACCTCCGCCCAGAACGCTGGAGCTGTTTTTCCCTGCAAACAGCAGCGCCTCCTTTGAACTGGAAATTACATCATTGCATGGACCAAGGGGCACATCTTCCTGGGATGTAGGGAGTAAGCAACATTGTCAGAGCGGGCTTGGTGGGTCTCTAAAACGCCTCCTCCCTCCCCCAGCGCCCCGCTGGGCTGGAGATGCTGCAGAAGGTCTGGGAAGGACACTGAGCATTTAGGAGTCACTGCAGTTTGGCGTCGGGACCTCTGTTCCAATCTCAGCCCTAACGCTTTCAACTCACAGGGTAACTCAGGGCTGGGCACTTTCCTGTCTCATCTCAGTTTCCTCATCTGCCCCATGGGGATAACAGCACCCACCTCCCAGAGTGGCCTGAGCATTGAATGTGAGCTTCCTGGCACAGACCTGCCACTAGACAAGTCCACTTTCTCCCTCCTTACTGCCCTTGATGCCGTCAACCTGCACGGTTACACATGTGCTCAGGGCCAGCAAAAACTGCCCCCGGGTAAAATGACAGTGCGGAGTAGTGGGTGGGTGAGCTCATCCTGAAACTGAAAGTCGCATCTCATAGAAAGCTTCCAAATAAACAAATCTATTCTCCTTTTTCCACCATGCCAGACAAAATGGCTATTTGACAAAAGACAAAATTCTTGTGCACAGACTGATACTTGTAGGATTTTGTTTTCAAGTGCCAAAATAAACCAGCTGTGAAATCAGAAAGTTCTGTGAAATGCAGGCTGTACAGAGTTTGGGAAGACAGTGTGCTGGTCAGAAGGGCACCCATTCATTTCCCAGAACAGAGCAGGTAGGAAGAGCTACAGGCCCATTTTAGAATTTCCACCTCTGATTCTAGATTCCAGGACAGCAGGTTGTGTGTGTCCATGCCCTGGAACCAGTCACACCTCTGGTCCAGATTTCAGAAGCCACTGAGAATGATGCCAGGTGCCTTCTCAGGCTCACGATCACATGGCGAAGCCTAAAAGTCTCAGGGAATTCAATTCCACGGGTCCCTTTTCCAGATATAAAATAATCAGCTTGGGCCTATAGCATCTCTGAGCAGGAGGGTAAAGTACTCAAGCGGGGAGTGCTTATTCCAGAGTCATAAACATGTACAGACCGTGACTACAGAGGACACCGGCTCAGGACCACAAATCCTTTTTCTTGCTATTTCTCCAACGTTTCATAAGCAGCCCACCATATTATGCTGAAATTATCTGAAGCAAAGAGCCCAGACTGATGCCTGCCCCTAATGTGTCAATTCCTGGGCCAATCTCAGCCTTTGCAGTGGGTCACCTAGTGGGACAGTGGCCTGGGAAGATGAATAAACCTAAGTACCAGCAACAATTCTGGCCAGGCACGGTGGCTCACACCTGTAATCCCAGCACTTTGGGAGGCCAAGGCAGGTGGATCACCTGAGGCCAGGAGTTTAAGACCAGCCTGGCCAACATGGTGAAACCCGTCTCTACTAAAAACACAAAAATTAGCTGGGCATAGTATGGTGGTGGGCACCTGTAATCCCAGCTATTCAGGAGGCTGAGGCATGAGAATCACTTGAACCCAGCAGGCGGAGGCTGCAGTGAGCCGAGATCACACCACTGCAATCCAGCCTGGGTGACAGAACGAGACTCGGTCTCAAAAGCAAAACAAAACAAAAACCAAACAGAAAGTATCAGCAACAATTTCATGACAATGAAATCAGAGCAGCAGCTGCAACGTCAGTTTGGGGATTTGTGGATGGCCAGGCTCACAACGCACACACTGTTCCATGAATACTTCCTGTGGCCCTCACCACCACTCCCGGACGTCACTACTAACATTCACTCGATGACCGAGATCTGGGGCTCAGAGGGCGTGGGTGGCTGGCTCGAGGTTGCACAGCTACAGGTACTGGGGCCAGATGCAGAGGAGGCTCCCAGATTCTCTGGTCTTCTCGCCCAGTTTTCCTGCCGTTATGGATGATCAGCCCCTGAAACGAACTGCGTGAATTTACTCTTCCTGGTCCCTCACCTCCCACTGGAGTGTAAGGTCCGTGGGATCAGAACCTTGACTTTTCTGTGCCTGAAAAGTGTCTGATCCTTAGTTGGCCCAAAAAAATGACAATTTTTTTCCCGATGGATACCCATTTTACAGATAAGCAAACTGAGGCCAGGACCCCTGAGCGATTTGCTCTAAACCACACAACTTCCAAGTGGCATCTCATCTTTTTCTCCACCGAAACCCCTCCCCGAATCTGACACATGGTCCACACTGGGGATCCCAACAACCTCAGCCTCAACATCACAACGGAACTGAGCAACATGCAGATGCAGCATCGCCTTAGTCCTGGGTGGGCGTCCATGACATCTTGGGCTTCAGAGGAATCTCTAGTCACTGAGTGGAGAACCCACTGAGGTTGCTCAAAAGCCAGCTGCAATTACACACATGCAGCCTCTCACTGTTGACTAAGCTAAAGTGAGTGCAGTCACTGAATGATGCCAACATGTTGTGCAGGAGTAGAAATGACCCATTTCCGGCTTCTCTTAACTGACATAACCCAACACGTATACACTACAGGAAACACTGCCTGTAAACTTGGGGCGCAGCAAGCCTGGGTCAGAAAGGCAGAGACAAGGGTCGTGCATCACGTGGAAATGTGTTAGGGCTGCCCCGTCTTATGGATCGGCCACTTCTGAAGGGAAGCCCAGGCGCTTGTGGCTGCTGACGGCAGCACAAAGAGTCCTGGTCACCCGGGCAGGAAGTAAAAGCAAAGTTGTGCTGTTGAGAACAGCTGGATGGCCACAGCCACCCTGTTACCCAGGGACTCAGAGATGAATTGGGGAATGGCATGGTTTGAATGTATGCCCCTTCCAAACCTCATGTTCAAATGTGATCCCTGGTGTTGGTGGTGGGGCCAGGTGGGAGGTCTTTGGGTCCTGGGGCGTGCAGGGAGGCCCTGCACGGGCCCTCCTGAAGGGCCCAGTGCACTCCCCAAGGTAGTAAATCAGTTCTCACTGTTAGTTCACGGGGGAGCCAGGAACTACTCCTCCCCTGCTGGCTCCTGCACCCCCTCTTGCCACCTAACACCTGCTCCTGCTTCACCTTCTGTCATGAGAACAAGCTCCCTGAGGCCTCGACGCCGAGCCGATGCCGGCACCACATTTTCTGTACAGCCTGCAGAACCGTGGGCCAATTAAACCTCTTTTCTCTCAGCCAGTCTCAGGTATTTTTGCTGTTGTTTGTTTTTGTTTTTCAGAGTTTCACTCTTGTTGTCCAGGTTGGAGCCAGTGATTCTCCTGCCTCAGCCTCCCGAGTAGCTGGGATTACAGGTGCACATGACCACACCCAGCTAATTTTTGTATTTTTAGTAGAGACGGGGTTTCACCGTGTTGGCCAGGCTAATCTCGAACTCCTGACCTCAGGTGATCCACTCACCTTGGCTTCCCAAAGTACTGGGATTACAGGCGTGAGCCACCTCACCCAGATAGTTATTTCTTTACAGCAATGAAAGAAGACTACTGTGAGGAACATGATATAATTTAAAAATTCCTTCTGTGTTCCCGATTCCTGGCAGAGTTCCTAAAACCCTTGGCATGTCCTCGGTGCTAAGAGTATTCCCGGAGCACTAATGAGATGACTCTCAACTCCCAGGCAGCTTCCAGTATGGGGGCTGGTGGCCGGAAGGATCAGACCATGACTTGAGGGTCAGGACTCCCAGCCTCCCTGCTGACCAGCAAGATGGAATCGGATCACCATGGTCAGTGATTTCATCCTATGTAATGAAACTTCCATAAAAATCCCTCAACAACGGGGCCTGGGGACTTCCGAGCTGACAAGCACATCCACATGCTGGGAGGGTCCCAACTCCACCGGGACGGAAGCTCCTGCAGGCTGGGCCCTCCCGACCTCGCCCAGTGCACCTCTTCATCAGCTGTGCATTTGTACACTTTGTAATAAGCCGGGGGTAGTAGTTAAAATGCCTTCTTAGGTTCTCTGAGCTACTCTAGCAAGTGATCAAACCCGAAAAGGGGGTGGTGGGAACCCCTAGTTCACAGCCAAATGGGACAGAAGTGTGGGTGGCCTGGGGACTTGACATTTATGGAGGGCCGTCTTGTGGGACTGAGCCCTTAAACTTGTAGTTAGTGTCAGAATTGAATTAATTCCTGACATCTAGCTGGCGTCTGGATAGGTGGAGAAGGAAAACCACTAGGTGCTGGGAGGGAAAAACGTAAAACCCCTCAGAGAAGCATGGGGAGCCCCGTTCTGCATGCTCAGGACCCACGGTCCTGGTTATGAAAGCCTGAATCAGACCCATGGTTTATTATTCACAGCAAGATTTCTCTCCAGGGATTCTTTGAATCTGCAGTGAAAAAAAATTTATAAAAATTGTACAACAGTGTGAGATTCATGGCAAAATCAGATGCAACCTTTTATTAGTCCATTTTCACACTGCTATAAAGAAATACCTGAGACTGGGTAATTTATGAAGCAAAGAGGTTTAATTGACTCACAGTTCCATATGGCTGCGGAGGCCTCAGGAACATTATAGTCATGGCAGAAGGTGAAGGGAAAGCAAGCACCTTCTTCACAAGGCAGCAGGAGAGAGACAAGCAAAGGAGGAACTTCCAGACACTTAGAATAAAACCATCAGATCTCGTGAGAACTCACACTCACCATCATGAGAACAGCATGGGAAGCCGCTATGATCCAACCACCTCCCTCCCTCAACACATGGGGATTACCGGTTCCTCCCTCAACACGTGGGGATGACAATTAGAGGTGAGATTTCAGTGGGGAGCACAGAGCCCAACCATATCAAACCTCAAGACCCCAGACTGATTTTTAAATGTGGGGATAATTTCCCAGTGCAAATGGAATTGGTCTCCCCCCATCACCGTGTCTCCCCCACCCACCACGGCATCCAGGCTGTGACACAAATACGGTCCATGCACCGTGGGCTGAAATATACCTCCAGGGAAGGAACGCCCTCGCCCACAGGCTGTGGGTACTCCCGCAGGAGCCGCTCCTCGTCCAGGAACTTGCCATCGCGCCCGTTGCTGGCCGGCTGGAAAAGGCCGTAGTTCAGGACATCTTTCAAACTCTGGGTTAATGTACACAGGATCCGCTGCTTTGCAACCCACACCGTGGCGTCCGGGTTAAATCGAATGCATTTCTGCCAGGAAGGACAAAGACAGCTGGTGAGTGACGGAGGACGCTACCTGAGTCACCCACGTGGGGCACATGGTCAGAGATGACAAAGCTGCTTCAACCCCTTCCCAACACTTCCTCTGAACAGTGAACCCACGGCTTTTCATGCTGAAAAATAAAGCCTACTGGTGGCTGGGACAGAGACATTTGGTAAATATAGAAGGGAAAAAGGAAGGAAGAAGACATTGGTCTCTTTGGCCTTGATCTCACCACGGACCCAAATCTCCAGCACTGGCCGGGTGCAGTGGCTCACGCCTGTCATCCCAGCACTTTGGGAGGCCGAGGTGAGCAGATCATGAGGTCAGGAGTTCGAGACCACCCTGGCCAACATGGTGAAACCCCATCTCTGCTAAAAATACAAAAATCTGCTGGGCATGGTGGCGCATGCCTGTAATCCCAGCTACTCGGGAGGCTGAGGCAGGAGAATCGTTTGAACCAGGGAGTCGGAAGTTACCATGAGCCAAGATTGCGCTACTGCACTCCAGCCTGGCAACAAGACAAGACTCTGTCTCAAAACAAAAACAAAACAAACAAACAAAAAAATCTCTAGCCCTCACAGTGTTTTTTTTTTTTTTTGAGACAGAGTCTCACCATGTCGCCCAGGCTGGAGTGCAGTGGCGCTATCTCAGCTCACTGCAAGCTCCGCCTCCCGGGTTCATGCCATTCTCCTACCTCAGCCTTCCAGTAGCTGGAACTACAGGCGCCTGCCACCATGCTCGGCTAATTTTTTGTATTTTTAGTAGAGACGGGGTTTCACCGTGTTAGCCAGGATGGTCTCGATCTCCTGACCTTGTGATCTGCCTGCCTGGGCCTACCAGAGTGCTGGGATTACAGGCGTGAGCCACCATGCCCGGCCCTCACGGTGTCTTTTTGGTCACTGATGACCACCTGTTGCCTCAGGGCACTGTCTCACTTGCATGGCACTTCTCAAACTCCAGCAGTCTGAAAAACACAGGTCACAGACCCCACTTACGTCTCCCTAACAGAATGTCTAATTCAGCAGGTCTGGGTGGGGCCCGAGAACCTACATCTCAGACAAATCCCAAGGCACTACTGCTGCTGCCGTCCTGGGGAACACACATTCAGAACCACAGCCTGTGCATATTACAACGTGACTTAATTTTGACACGGATTGTTCTTTAGCATTTCAGACTCGGTGGGAGCCTTGTCTTATAACCGCGCTGACGAGAAAGTTTTCATACTACCCACGCTGACTCTGAACAGAAAAGCTTTAAAAACACCGTCATCGCCTCTCCCAAAGGACACGGGAAAGCAATTACGGAAAAACGATTTGACGGCAAATCAAATCAGTTGCCACGAGAGTTCATTTTTGCAAAGTTAAATAGTGTCAACAGGGCCTGCAAACCAATCACAACACTTCAAACACATAATGGCACCTCTGAGAACTGAAATAACAGCAACTCGGTCACGTTCCCAGGTCCCCTCTGTGAGACTCACCAGTGAGCCAGGAAAGGCAAAGGCCAGGCAAATCCACTTCTAACCATGACTTCTAATTTCTGTTGAATTAAGATTATATTCTACTGAATAGCTGTCAGCAGGGGCTCAATAATTCCCTTTGTCACTGTCAACGTGTTCAGAACGAAAGGAGGTTCGATTGAATATGAGGCTCTAACCAGTTCTCTATCTGGGAATTTGTGGGTTTGTGCTCAAGAAAGCAAAAGGCCCTACCATCTTCCCGAGACAGCCCGAGGGTAAGTTCCTCATTGCCGGGAAAATGATCCTGGGACTGCCAACAGGAGCCTGGGTTCAGTGGGTGGCCAGAGTCCTCCCTGCCAGGAAACCTGACACCCTGTACACAAAAGCTCCTGTTTCTCCCTTCCAAGGTCAAAGGCTGAGCTCACATGTGGCTCTCAAAGCCCGCCCCCCCAGGGCTGTGAGGCTGGGTGGGGGCAGTTGTTTATTCCAGAAAGATTTCCAGACCCGCACCCTCCCCCATCCTTGGCTGAGCAAGGACTTTCTGGAAACTCCTGGCACAAGAAACAAGCTGTATCAGGTGTGACCAGGCGGGGCCGCTCACTACTCACCCTTCAGTCTCAGAAATCCTTCTGGGCCCCTCTAATTCAAGCTCCAACATCCACAGAGCCCATGGCTCCCTCCCTGACACCTGCAGAGAAGATTCAGCCAAGGGGCAACTCCTTGGAGGAGCACAGGGCTCCAAATTGCCTCTCAGGGGACTTCTGTGCCACTGCAGGGGATTGCAAAGATACGTATCCACCATCGTTTGTGGACAGGGCAGGGACGCTGTGTCTATGCAGCACAGGGGCCAACCCCACAAAACAAGAACCATCTGCTCCAGAAAATGCTAAGAGCACCGCCTTGAGAATCATCTAGAAGGAGCAAGAGCTCAAAGGTCGGAAAGCCTGGGTTTGCAACCCAGTGGCGCACACCAACCTTGATTCCTAGGGAAACCCACCCACCCAGCAGTCCTCCAATTCCTCCATGAAAATCAAAGCCACTACTTAATTTCAGGGCTGCTGTCAGGATCAAACGGAATATAAATAAGACATGTTGTTATGGGCTGAACTGTGCCTCTCTAAATAAATGTTGAAGTCCTAACAGCCACACCCTATGAATGTGATTTATTTGGGAATAGGATCTTTGCAGATGTAATCAAGTTAAGATGAGGTCATACAGGAGCAGGGTGGGCCCTACTGCAATAACTGTGCCCTTAAAAAGCAAGAAAATCTGGAGATTAGCCCTCTGTCAGATGAGTAGATGGCAAAAATTTTCTCCCATTCTGTAGGTTGCTTGTTCACTCCGATGGTAGTTTCTTTTGCTGTGCAGAAGCTCTTTAATTAGATCCCATTTGTCTATTTTAGCTTTTGTTGCCATTGCTTCTGGTGTTTTAGTCATGAAGTTCTTGCCCATGCCTATGTCCTGAATAGTATTGACTAGGTTATTTTCTAGGGTTTTTATGGTTTTACGTCTAACATTTAAGTCTTTAATCCATCTTGAATTAATTTTTTATAAGGTGTAAGGAAAGGATCCAGTTTCTTCTACAAAGAACTTAAACAAATTTACAAGAAAAAATCAAACAACACCATCAAAAAGTAGGCAAGGGATATGAACAGACACTTTTCAAAAGAAGACATTTATGCAACCAACAGACACATGAAAAAATGCTCATCATCACTGGTCATCAGAGAAATGCAAATCAAAACTACAATGAGATACCATCTCAACCAGTGAGAATGGTGATCATTAAAAAGTCAGGAAACAACAGGTGCTGGAGAGGATATGGAGAAATAGGAACACTTTTACACTGTTGGTAGGACTGTAAACTAGTTCAACCATTGTGGAAGACAGTGTGGCGATTCCTCAAGGATCTAGAACTAGAAATACCATTTGACCCAGCCATCCCATTACTGGGGATATACTCAAAGGATTATAAATCATGCCACTATAAAGACACATGCACACGTATGTTTATTGCGGCACTATTCACAATAGCAAAGACTTGGAACCAACCCAAATGTCCATCAATGATAGACTAGATTAAGAAAATGTGGCACATATACAACATGGAATACTATGCAGCCATAAAAAAGATGAGTTCATGTCCTTTGTAGGGACATGGATGAAGCTGGAAACCATCATTCTGAGCAAACTATTTCAAGGACAGAAAACCAAACACCGCATGTTCTCACTCATAGGTGGGAATTGAACAATGAAATCACCTGGACACAGGGCGGGGAACATCACACACCAGGGCCTGTCATGGGGTGGGAGACTGGGGGAGGGATAGCATTAAGAGAAATACCTAACGTAAATGACGAGTTAATGGGTGCAGCAAAACCAACAGGGCACATGTATACATATGTAACAAACCCGCACGTTGTGCACATGTACCCTAGAACTTACAGTGTAATAAAAAGAAAAGCGAGAAAATCTGGACGCAGCATCATGCACACGGGGAGATGACCATGTGAATGGGAAGGCAGAGACCGGTGTGTTCCATCTGCAAACCCAGCAATGCTGATTGCTGGTAAGTCCCTAGCAGCCGGGGTAGAGGTAGAGAATCTGGGACAGATTCTCCCTCAAGCCTCAGAAGGAACCAACCTTGCCTATCCCTTAACCTTGGCCTTCCAGCCTCCAGAATGTGAGACAACACGTGTCTGTTATTTAAGCCACCAGTCTGTGGTTGGTTATGGCAGGCATGGGAACTCGTAAACGTGTGAATCACCTTAATTGTGGCAGCAAAAAAACAACAAAACAAAACAAAACAAAAAAACAGCAGCACCATCATCTCTGAGAGCGGAACTCAGCAGGTCAAGCCTTCCCAGCTCCCAGGGAGCTCTCCTCCCTCCATATGTGATGGGAGCTGCCCGCATGTTCACACCAGCTCCGGGCAAGCCCACGAGGTCAGAATACACTTTGGACGAATCCTGCTTCAACTCTTCACTTACCCGTCATTGACTCACTGCCTATCAGGCAAACCCCAGGTCTAAGAGCAGGCCTGACACAGTACAGGTGACTGACACTGGCTGAATGGATGATGTGGGAGCCACGAGGACAATAAATAAGAAGCAAACCAGCCTGAGGCCACCATCTATCTGTAGTAGGGAAAGACACCCACTCAACTGTCATACAATACGGAAAAGGTAAAAAGTCATGCTAACACAAGCTCCCTTGAGGACCCAGGGGAAGGAGTAAGTGACGCTGCTTGGTAAGGAGTGCACACCCTAGACTGCTGCCCAGGAACACAGAGGCATATGCGAGTCTGGGGCAGCACTTCCAGGTTGAGGGCCCAGCATAAGAAGAGGGAGGGAAGCAAAGGTGGACCAGTGATGTGTCTGGCAGGCGGATGGCATAAGACAGTTTCTGCCTTAAGTGACCCTTCCTGGTCCCACTGTTACCAATGTGAGCCTTGGTCATGTCAAGTTCTCCTTGAGGAGAACAGTATCTGATTCCGGTCTCCCACAGCCCTGTGAGGTGGCTATTCCTTTATAATTTGTTAGAGACATTCTGAGTGAGTGAGTGATTTGTCAGATGACTCACAGATAGTACAGAAAGGATGGCAAAGACAACTGTGTGTAAGGAGTCCCAACCCTGGCCAACTCCTCTAAAGGACTGCTGGAGGAAACACCTCTCTTCTCCTTGAGTTTCTATCTTCTGTGCGCAGGGTCCTATACCGATACCAGGACAGCAGTGGGTGAGAGAACATGAAGACGACCAAGATAGGCTCTTGCCCCTTAAAGGGTTCAGTGTCTACCGGGAGGGGATGATGATGATGGTGATGATGGTAATGATGAGGGTGGTTGTAATGGTGATGATGGTGGTGGTGATAATGATGGTGGTGGTAGTGGTGACAGTGATGGTGATGAGGGTGATGAGGGGGATGATGGTGATGGTGGTGATAATGGTGATGACAGAGATAATGTTGGTGATGGCAATAGTGATCATGATGGTGATGATGGTGATGGTGATAATGGTGGTATTATGATAGCGATGATGGTGATGATGGTGACACTGATGATGGTGGTGATGGTGATAATGATGGCATGATGATAGTGATAATGGTGATGATGTTGGTAATGGTGATGATGTTGGTGATGGTGATGATGGTGGTGATGACGGTGATGGTGATGATGATGGTGATGATGTGATGATGGTGGTGATGGTGGTGATGATGGTGATGGCAATAATGGTGATAACGATGGTGGTGATGATAATGGTGATGGTAGTGGTGATGAGGATGGTGATGATGGTGATGGTGACAATAAGGATGATAATGATGGTATTATAATAGTGATGATGGTGATGGTGATGATGATGGTGATGATAATGATGGTATGATGACAGTGATAATGGTGATGATGTTGGTGATGGGGACAGTAGTGGTGATGATAGTGGTGATGATGAGGATGGTGGTGACGATACTGATGGTGATAATAATGGTGATAATGATGGTATTATGATAGTGATGATGGTGATGATAGTGGTGATGATAATGATGGTGATAATGGTGATAATGATGGTACAATGATAGTGACAATGGTAGTGATAATGGTGATGATGTTGGTGATGGGGATGGTAGTGGTGATGATGGTGATGGTGATGATGATGATGATGGTGATGGTGGTGATGGTGATGGTGGTGGTAATGGTGATGATGATGATGATGGTGATAATGGTGATAACGATGGTGGTGATAATGGTGATGGTGATGATGAGGATGGTGGTGATGGTGATAATAATGGTGATAATGATGGTATTATGATAGTGATGATGGTGATGGAGGTGATGGTAATGATGG
>NW_012122265.1:3639741-3642451 GCF_000951035.1 Colobus angolensis palliatus | reverse complement strand
GTGGTGATGGTGATAATAATGGTGATAATGATGGTATTATGATAGTGATGATGGTGATGGAGGTGATGGTAATGATGGTGGTGATGATGGTGATGATAATGATGGTATGATGACAGTGATAATGGTGATGATGTTGGTGATGGGGATGATAGTGATGGTGATAATGGTGATAATGATGGTACAACGATAGTGATAATGGTAGTGATAATGGTGATGATGTTGGTGATGGGGATGGTAGTGGGGATGGTAGTGGTGATGATGGTGGTGATGGTGATGATAATGGTGATGATGATGGTGATGGTGGTGGTGATGGTAATGGTGATGATGGTGATAATGATGATAAAGATGGTGGTGATAATGGTGATGGTGGTGATGATGAGGATGGTGGTGATGGTGATAATAATGGTGATAATGATGGTATTATGATAGTGATGATGGTGATGGAGGTGATGGTAATGATGGGTGATGATGGTGATGGTGATGATAATGGTGATAATGATGGTATGATAATAGTGGTGATGGTGATAATAATGGTGATAATGATGGTATTATGATAGTGATGATGGTGATGGAGGTGATGGTAATGATGGTGGTGATGATGGTGATGGTGATGATAATGGTGATAATGATGGTATGATAATAGTGATCATGGTGATTATGTTGGTGATGGGGATGGTAGTGATGATGGTGATGGTGACAATGATGATGACAGTGGTGATCATAATGATGATGGTAGTAGTGGTGATAATGAAGATGATGGTGATAACAGTGATGAATGATGATAACCATGACACAGTGATGATTACCATGTATTGACTCCTAATAAGCCAGAAATTCTGCTAACTGTATTCACCTTCACCACAACCCTAAGTGGATATTATCATTACTGTTTGTATATTATTATTACTGTTTATATAATAATAATATTATTATTCTCACTGTTTATATAATAATATTATTATTCTCATTCTCTAGATAAAGAAGCTGAGCCTCAGAGACTTCAAGTAACTACACCAAGGTCATACTCCTAGAAAGCAGTAGAGGTTTGATTTAAACCCAAGTCAAATCTCCCCATCTCCCAAGTGCTTACTGTTCAAGTGATAGATTATGTTCCTCTCTATACACACCCACTGCCAATCTTAGTGCAGGCAAAACATAAATTAGAGCCATATCCTGTTCTATTTCACTTTGCTTTATTGAGCTTCACAGAGAACGTGCTTTTGCAAATTGGAGGTTTGTGGCAACTCTGCAACGAGAAAATCTATCGGCGTGATTTCTCCAGTAGCACGTGCTCCCTTCACATCTCTGTGTCACGTTTGGGTAATTCTTGCACTAGGTCAAGTTTTTCATAATTATTATATCTCTTAGGATGATCTGTGGTCAGTGATCTCTGATGTTACTACTGTCATTGTTCTGGGGTTTCATGAACCACACCCATATAAGAGAGGAAACTTAATAAAAGTTCTGTGTGTTCTGACTGTTCCAATGACCAGCTATTTTCTCACCTCTCTCCCTCTCCTTGGGCCTCCCTATGCCCTGAGACACAATAATATTGAAATTAGGTCAAGTAATAACCCTACAGTGGCCCCTACGTGTCCAAGTGAAAGGAAGAGTCACACATCTCTCATTTTAAATCAAAAGCGAGAAATGATTAAGCTTCACAATGAAGGCATGCTGAGTCAGGCCAAAAGTGAGGCCTCCTGCACCAAACAGTAAGCCAACATGTGAATGCAAACAAAATGTTCCTGAAGGAAATGAGGAGGGCCACTCCAGTGAACACGCAAATGGTAAGTGAAATAGGCCTTAGTGCTGAAAGGGAGAAGGTTGGCGTCGTCAAACTTTGATGATCAAGCCAGTCGCGACATTCATTTAAACCAAAGCCTAATCCAGAGCAAAGCCCTGACCCTCTTCAATTCTATGAAGGCTGAGAGAGGTGAGGAAGCTGCAGGAGAAAGGCTGGAAACCAGCAGAGGTTTATTCATGAGGTTTAAGGAAAGACACCATCTCCATAACAGAAAGTGCAAGGTGAAGCAGCAAGTGCTGATGGAGAAGCTGCAGCAAGTTCTCCAGAAGATCTCGCTGAGATCATTGATGAAGGTGGCTACACTAAAAAGCAGATTTTCTATGTAGACAAGACAGTCTTCTAGTGAAAGAAGATGGCATCTAGGACTTTCATAGCTAGACACAAGAAGTTAATGTCTGGCTTAAAAGCTTCAAAGGACAGGCTGTCTTGTTAGAGGCTAATGCAGCTGGTGACTTTAAGTTGAAGCCTATGCTAATATATCGTTCAAAAAACCTAAGGTCCTTAAGAATGATGCTAAGTCAATCAACCAAGAGCGGTGGCTCACGTCTGTAATCCCAGCACTTTGGGAGGCTGAGGTGGGCAGCCTCCCATGAGGTCAAGAGATAGAGACCAGCCTGGCCAACATGGTGGAACCCCGTCTCTACTAAAAATACAAAAATTAGCTGGGTATAGTGGCAGGCACCTTTAGCCCCAGCTACTCAGGAGGCTGAGGCAGGAGAATCGCTTGAACCCAGGAGCCAGAGGTTCCAGTGAGCCGAGATCACGCCACTGCGCTCCAGCCTGGTGACAGAGAGAGACTCCATCTCAAAGAAAAGAAAAAAAAGGCCGGGCGCGGTGGCTCAAGCCTGTAATCCCAGCACTTTGGGAGGCCAAGACGGGCGGATCACGAGGTCAGGAGATCGAGAC
>NW_012122265.1:3621261-3639546 GCF_000951035.1 Colobus angolensis palliatus | reverse complement strand
ACCAAAGAAAAGAAAAAAAAAAGAATTATGCTAAATCAACTCTATCTATGCTCTATAAATGGAACAACAAAGCCTGGATGACAGCACATCTGTTTACAGCACGTTACTGAATATTGTAAGCCCACTGTTGGGACCTAATGCTCAGAAAAAGAGACTGTTTTCCAAATTTTACCGCTCCTTGACAATGCACCTTGTCACTCAAGAGCTCCGATGGAGATGCAAAAGGAGATAAACGTTTTCATGCCTGCATACACAGTATCGACTCTGCAGTCCATGGATTCAGGAGTAATTTCGACTTTCAAGTCTTATTATTTAACAATATATCTTGTAAGACTATAGCTGCCAGATTCCTCAGATGGAGCATTCCAGATGCCATTAAGAATATTCATGTGTCGTAAGAGGAAGTGAAAATGTCAACATGAAGTTGGGGAGAAGTTGATTCCAACTCTCACAAACGGTTTTTTTTTTTTTTTTGGAGTCACTCTGTCGCCCAGGCTGGAGTGCAGTGGCGTGATCTCAGCTCACCACAACCTCTGCCTCCCAGGTTCAACTGATTCTCCTGCCTCAGCCTCCTGAGTAGCTAGCTGGGACTATAGGTGCCCGCCACCACACCTGACCAATTCTTTGTATTTTTAGTAGAGACAGGGTTTCACCGTGTTAGCCAGGATGGTCTTGATCTCCTGACCTCGTGATCCACCCGCCTCAGCCTCCCAAAGTGCTGGGATTACAGGCGTGAGCCACCGCTCTCAGCAAAGAATATTCATGATTCATAAAAGGAGGTGAAAATATCAACATTAAGTTTGGAAGAAGTTGATTCCAATCTTCATAGATGACTTTGAGGGGTTCAAGCCTTCAGCGGAGGAAGGAACTGCAGGTGTGGTGGAAATAGCAAGAGAACTGGAATTAGAAGTCGGGCTGAAGATGAGACTGAATTGCTGCAGTCTCATGATAAAACTTGAATGGATGAGGAGCTGCCTCTTTGGGATGAGCAGAGGAAGTGGTTTCCCAAGATGGAATTTACTCCTGGTGAAGATGCTGTGAACACTGTTGAAATGACCACACATGATCTAGAATATTCCATAAATTCAGTGGACAAAGCAGTGCAGGGTTTGAGAAGATTTCATCCAATTTTGAAATAAGTTTTACTGTGGGTAAAATGCTATCAAACAGCATCGTATGCTACAGAGAAATCTTTCGTGAGTCAATTAATGCAGCAAACTTCTTTGCTGTCTTATTTTACAGAATTGCCACAGCCACCCCAACCTTTAGCAACCACCATTCTGATCAGTCAGCAGCCATCAACATGAGGCAAGACACTCCACCAGCAAAAAGATTACAGGCCACTGAAGATGCAGGTGACTCAAGTATTTTTAACAACAAAGTATTTTTTAATTAAGGTATATACATTACTTTTTCAGACATGATGCTATTACACACTTAATAAACTAGAGTGTAGATATAACTTTTACATGCACTGGGAAACCAAAAAATGTGTGTGCCTCATTTTATTGCAAGATTCATTTTATTGCAGTGGTCCAGAACCAGACTCATTATCTCTAAGATACGCCTGTTACGTGAGTCATTGAGAATACTGAAGAGGATGTTGATGTTCAGGTCATTTCTGGATCCGAAGAAATACTCCCTTTGTTCAGACTTACCAGGCTGCATACAACCCCACGCCCCAGCCTCCGGTGGACCAGTCATCCTCTCTGCGTCTGCCAGCTGGAGCCACACTCATCCTTTCCACCGGGGCCAAGGTCTCACGGTGCCATCCCCCTGGCCTCCTGCAGGCTGAGTTGACCACTGGGCATCCTGGGCGGGAACACAGGGAGCTGCTCCAACTGCCTGTGGCCCTCAGGCCAGCTGACCGATCCTGCTCCCTTTCCTGTCCAGCCCGTGAGTCTCGGCCTCTTCACCCTGCATTTCCTGCCTCCCAGGAAGTGGGGAGCAGTACTGAGTTTCATATTTTGCCTCAGGATGTTTCTCCTCGCTCTCTCCTAACTGGCAGGCAGGAGTCGGTCCCTCTGTCACTCAACCTCCTGAAGGCTATGATGTCCAGATCCTTCTGAAATCTGCCGCGTGCCTGGCCCAAGTGGCTCAAGGCACAGAAAGCCTGCAAGCGGACAGAACGAGATCTCCGAGACCCAAATCAGGCTTCTCCTTTATCTCCAGAGAGGCAGTGCATACAGCATGAGACCTGGGCAGTGACGGAGTGGAACAGGGCTGACACGGTCAGGAGCTGTAGAGGAGGAGTCTGTGGCTGACACCAGTCTTGTGATGATGCACACACCGATCCTCAGAAGTTCTCGGGACTTCTTCGAGCCAGCCTGTTCTCCCTAAGTTCCCTTCATACCACAAAGGCCCTCAGCCACAAAAGGGAGCTATGTCCTAGCACAAATGAACCATCCACATCTTCCTGTCCCTCCTACTCCTCCCCATCTTTCTCTCCCCCTACATCTGTCTCAGCACCACTCCAACATCCAGACAGTTAAGTGCTCCTCCCTGCCCTCGCCCAAGCTGCCTGAGGACAGGGGTTTTTTTTTTTTTTTTTTTTTTTTTTTTTGAGATGGAGTCTCACTCTTTCACCAGGCTGAAGTTCAGTGGCGCAATCTCAGCTCACTGCAACCTCTGCCTCCTGGGTTCAAGCAATTCTCCTGCCTCAGCTTCCAGAGTAGCTGGGACTACGGGCACCTGCCACCATGCCCAGCTAATTTTTGTATTTTTAGTAGAGACAGGGTTTCGCCAAGTTGGTCAACATGGTCTCGATCTCTTGACCTCATGATCCGTCTGCCTCGGCCTCCCAAAGTGCTGGGATTATAGGCATGAGCCACCGTGCCCGGCCATTTCTGTCTTTTTCTTTGCATAACCAAACCATAGCTTGTAAACGTGGATGGCATTGAACGGCACTGGATCAACATTCCAGACATGGAACACTCCTGGGTGATACCATCCAACAGTCAAGAAAGGTCTGGACTTCACGTCGGGACTGATGGGAGTTTCTGCCTACTGAGCCTTGCTTGTACTCAGTGGACTGTGCAGACTGTTAACTACAGCCATGACCCTGCGAGCGGAGGCTAGGACACCGAGGTCTGCAGAACTGTATGTCGCACAGCTAGGGTTGGCCATGCTGTTGAACAGAATGATACGCCTACACCCCTCTTAGCACAGTTCATGGTCAAGCTCCAATCAAAACCAAAGAGCAGGCTACGCAACATATGGAAACAGTCTCTACCAAAAAATAAAGAGTTTAAAAAATGAGCCAGACACGGTGGTACATGTCTGTAGCCCCAGCTACTCTGGAGGCTGAGATAGGAAGGTCCCTTGAGCTAGGAGGTTGAGTCTGCAGTGAACTATGATTGCATCACTGCATTCCAGCCTGGGTGACAGAGCAAGACCCTGACTCAAAACAAAAGAAAAAAATGGAGAGAGTGAGGGAAAGCCACTCGCACTTGGTTCCCATGAGTTACAAGTATTCTGCAAGGTGAGAGACTAAGAACTGAGACTACACAACTGTGGGCAGAATGCAGTCACTGGAGACAGGCAGAGGCAGCTGTGTTTGGCCTGAGTCTGTCACTCATGCTGAGTTATGAGTCACTCGGGCTGCCACGGCAAAAAGCACCACAGACCAGGCTGCTCAAACCACTCTGGAAGCCATAAGTCTGAGATCAAGATGTCTGCAGGGCTGGTTCCTACAGAGGCCTCTCTTCCTGGCTTGCAGACGGCCGCCTTCTCTCTGTGTCCTCAGGTGGTTGTCTCTCTGTGCGTGTCTGTGTCCTCACCTCCTCTTAAGGACTCCACTCTGATGGGACCAGGACCCACTCTTAACAACTTCATTTAACTTGATTGCCTCTGTAAAAACCCAATCTCCAAACAAAGTCTCATTCTGAGGTCCTAGGTGACGACTTCATTCGATATAGGAATTTTGGTGGGGAACAGACTTAGCCCACAGCACTGAACGACCACAGGCGAGTCTCTGCAACCCACCAAGGGCCACCACCTGCCTGTGGGGGCACACGTCTGCACTGATGAGTAAGACACGTAAACCATGGTGGATCAGCAAACCCGCACCGAAAAGTGTCTGGCCTGCGGGGGGTCACAGGAGCTTCCTGGGCCAGGCTGTTTTGATTTATAGCAACGTAGCAAGAGAGTTTCCTGTGAGAGACTAAACTGCTTTCCAAATCTGTTTTGGGTCCCGTAAAATGGCGACGATGACAGCTGATTTTGGAAGATAGTAGTGAGGGCGAGAGAGTGTCTAGACAAAGCTTGAGAAAATGGTAAATATTATACCATATAAAATAGGTCTTATTGCCGTGGGTTATCTGAAGGCTGTGGAAAGGGCCATCCACAACACGAGGCTCGGATTACACAGATGGATTCAGGAACCTCCACCTCTACGGCATCTGCTAATTCACCTTTCTCAGGTGAGACTTACATCCACCTTCCTCTTGACTTCTACCCAACCAGCCCAGGGAAAGCCAAGAGAACAAGGGGGAGGAAATGCCAGGGCAACGCAGGTCGTGGCCCCACGGGGACATTCCCTATTCAGGATCTGGAGCCAGAAACGCAGACACCCGGAACAGTCAAGATGCCAGCTCTGCAAACGCATGTAAGCAGCGTTGGGCAAGAACTCAGGAAAGCCAGAACGAAATCTAAGTTTCTGAGCACATCATTCATTACGAAGAAGCGCATTTCACATTCAGAAGTTCCTCTGCCACGATGCTTTCTGTCATCATCAATTTCTGCATGATGCAATTTTCAAGGGCCCATGATAAACACAAGCTTGGTAGGGGCCATGGAAAGGTGCACGCAAGTGTCTTCGGGCCTTTGATAGCCGTTCACGTGCAGTCTGTGTACCTGCGCGCCTCTGACGAACAACCGACGTCAGGGTCACCCCAAACTCCAATTGGTTTATTCCCAAATGCAATTATCCAAATGAGATAATACTTCTTACTGCGGACAGAGGCCCACTGGGCTGGTACGCGTGGTGGCAAACACTAAGACTCTCGCACGGGTAACACCCGAAGCTGAAATCAGAGATGTCAATGGAACAGGGAAATACGGGGTGACCTTGACTCAGAAGGACAGCCTGGTCAGGGGGTGCTGAGGTCCAAGGGTCAGGCTTAGCGTTTCTGCATGTGTAAATGACAATAAAGGGTAACGTAGCCATGGATTCGTTTTTCCAATTAGAACATTTTTCACACAGTGAAAGCTTCATGGCAGCCGCTGGATGCTGTGGCGAAGGGGTGGGCACACCGTAACTCCGGGCGATTAGTAAAGAGGCTGCCTGCCTGTCTCTGCTATTGTCAAGGGGATGCTAAACTGGGAGACACTGCTTGGTGCTGCCAGTGGTCCATGGACTCCTTGGGGGTGACTTAATCTTCCTCTTTCCATAGCCATGATTTCAGGCAGTGCCATCGTAAAGCAGAGACCAGATGCTGGCTAGAGAAATCCCTTTAGGAGCAGTAAATTGAAATGAAGTAACAGGCAGCCATCGAGGGGAGTTATAATTAAAAAGTCCTGACTGCAGACACAAAACACTTACTACGCACCCACAGCCTGGCTCGTAAGTGCGTTAAACACATCATCTCTTCCTTATGTTCTCCAGGAGGTGGCATTAGCACCCCCACGCCCAAAGAGGAACGCTCCAAAACTCCAGATCGTTTCCAGAGCCACACAGCTGCAAGAGGAGGAGCGGGGATTAAGGGGGTCCCCGAGACCGAGCTAATGAGTTCAACTCGATCCCGGCAGCACACAGACGGAGCTGTGAGTCAGGAAGATTAAGCCAGCAGGAGGTCAGAAAGTGGATTAAAGACGAGGCCACAGAGGCTGGTGAGGCTGCTGCTGGGACGCAGATGCTGCTCGGAAGCTGTGATGCGGGAGGCCTCGTCCACCCAGAAGGGAGGGCAGCGAGGGAAGGGTGGAGGCTGGCGGGGAGGCAGAGTCGGAGCCAGGCTGGAGAAATTGCCCAGGTCCAACCTCAGAGCAAAGATGCTGGAAAAAAGCCCCACCCTTGGATTGAACACAGAAAAGTAAAAACTGATGATCTGTGGCCCTGGTATTGCCACCCTCTGGATAAGCCTTACCAGATTGGGATGGCAGCAAAGAAGGGACGGCTACTCCTCACCAGCATGGCCTCAAACTACAATACTCCCCCCACAGTGTGGGATTTACAGAGCTTTGCTACAGAACGTGTAGTAATTCCAGACCAAAGCCACTTTTCCCATACATTATTTTCTCCATGAGATTTAAGATATTAACTCTAAGCTGAGGCAGAAGAGCACCTCAAGTCAGACGTTTCCCGTGCAGGCTACGGAGACCCCTGCAAACTGGGGCAATCTCTCCCACGTACAAAGCTCGATCTCAATACGTAACAGAGGAAGGGTCCACATACAGTCCTTACAATATTTGTTTTAAATGATGTGTAAGAAAATAAAGTTCTTCTCTGCCTTTATGGAGGGCGCCCTGTGACATGAATGATAACCAATATGATCAAGGCTCGACTTTCCATGGTAACTTCCACTGGAGAGCCCCAGGGCCTTCCCTTTTGTTTTAAACAATTTGTAATGCACCAATTTCTTGATTAAAACAGTCAAGTGTAAACCACTCCTCTTAAGGACAGGGAGGCTAGTCTTCATTGCTGTATTACAGAGACAGTGGAGGCAGAGGGAAGGCTGAGGGGCTGGGGAGCGGCACTCTCTTTGGTCTTAGCAACCAGTTAATGAAACCACAAAGGAAATCAGATTCTATGCCTTCCACCTCCTCAAGAGGTAATCCAAATACATACTACAAAGGACATGGCAGGGCTACTCAAAGTGGAGACCAAAGATCCTAACCATTTATTTCTATAATCAAGAGAATGGATAGATGGGTGAATGAGTGGATGGAGGGAGTGAGGGAGGGGTGAGGTGGGTAGGAGGATGAGTGGATGGGTGGCTGGGTAGGTGGGTGGCTGGGTGGATGCATGGATGGATGGATGGATGGATGGATGGATGGATGGATGGACGGACGGACGGACGGACGGACGGACGGACGGGTAGGTGGGTCGGTGGATGGATGGATGGATGGCTGGCTGGCTGGCTGGCTGGCTGGCTGGCTGAGTAGGTGGGTAGGTGGGTGGGTGGAGGCCAAGGAGCCCTCCTGCCACCTACTCCCCAGCAGGCCCAGGTGTTGAGGAGAACACAGCAGAAGGTAAATCTGACCAGAACCGGCTTTCTACCTGGAAAAATCCACCTGAAGGAGTCAAGAACAAACCTTCCTGAAGTGGAATTAAGAGGCTACCATTCAGGATCACGGCCACCCAAGCCGCCAATCTCCCAGACACACAAACTCCATCAACTCCTAGTAGACGACACCCAGCTCTCACCTCGCAGGGGCCAGGAACAAGGAGTCAGACACACACACAGCAAAGCATCCAAACACAACTTCTGACGGTAACAAACCACACCCCTGCACCAGCCCTCTCACAATGGGGCGGGGAGGGGGGGCACTCTCACACAGCAAAGCTTCCAAACGCCGTTTCTGACGGTAACAAACCACACTCCTGCACCAGCTGTCCAGAGCTCCCTCTCACAATGGGGTGGCGGGGGGCACACTCAACACAGCAAAGCTTCCAAATGCAGCTTCTAACGGTAACAAACCACCCCTGCACCGGCCGTCCAGAGCCCCCTCTCACAATGGGCGGGTGCCTCATGGTCTCTGAGGATGAGGAGCCAGCCCCAGGTACAGGAGGGGAAGATAGGCTCAGACGTTGCCAGGACAGGTAGAGTCCTCCCAATATTCAAAAGCAGAGGAATCCTCAAATACGAAATGCAAATGCAGTAATTATGTGTCTGTGACCAAAAAGAAGGGATTAAATCCTGAAGGAGGAGGAGGTGAAACCTCCTTGCTCCTGGGGTTCTATTTTAATCCACAATAATAAGCAGGCAGGCCAAGGTCACTTTGGAATCAAGCATATCAGCCTGGGTGTGGTGGTTCATGCCTGTAATCCCAGCACTTTGGGAGGCTGAGATGGGAGGATCACTTGAGCCCAGGAGTTCGAAACCTCTCTGGACAATATAGTGAGACCCTGTCTCTACTAAAAAGAAAAAACAAATTCCCAGTGTGGTGGTGTGCACTTCAGAAGCTGAGGCAGGAGGACCCCTTGAGCCAAGAGTGCAGTGAGTCATGACTGCATCACTGAACTCTAGCCTGAGTGACAGAGCAAGACCCTATCTCAAAAAAAAAAAAAAAAGAAAGAAAGGAAGGAAGGAAGGAAGGAAAGAAAGAAGGAAAGAAGGAAAGAAAAGAAAGAAAGGAAGGAAGGAAGGGAGGGAGGGAGGGAGGGAGGAAGGAAGGAAAGAAAGAAAGAGAAAAATCTGAGAGTCCATTTGGAAGCAGCAGACAGACGAGAGGACATCCCTGTCAGCAGGTGTGTGCCACAGGGTGAGGCAGCACAGGGGGAATGAGAGGGCAGGGGCCTCCCAGCATGGCAAAGGTATTAATGAGCATTGATGTATGGGTGGGGAGAGAGGGAGGACAGCTGAGTGACAATGTGTGGTCTTTGAGGGGGTCAGGATGGCAGTGCAAACGCTTTTTCCTAAATGAAGTACCCCACTTGAAGATGCACCTGCTTTACAAATGGAAGCACTGACTCAAGCACAGAACGGGACACTCGTTTTCCCAAAGCGTCTGCCGGGAGGTGGGCCAGGTTGCAGAGCTCGGCCCTCAGAGTGACAGCTGAGCTAGTCGGTGCCAGTCCTTGGGGAGAGGCAGACGTGGGGCTGACGTACACACCCCAGGAGAGCCCGAGAAAGGCCACTGCAGCCCCATTCTATTTTCTTCTCTGCTCTCCTTGCAACATGGCATTCACTGTGGATTAAAAGAGAAACCGCTTCGGGCCATGGGGCCCGTTTTCTTCCCTCTTCCTCATTCACGCCCCCCTAGAAATAACAGAGCTCACCGTAGTTTGTATTGATTTTGGCACATGCCACTTGTGTAAAAGGCCACACTGAATGTCCGGTGCCAGCGCTCCACCACAGCGCATTTCAGAGGACGCAGAGATGCTGCCCTCCCTGTGCCCAGAGCCCACCCCACCACTCCCTGCATGGCCTGGGAAGCCCGCCCACACAAGACTATTCAAGTGAGGGCTCTGGTTGTGCCTGAAGGGTCATGGGCACTGCTAGAGGCTCTCACTCAATGACTTAAAGCTTCAGTCCCACTGGAGGGTGAGGCTCAGAAACAGCACTCACTCGGCCAGCAGCAGTGGGCCCGGACAGCAGGGGAGGAGGGGCAGCATCTGGGGAGAAGAGGGGCTGCCCAGGTGCTTCTCCAGGACCAACTCCCAGCTGGCGGGCACTGGGGCCTCGGTGCACACTCACTCGGCAGCTCCTGGCTGGCTCCTCCAGGCACGGTTCCGGGAACTGTCTCGTGTCCCTGGCTACACAGAGGACTCAGCCCCACAAGGGATTTCACACGGGAACAATGTCTGCTTTGTTGCTGAGAGCTCACACCCAGAGGATTTCTGGTTTTAGCCTCCAGGGGCTTTGTTTGCCTTGAACAGAGTGAAGCAAAGTGGTCTTCAGAAGGTTCCAGAAACAACCAGGCTCCCACGAGTGGAGACTAAACACTGAAGGCTTTCACGAGGAGGTGCTACAGATTAAATCTGGGCTGGAGCAGAGCTGTGGCTCCATCCGTCACTCCAACAGGTCTCCAGTGTCTCTAGCAAAGTGGGCAGAACACCTGCTGGAGAAACAACCCCTGCCCTGCAAGGGGAAGACGACCCCTTGACGCTGTCAAGGACAGCGTCAAACAGGCAGGGAGGCCGGGTCCGGCCGGGTGTAGGAGGCCCCTGATCTCCCGACACCCTTGCCCCACTGCCGATGGAGGACCTCGATGGCTGCGATGACCAGGGCCTCCCTCCTGTGTGGCTGATGAGAGCCTCCGAGTGTGGGTGGCACCTCCAGGAGGGTGGACTCAGGAGAACGGAAACAGTAATGGGCCCCTTGTGGGTGCTCCCCGGGCTGGACGCCAACCCGCAATGGCTCACTTCACAAGTGGTGTTTGTGTCCCAACAGGTGGAACCCCGAGGCTCAGACCTTCAGACCCTCGCCCAAAAGCAGAGTGAATGGCGAGGGGGCATGTGAGTCTGACTCACGCTGGGACGACTGGGGCCGGGGCTGCTTCGAACACAGCGCTGCCTGCTGGCCGCCTTCCTGCCAGGAATCCGACTTGCAGGTGCAAATCAGCCCAGTACCAAGCAGCTGGTGGCACAGCCAACGCCAGTATCCCAGGGCTTCCACCCAGCAGGTTTCAAGGCCCAAGGCTGGGAACCCCCAGGACACTGGCTCTGCCCAGCACCAAGCAGTTGGTGGTGCAGCCAATGCCAGCATCCCAGGGCTTCCACCCAGCAGATTTCAAGGCCCAAGGCTGGGAACCCCCGGGACACTGGCTCTGCCCCTCACTGGCTCTGGAGTCTGACCCTCCTGTTCCCATCTGTAAACTGGGATTAAACATAAACCCTCCCCATGACTAGGAGGGGGCAGTGGGGCTCCCGGGGCTGGCTGGTGCCCTGCGCCTTCCTCCGCCTGCAGGTTACACGCTGTGCTCCGTCTGAGCACATGGGACACACGCCCTCTGGACAGGTGTGTTATCCTTCAATAAAGATGCTCACAGTGCTGTCTACCTCAAGGCTGACAGCACGTTGGGAGGCTGAGGTGGGCAAATCACTTGAAGTCAGGAGTTCGAGACCAGCCTGGCCAACATGGTGAGACCCCCTCTCTACTAAAAATTAAAAGAAAAAAATTATCCGGGTGTGGTGGTGGGTGGCTGTAATCCCAGCTACTCAGGAGGCTGAGGCAGGAGAATCGCTTGAATCTGGGAGGCGGGAGACAGAGGTTGCCGTGAGCTGAGATAGTGGGCAGATCACCTGAGGTCAGGAGTTGGAGGTCAGTCTGACCAACATTGTAAAAAAAAAAAAAAAAAAAAAGAACGGCAAACAAACAGAAAAATGCCAAGCAATTAAAGCAATTAGAGAAAAAGATAACAGATATGAACAAGGAAAATCCAATATAGGCATAATTACTATCCCTGAAATAAAAGATCCAACCGATAACACAGAAAAAGTAACAAAACACAGGAAAAATCATTAAAATGAAAACGTCCTTAAACAGAATCTTCAGAGAGAAAGTTTTTCTAGGAAAAACCAAGAATGCCCAACACCAAACACTTCCTGGTCCAGCAATGGAAGCTACTTCTTTAGGAATCTAGTCCAAAACAAAAAGTCACCTATGAGATGGAAAAAATAAATCTGTTGGCCTCAGATGTATTCAAAGCAACGTTCAGGGCAAGAAAACAATCAAACAACATCCCCGCAGACGGGAAATTGTGACTCAAAAATACAGAGGAGGTCAGGTATGGTGGCTCACGCCTGCAATCCCAGCACTTTGGGAGACTGAGGCAGGTGGATCACCTGAGGTCAGGAGTTCAAGACCAGCCTGGGCAACATGGTGAAATCCCATCTCTACTAAAAAAATACAAAAAAATTAGCTGGGCGTGGCAGCAGGCACCTGTAATCCCAGTTACTTGGGAGGCTGAGACAGGAGAATCGTTTGATTCCGGGAGGTGGAGGTTGCAGTGAGTGGAGATCGCGCCACTGCACACCAGCCTGGGTGACAGAGACTCTGTCTCAAAAAACAAACAAACAAAAAACCCACAGAAGAAAAGAGTTTTCAAGCCGGAGGGAACAAGTTGACATTTTCAAAACACAGCCAATCCTCACTATGCATGAATTTTGGATTGGGGGTGTGCCTACTCACTAAAATTTATTTGTAACCCCAAAAGCAATGCTTTTCGCACAAAACAGCCAAACGTTTCAGTTGCCCGATGCGCGGGTTCCCACGGGAGGGTGAACAAGGTCGTGGTCCGACTTTCTGTCTCAGCTCTCACCTTGCAAACAGGCATCTGACTGCAGCCCACAGAGTGTCATGATTCTCACATTGTTTGTGCTTTCTCTTGGTGACTTTGCCATTTAAGAGGGGCCCTAGTGAAGGGCTGAAGTGCTGTCTACTTGTCCCTAAGGCAAGAAGGCTGTCATGAGCTTCACACAGAAAACGTGCCAGAGAAGCTTCACTGAGGCCTGCGGGAAAGCACTGTTGGCTGTGAGTTCCATGTTAATGAATCACCATTACATATTAAATAAGGCATCTTTAAACAGCAACACACATAAAGCAAGACTGCGTACTGACCTATGGTCAAACATGCGACCAGGGGCTTGTAGGAATCAAACCCTGCACTTCCCCTGGGAGCAATGGCCAAGGCGTCACTCATTCAGCATCTGTGGCAGCTTTTTAGAACACAAGTACCACAGCTAATGAGCATCGACCGTCCATTCGCTGAGAAAGCACTGCTCTCAGGAACTCTTCCTAAAAAATCCCACTGAACAATGAATTCCCTCCGATTAAAGACAAAACAACAACCAGAAAAGGATCCGGCAAAAGTAAAGGCCACTGCAAAGACAACTGACGGCAGCGACCCCCTCAAGACAGAGAGAGCGGCTGCGCGCCCTGGAGGCATGGCGGATAGTAAGTGGGAGGGAGAGTGACAACGTGCGAGAAGTCACTGTCCACACCCAGCAAGGCTCAGGAGGTGGGGGAGGGGAAGTGCGTGTGCGCGCGCGTGGGTGCACCCTTGCACACATAACTAGCTACTCATTCACCAAACTGATGCCCTTTTCTTCCTGGGCTCAGACCTCCACTGCGTTTCCCAGCCTACTCTGCAGTCAGGTGCAACCTCCTCATGAAACCAGGGAAGATGATGCACTTTACAAGTTCTGTCTCTTCCTCTCTTATCTTCTGGGCAGATACAGAGGACCCTGTGGAAGATTCCAGAGCTCCAGGGAATGGTCCAGCTATCGAATGGAAAGAGTCTGGGTCCCTGAATGTCTGTCTGGATCAGAACTTCCCACCTGTCCATCCTGCCAAACCAGGTGGACTGAGAAAAGAGAAAAAACTAAAGCATTGATATGTTAAGTGCCTGACATTTGGAGGCCTTTTATTACAGCAATGAGCTTAGTTTACCCCTAAACCATATAGGAAGAGGACACAGTGAGAAGGCAAAAAAACTGTAATAAAAAACAAAACAAATTCCAGCCTTCCAGTGTTTCATAATCACTTCTTTTAACTTCACAGATTTAGCTGGAAAAAAGTCTCTTGTGACAAAAAAAAAAAAATAAAAGAAGCATTTCCTTCACCATCTTTTTCTCCTCTTATACTCAGATAAAATAACATTGATGATGTTCATTTCTCAAGAGCGTGTGTGGTTTGAGCCCACATTTACCAAGGTATTTCTATCCATATACACATCCACCCATTGCCTGTAATCCTGCAGAGAGGTATGTCGGAATGGGGGTCCACAAGTGTTGATGTGACCTCCACTGCTGAGTCTGGCATTTGTGCTTTCCTGCATTACTTGATCTTTATATAATAATCATTTATAGCTTTTATAAGAGGCATTAAATAACACAGAAGAAGGAACTCCAAAAGACCACGCCTATCCTCCTGAACAGCCTTTGTACTACCAGGGCAGCCCCTGGGCCCCGTGGCATGGCCAGATGAGCTCTGGGGCATCAGGCCACCCTGAGCTTCCCCCACCATGGGTGTCTAATCTTTTGGCTTCCCTGGGCCACATGGGAAGAAGAATTGTCTTAGGTTACACATAAAATACACTAACACTACAGAGAGCTGATAAGCTAAAAAGAAGAAAAAAGTTGCAAAAAAAAAAAAAAAAAAAACCTCTCAGAATATTTTCAGGGAGTTTATGCATTTGTGTTGAGTCACTTTCAAAGCCGTCCTGGGCTGCATGTGGCCCACGGGCCTTGGTTTGGACAAGCTTGTCCTAGACGGTGAAGCCACTTGGCTGAGCACATCCCTAGAAGGCATGTGTTAGCCCCCTCAGCCCAGTTAGCGTCTCTCCCAGAAGGAGCAGGGCTGGGGGTAGGCTGAGCAGAGGGTCCCTGCTGGACTGCAAGCTGCTGGCACTGGGGGAAGAGGAGACACACATTTAGCCCTCGCTGGGGACCAAGCCCTGAGAGGTGCTAACCCCAGGGCATCTCTTACTTAGCCCCTCCACAATACCAGGAACTGGGACCCTGGATGGGCACCAAGTGAGGCACCAGCAACACAGCCAGTGGGCAGCACAATGCTTCCCCGATCACCAGCACCTGGGCCTCCCTTCCCCATCGCGGCTGGGGACAGGAGACTATACTCAGAGTCAGGGTGGATGCGGAGCACTGGGCTCGCCTCCTCAAGCACCTGCAGCAGCCTACACCGCCAGCCCACCTCTCCTCGTCCCTTTCACCCAAAGCTAAAATGAGAAGGGTCCTCCCAGCCCACTGAGGCCCCAGGAGACCCTTCTAGAAAGCACAGATGGAGACTCTCAGGAGCCTCACCCAGATGCCCCTCTGAGTCCTAACTCTCAGATGTCCACCATGTTCTACTCCACAGCAAAAGGGCTTCGTACCAACTGCCCCTACTACTGTCACCCCCACCCGCTTCCCCAGGTGGACAGACGGCGTGTGAAATGCTCACAGGCCAACCCTACTAGGCGCCTGTCCGCAACCATGATGTTTGCTCCATGCTTCCAGCTCTGTCCCACACCTCCGATTTGAAATCACGTGCAGCACAGTCCCTGCTGTGAGGAAGAGGGAACGCGGCTGGGCAACCGGCCCCCAGCTTGCTCAGGTGGATTCAGGCAGAAGATAAAGCCACACCCCTTCCTCTGCACACGAAGGTCCCCTTTACAGACAGCCCCAGTTCCCAGGGGCCATCGTCCTCCTCGGGGAGGCAAATCCAACAATGGGGACCCCCAGGCATAAGGACAGATGTCCAGGGCCCAGCCAGCGTGGGCCAGGGCAGCCTGAGGGCTCTGGGGGGCACAGGAATGACACTGGGCCCAGGGCTGGAGGGACAGGAGGAGGCAGACAGTAGCCACGTGGGGAGGAGTGCTCAGAGCTGTACCCCCTGGAAGTGGGGGAGCATGGGACCCTGCCCCTCGGGCATGGTGGAGTCCGGCACCAGGAAGAGGCAGGGCGAGGCCTGAGAGCCTCCTGCACTTGGTGCTAGAAGCCAGTGGCAGGTGCGCCTGCTGCCTGGGTTTCCTCTGCAAGGCTGTGAAATGCTCCTCTCCATCTCTGGGCCCCTTGCCTCAGGTCTGGTACATAGCAGACGCTCAGAGAATGTTTGTGGATGGAGGCAGGGACAGTGACCACGACAACATGATGTGAGGCCAGTGGTAGCAGGGAGGGGAGGCGGGCACGGGAGGGAGCCTGCGGGGAGAGGGGCAGAAGTATGGAGCAAGGAAGGAGCACGGTGTGCCTGGAGAAGTCGGGACCGTGGGTCCGGGGAGGACCAGAGCAGCCCTCTGGTGTTCAAGCCACAGGTGACATCATCCAGATGGGAACCAAAGAGCAGACCACAAGGCTCACCGTCTGCTGCAGGTCATGGATGATGACGCGGATCACCAGCGTGTTGCCCTGGCTCTCCTCCGTCCTGGCACCGCCCGGCTTCTCCGCAGTGGCCCGGATCGTGTCGTAGATGGTCTCTTCTTTGGAGCTGTCTGACTCCGACCCCACGGAGTAGTCGGAGAAGCTCTGGGCCATCTCGTCCTCACTGGATGTTGGGCTGCGCGGCATGGCTGCCTGTGTCTTCGAAGTGGGAAGAAGGAAGACAAAGAACAGGAAATGTGAAAATGAAAGAAAACCCAGGGGCAAGGTGGACGCTGGCACTGGAACACACGTGGTGGACTTGCTTTCACAGTCGTGTCTGCTGGTGTGACCGCCAGCCGAGGGCTCCGTGTATGCACACGTACAAATCCCAAAGAGTGGACACGAGTCAGCACTGCCTGCCCTCCCTGGAGCCTGAGCAAGAGGCAGCAGCCAGGATCCAGAAAAACCCTGCAAACTCTGGTACCAGAGCCATGAAATCCCAGCACTCAAAAGGAGCCTGAGCTAGCCCGGGATGACCACAGCTTACAAAGATGAAGCAGAGGTCCACCAAGGCCATCTGAGCTGCTCAAGGTAAGAAAAAAGGCTGCCTTTTGTTTTCCTTGGAGGACAGAGCTGCAGGAGAGGAAGAAACACAGGTCAGAATGGCGGCAAGTTCATGCTATAATAACCCCCTCTGCTTTAAACACAGGGCAATGATAGGTACCACGTAAAAACAGAGCAAAAAGCCAGGGCCAGGCTCACAGATGAGAGAACCTCCCAGACCAGGACTGGAGAGGAACCCGAGTCATGAGCAGACTGCAGCCATCAGACTCGGGGGTCCCCAAGAGGCAGGGGCAGCTGAGAGTGCAACTTCCTCAAGGTCAAGTGCAATAAAAATTACCCCACAAAGAGTCAGGTCAGGTTGCCAAGGGCCACCTTACACCAAGGCTTTATTTTTTGAGATGGGGTTTCACTCGTCAGCCAGGCTGGAGTGCAATGGCGCGATCTCGGCTCACCGCAACCTCCGCCTCCCGGGTTCAAATGATTCACCTGCCTCAGCCTCCCAAGTAGCTGGGATTACAGGCATGCACCACTACACCCAGTTAATTTTGTATCTTTAGTAGAGACAGGGTTTCTCCATGTTGGTCAGGCTGGTCTCAAACTCCTGACCTCAGGTGACCCACCTGCCTTGGCCTCCCAAAGTGCTGGGATTACAGGTGTGAGTCACAGCACACAGCCAGACCAAGGCTTTCAAGAAGGACACAGACTGAACTCTGGGGACAGCCATCCACTATTTGGTGGCTGCATCTATGGCATCCTCCACCTCTGCAGGGCAGGAGTGCAGAAAGGGTTGGATAAAAGTTGACTTGACCCCGGCGATGGCGTGGACTGGTGGAGGAAGGGCCGTGCTGAACCAGCAATTCCACTTCTGGGTGTATTCTGTAGGGAAGGGTGAGGCCACTTGCATGCGGAAAAGCATCTAAGATTGTTCCCTGCCAAAGCAGCACATGGAAATGCATGGTCACCCTGACTGTTTAGGGACCACTTGATCAAGCTGTGGTCTCTTCATTCCCATGAACTCCACAGCCGTGACAATGAATGAACCCAAGCTGCATGCGGATGATCCCCGAAACGTAACACTGTGCAAAAGGAAGGCAATTTGCGGAAGGATTCAAACTATATACAATCATTTCCAGATAAAGGCTGGAAAGATGTCACACAGTCCCGCAGACGGTACATGGGCATTTCCACCCTGCGTAATGGCGCAGAAGCAGTCAACTGGAAGGGCACAGGCCCAACGCAGGAGAGCAGTTCCCTCTCAGAGGAAGTCAGGGTGGGCTGCGCTGACCACGTCGCTTTGAGCCAGGCACTTCTGAAAGCAGTTCCAGCAACTGCGGCACAAGGTCAAACTTGATACAGTTGAGGACACAGATGTTTGCCGTATTATTCTCTCTGTTAGAAATCATTCACTAGGAGCAAGGAAGGAGGGCTGGAGTAGCGGGGGCAGAAGAGGCCACCCCAAAATATGCCACCTGGGCATAAGGCCCGTCCTGAGCCGAAGACGATGGAGGAGAAACAGGTGGGAGAACGGCTCGCTGCCTTACCCCGCCGCCGGTGTGCCTCAAAGCAAGACGTAAATTCAGACGGCGCACCCACCCCCACCACACCAGGAAGGACAGAAGTTCATCACTGGAAACAGCTTTAGACCCTTGTCAGCTCTGCCCTGGAGGAACCTATGGAGCCAGCTTCACCAACAGACTAGCCTTCAGCTGCTGTTCCTTTCCTGCAGCTCAGCCACCTCCTAATTGACCTGTCCAGGAATTCACAGTCCTTTCCCTTTGTCTTGTCTCTTCTCTACAGATGTGCTGTTCCTGCACTGAGGCACTATCCAAGCCCAAGCTCTAGCCACATTTTGAGATACTCTTCATGGACAGGTGCTCCACGTGTCCACAAACTGTTTTTCTCTTGGGACTCTGTCTTATGTCAGCTCAATTTCAGGGCCTCAGGTAGAGAGGAGGGTAGCAGGAAAATAAATTTCTCCTCTGCAGGGGGAGGGATTAGAAGAAGGAAGGAGGGGAGGGAGGTGGATACATGAATGGATGGATGGCTGGCTGGCTGGCTGGCTGTGTGTGTAGGTGAGAAGGAGGAAAGAAGTGAGGGAGGGAAGGAGAAAAGGAAGGAAGGAGGGAGGGAAGGAGGGAAGGAGGAAAGGAGGGAGGGAGGGAGGGAAAGAAGGAAGGAGAGAAGGAAAGAAGGAAGGAAAAAGGGAGGAAGGAAAAAGGGAGGGAGGAAAGAAGGGAGGGAGAGAGGAAAGAAGGGAGGGAGAG
>NW_012122265.1:3612128-3619704 GCF_000951035.1 Colobus angolensis palliatus | reverse complement strand
GAGAGGGAGGGAGGAAGGGAGAGGGAGGGAGGAAGGGAGAGGGAGGGAGGAAGGGAGAGGGAGGGAGAGGAAGAAAATGATGAGAAGGAAAGCTGAGAAGATTTCCTAATGCAGGACCTAAGTCTGTTGCCAATTATTCACATTAGTGGATAACCATGACATTGATAATCCCAAATCAATAGTTTAATCTTCTATTTAATCTCTGGCTATAAACCAAAATATATTTACTGTGCACCAATTATACACGAGGAATCCCCCCAGGGTGCATGTGGCTTCATGTCCAGCCCACGTTCTTTCTTTGTAAGAAAGGCGCCATGCCATGGTCCACAGTCTCCGGAGCACACTGTGTCCAGCCACCTAACACAATCCCGGTATGGGTCTCCTGGGGACTCTCGGCTGCGTGGAGTGGGGTGGGGGCAGGAGCTTCCCACTCTGTGTGTAGACACTTCACGAGGCACAGATGATGGCACAAGCCGAGAAAAAGGGGTGCCTGTTTTTTGCCATCGAGTCCCTAAAATGAGAGTGGGCTTTACAGGAATCCTGAACTTAAGAGTTTCCACAGAACATCTGGATTTCAGTCATCTCTAGAAAAATCACAGGCTCCTGCCTCCTGGGCCCACTCCACCCACCTGGCAGCCATGTGGACACTGGGCCATGTGGCCCTCTCGATGGGGCAGGAGCAACATGATTCACCCAGCCATGCCCTCTGCACAATGGGAGCTGCCGCCCCTCCCCATCGAGGTACAGTGAGGCTCACCCTGCACCCAGCTCACCCGCCCCATCAGCCCTGGACCCTGGCAGCAGAAGTGTAGGTTCACAGACCCTGTGCTAGCGTTTTATAACTGGGGGACCCTGTGAGTGTTCAGGGATGTCCCGGGAAGGGCACGGGCAGTTCACTAGGAACCAACGCTCTATGTCCAATTAGGAGAAAGCTGATACCCGCTGCTGGCTCCCAGCACTCCTCCAGCATGGGAAGAGCCTGCCGGGTAGCGGAGGGAGCTGGAACGATGTCCTCAGCAGGCACTCCGGCCTCGCCCTCAGCTTTGCTGCCCAGAAACCTGACAGCAGCCACTCCCCATCAGGTATCAGCCTCCATCTATGGGTGCGATGCCACCCCATTCCACCCATTTTTATTCTGCGTCCTCATTCTCCTGGGCCCTGCTGGGTTAGAAAGCAGTGCAGGCATAAGGGTGAAAGAAAGGAGCCCTTCTTAAGTGGAGTGAAAGCTACTCAGAGCTCATGTCACCCATTAATGCAGAAAGAAGCCAAGTGTGGTAGCGGGGCCAGCCTCAGTGTCAACATCTGAAAAATGGCAAGGTGGGAGCCCCGAGCTCAGAGCCTGGCACAGAGCAGACACGGCCCACATTGGTTCTGTCCCTGCTCAGGTCAGATAACGTCCGACTGACAAGAGCAGACGAAAGACTGTGCAAGCCCCAAGCTGCTTCCAGGGCGGCATGGGTAGGAAGCCTCCCTCAGTGGAGAGTGGGCACCCAGTGAACACACACTGGGTGGGAGGCCAGGGCTCCGGATCGCAGATGC
Source organism: Colobus angolensis palliatus (assembly GCF_000951035.1). Lineage (NCBI taxonomy): Eukaryota > Metazoa > Chordata > Mammalia > Primates > Cercopithecidae > Colobus > Colobus angolensis. The sequence continues at coordinate 3,618,165 of NW_012122265.1, read as the reverse complement.
CCATGAGAGCAGTCGGGGGCACAAAGGGGGCGATGCTGGCAGAACGTGGTCCCCAAATCAGCCAGGCAACAGCATTCCTACTCTGGCCACAGCTGGTAGGTAGGAACGCAGGTCTGGTGTTGCCAGGCCTGCAGGTATCTTTTAGATATGGCAGATTTGATGCAAGAATGTGGAATGTATAAATGTTGGAAATTCACTTTGTTTTTTACTGAGACAGAGTCTCACTCTGTCACCCAGGCTAGAGTGCAGTGGTGCAATCTCAGCCCACTGCAACCTCCGCCTCCCAGGTTCAAGCCATTCTCCTGCCTCAGCCTCCCAAGTAGCTGGGATTACAAATACCTGCCACCATGCCTGGCTAATTCTTTGTATTTTTAGTACAGATGGGATTTCACTATGTTGGCCAGGCTGGTCTCGAACTCTTGACCTCAAGTGATCCACCTGCCTCTACCTCCCAAGGTGCTAGAATTACAGGCGTGAGCCAACGCGCCTGGCTGGAAATTCACTGTTTTTAACAGATTACTTTGCAGGCCACATAGTATACATCTATAGCGGGACCTGAGTCCAGGAACAAAAACAACGGCCCACAGCAGGAAAGACAGCAAAGACGGGCTCCTGGGGCTGCAGCCTCCGCCGCTGCCGGCAGACATCGTCGCCCACTAGGACCGTGTCCCCCCCGCGCTGGCTCCAGGGGTAATGGTCACAAACAAGCACATCTGCTCCCAAACCACGGTGCAGAAGGACCCCGGTGCTGGGTCCGAAGAGGAACCAGGATTTCGTGCAGAGGCCGGGGAGCAGAGAGGAGAAGGCTGGGTCACACCACCCGGGCTCTTTGCAGAACCGTCCTGGGAGCGCATGGCCAGAGATCTCACCGAGAGGGTCTTGACCTTCGTAAGGGGCTTGAGTAACCTGATTAGCAGCTCCCTGGGAACAGCAGACACCTGATCACTGCCTGGGAAAACATTTAATTATTAACTCCCAGGGAGAACCACCGGGCAAGGCAGACGGCGCAAGTCCCATCTACATTTCAGACAAACAACAAAGACACTTTACTGCATGTCCCAAATAATTGCATGGGACATACTTACACTAAAAAACTCTGTTGTTCATCTGAAATTCAGGCAGAACTGGGTGCGCTGTATTTTATCTGGCAACACCGTGGGAGAGCCGGGGTGGGCTGTGCTGAGTTCTCTAACCCCGTGAAGACCAGCACGCCAGAAGGCTCCGCAGAGAGAATGAAAGCAAAGAACAAGACACAATCTGAAATCCTGGCTTCCCCAGGAAAAGCCAGTCCCAGCTCAGGGGAGGGGAAGATTACTCACCACCCCGGGCACCCGTTCTCTGTGTAACTAATTTCTCGGGGCGGGTCAGGAGAGAGGCTATAAAACCCCAGGTCCGTGAACTTCCATGACTCTTAGTGTGTGTTTCTCTCATTGGCCCTGCTAGGGTGGACTAACGAGGAGAAAAGAAAATCATCACAGTCAAAGCAAGTTCAACAAAGACTCAGCATTTTGCTGCTAACTTGCTCCAAGAACACCTGAAATCCTCATCCGGTTCATGCATCTTCCAATACCTCTGATGAAAAGGTAGACAGACTTTTCCACTAATTATTTCAGCCACTGTGAAAATATGAAAGCTGACCTGGGAGAGAAGATACGTAATAAAAACAAACAAAAAAACCTCACGGCCAGAGCTGACGATGTCAAGGTTAGGGTTGCAAAACCATCGTAAACACCTTTACAAGTGCAAGAGTTCAGCTGGGCGCAGTGGCTGACACCTGTAATCCTAGCACTTTGAGAGGCCGAGGAGGGTGGATCACCTGAGGTCAGTCAGGGGTTCAAGACCAGCCTGGTCAACATGGTAAAACCCCATCTCTACTAAAAATAGAAAAATTAGCCGGGTGTGGTGGTGGGCAGCCTGTAATCCCAGCTACTCAGGAGGCTGAGGCAGGAGAATTGCTTGAACCTGCGAGGCGGAGTTTGTAGTGAGCTGAGATGGTGCCACTGCACTCCAGCCTGGGCAACAGAGTGAGACTCTGTCTCAAAAAATAAACAACAACAACAACACAAAAAAAGTGCAAGAGTTTCCTCCGCCGAACTCTGATTTAAGATACTTTTTCACCAAAAGAGTATTTTTATTTATATGGAATTTCTGAGACACACCCTGTATGTGAAACACATGGAAACCGAGATTTTTGTGACTGCTCATTGATTTTGTGCATTCATGTGTGTAAAATGCGCTTGTCCTCAAGGCAGTGAGAACCCCGAGGCTTCCCTGGTGCCTTCTACAGACATGTAAACTCGGGGTCAAACGGCTGCAGGACTGACAGCACTCCATGGGAATCTGTGGAACTAGAATAGACTATTCAAGGGATCCAGGTTCCACTGCAATGTTAGAAAACTGCCGTTCTAAGAGCTGACATAAACATAGACCTGACAGCAAGCGCTAGGGGGTGCACTTCAGGGAAGGGTGGGCCGCCAGCCAGCCCAGAGTTAGCCAGGTGTGAGGGAAGGGGAGGCTCGCCGGGCAGAGGAGAGAAAGGCATGCCGGCTTCCTTCTGTTCATTTAACCCACTGTTCTCCTCCCCACACTTGCAAAATATATCAGCTGAGAAGGAGCTAGAAAACAACACATGGGGGCCCTGGAGAGAGGGTGGACTGCTCTGGAAGTTTCTGCAAAAGCAGACCTTCTGACACAGTGCCCCAAATAGTGAAGGGGTGAACCTACCCCGCCCTCGCTCCCAGAGGAGGGATGGACCTACCCCGCCCTCGCTCCCAGAGGAGGGATGGACCTACCCCGCCCACACCAGAGTAGGGATGAACTTGCCCTTCCATGCCCCCAGCCACACCCTCAACATGGAGAAGCCACCAGCCCCCAGTAACCGAAGGAGAACCTGGCTGGGGAGGTCTGGGTATCTGACCACATCAATGCCGGGATTCAGTCTAGCACCACTTCTTCCTTGGGTCTTGCCTAGAAGCTGTCCCCCAAACCCACCCTGCCCCATTACCCCTCAAAGCGCCCCAGAGAGGTGGCCTGTCCCACCCCCCCCCAAGGAGAGTGACTATAGCCGTAGCCACCCGAAACCACGTGGCAGCCGCATGTCAGGGCCGTGTCCTCTGCCACATAGCCCCCAGGCACCAGCATGGCATGAGACCCACTGTGAGCTGAACTGTGTCCACTGCTCAAAGCCACATGTGGAAGTCAGAGTCCCCGGAGCCTAGGAAAGTGACGGTATTGGAGGCAGGGCCTTTAAAAAGGGAGTTAAGATTCCACAAGGTCTTACAGGTGGGCCCTAATGCAAGGACGGGGTCCTTATCAGAAGAGGAACTCTGGACACACAAGGAGCACCCGGGGTGCATGTACACAGGGAGATGATCACGGGAAGACATAGCAAGAAGGCAGCCACGTGCACGCCAGGGAGTGAGGCCTCAGGCGGACCCAGCCCTGCAACACCTTGATCTCTGACAAACAGCCTCCGGGACTGTGAGACCATCAAGGTCTGTCGCTCAGGCTGCCGGGTCTGTAGTCCTCTGTGATGGCAGCCTGAGCTGACTCCTCCAGTCCCCAAGACCCTCCTGATGGGCTTGTGAAAAAGATGCACAGAACAAACAGATTTCTGAAAAGAATCTCCATCTATCCAGGTTTCCTGGGATTTCCCTAATCACCAACAAACAAAAACTCTGTTACCAGCCCTGCTGGCATCTCTGGATGAACTCAGGAAACAGGATCCTGCCTCTGAGTTTCCTCCCTCCACTGGTGTCACCGTCTTCTGCCCTGAGTTTCTCTCCCCATTCAGCCAAGTCCTTCCCTTTCAGCCTGGCTTGCTCTACCCCAGGTGAGAACCAACTGCTACAGTATACAAGCTCCCCTTCCTCTCACCTCGGAGGGCCTGCAGTCCATGCCTAATTCCACATCTAACTCCTTCCTAAGCTGCGCCTCCTGACGACAGCTCTGAGAACTAATTCCATTACACACACACCCTCCAATCCTCCTCTGGATTTGGGAAACATAACTGGATAGAACAAAAATACACAGGTCACTTTGCTGCTGAATTTTTAAGAGGGCTTTATATGGCAGTGTTCTAGAGAGAGGGGTAAAGGCAGCATTTCCCAAGTGCACCTGCCCCAGACATGCTTTTCCCCTGGGACTGATAAGCAATCTCCCACAAAAGGAAGAGAAGCTGTGGTCTGAATTGCCAATGGGCCCTTCCTTGCTAGACTCAAGATCTTAGAAGCAAAAGCCAATTACACACCTAAAAGGCGTGGCCCACTGAGGCCGGCACCCTGCCAAGCATTATTGCCTGAAAGAGGATGAAAGCAGGAACTCTGCAATGGTTCTCTATCTAAAAGAAAGGGGCTCTAGGGATATAACAGCCACTCCACACCTTCCTCTTAATACCCAAACCAATATCCCCAAATCAGAAAACAAGCTACTAATAAATCAGATGCCTAAATCAAAAATGATACGGCACTTAACAGCACTCCCTTAGATGAACTGCAATGCCTCACTGGTGTGTTAAGATATTGGGGTGTCCAGGTCTTGAGAAGGACTGGTGAGATGGTACATTCATTAGGTAAGTCTTTCTCTTCCACGCCTCAGCATTCATGTGGGAGTGTGCCGTTTTCTCGGTGGCACCGGTAATCACACCACAAATGCGGTCTGCACCATCTTTCTCTGGCCAGACTCAACACAGACTCCAACAGTCTCTCAGTTTCTGCTAGAAAAGCCAGACAGAATAGTCTGTCTGGCTTTCTAATTGGGCCTCAATGGGTTTCTGTCCAGGCTGCTGTAAAGAGCACATGATTTCTAAAGAAGTCTTCATTGTATGACAGGTTTCCATTTCAGTTTTCTTAGAGCAGAATTCAAGGGGTTCTGGCCAGCCAGCATGAACCCACTCTTAGCCTGTGTGTGATATTCTGGCCTACCCATCTCACAATTCTGCAGAAACCACTCACCGTGACCAAGAAGGGAACGACTTGCCCAAGGTAAAAGGCTTCCTGGGAGACAACCTACACAGAAGGAAACCAATCAAGACAACAGGTCAACAAGTCCCTCTTGGGACACTGCCCCTGTGTGCAGCTCTTAAGCATGGGTCCAACAAGGCCCTGTGTCCAGCAGGAACAAGAGGCCCAGCCACGGACAGCCTGGGGGGGGACACAAACCACCCCTAGTCATGATCAAACTCTTGGAAAACTGGGAATAGAAGATAATTTCCCGAACTCAAACAGAGCATCTACTCAAATCCTGTAGCAAACATCAAAAACAAGTAAGCAAACAGATAAGTGAATACATTGTTTATGGATTAAAAGGTGGGAAATCGTTATTCTCAGATAATATGCTTCTGTGAATAGAAAATCCAAGAAAATCTAGGGACAAATTAAATAATGTGTAACTGTAAAACTAGTTAAAAAAAAAAAAAAAGTCCAGCAAAATGCCAGATAAGAAGTTAATATACCAAAGTTAACTGAATTGTTAAATTATCAATAAACAATTGAAAAACATTCAAAAACACTATAATACCACTAACAATAACCAAAGTTAACTTAAAAAATAAAAACACAATATGTGTGAGGCCTTTACGGAGAAAAGTGATACTATATAGCATTATCTTTTTGAAATAAAGAAAAAAATGAAGGAAGACCCAAATAAATGAAGAGCTATACAATAATCATGGACACTAGGCTTTAACATCTTTGAGATGAAAATTCTCCACAAAATATAAACTTGATGTAACTTCTAATAAAAACCTGATAGGACTGTTCATAGAACTTAACACTCTGATCTTAAAGCTCAAAGAAGAGAGGGAGCCGGCTAAAACCAAGATAACTCTGGAGACTAAGAGGAGACTCATTCTACCAGATGCTGAGGCTTGCCAGAAAAAGTTGCAGTATGAAAACAGTATGGTATTAGACAAAGACAAATAGATGGATTTAAAAAGCACAGAACCTTAGTCTGGGCTTGTAAATATCAGACTCCCATATGCGTCGGGGTAAAGGGATGAATTAATAAACCTATGAGGTTGACACTTGCAGGTATTCAT
>NW_012122265.1:3606827-3611263 GCF_000951035.1 Colobus angolensis palliatus | reverse complement strand
AGGTCAGGAGTTCAAGACCAGCCTGGCCAACATGGCAAAACTGTCTCTACTGAAAATACAAAAAAATTAGCTGGGTGTGGTGGTGCACACCTGTAGTCCCAGTGACTTGGGAGGCTGAGGCAGGAGAATCGCATGAACCCAGGAGGCGAAGGCTGCAGTGAGCCGAGATTGTGCCACTGTACTCCAGCCTGGGTGACAGGAAAAAAAAAAAAGAAGACACCCAAAAGGGACCTTCACAACACAGGACCGAGTGCTGTGGAAAATCTGGGAAGAATTCCTACAGGGCAAAAAAAAGAAACAACTCCAGATGCAAATGGGTACAGTCTATCACAGGGGACACCCAAAGGGCTAGTTGGCATGGGAGAACGTATCCCAAAGGTACCAGGAAAACAAGCAATGCCAAGGCCCACAGTGAAAATGCAGTCCCAGGATGGGGAAGGGAATGCAAAATGGGACTGTTCCAGAGGCTCCTGGGGACTCTGTCATTCCCACTTAAAGCAGCCCTGAAATTCTCGCTGCTATGAACTGAACTGTCTCCCTCTAAAATCCATATGCTAAGGCCCTAACCCCCCCGTGTGATGGTATTTGGAGGTAGCACCTTTAAGAGGTAGTTGAGGTTATGAGATTATAAGGGTGGGGTCCTGATCCCATAGGACTAGCGTCCCTATAAGGAAAGGAAGAAATATCAGAGAGCTAGCGTGGGTGCCCACGTGTGGTCACGCATTCCTATCTCCCTGCAACCAACCATGTGAGGACACAGTCAGAACGTAACCCTCTGCAAGCCAGGTAGCAGTCCCGCACCAGGAGCTGAATCAGCCAGCTCCTTCATCTCAGATGTCCAGCCTCCAGAAAGGTGAGAAAATAAATTTCTGCTAAGTCACTCATCTATTCTGTTATAGCCTAAGCTGCCCAAGACACCCACCTTCTACAAAATCATGTGTAAAACATAACAGAGTTGATGGGGAAAACAGTTGAGGAGGCTACTCCAACATATGCCTTTTTGTCCCCAGAGCCCTGCAGAAGCCAGGAAAATCCCTGCTGTGTTATTTCGGTTCCAGCAATGACACCTTAAATCATGGTCCATGTTGGCAGCCTTCAACCCTGGGCTGCTGAGCCTCCCAAGAGATGTCTGTCTCCAAAGAAGATGGCTTCCAATAGAAACCAGTTGCTTCAAAACTGAAACTAAGTTTGCAGACAGCCTTCTTTAAGAAGTTTACTTTTGCTAACCAGAAATAAAATTCTAAGTCCACCACCAATTGAATGGATCCCCCAGCTACTCTTGGCCAAGGGCATTCCAAAGTAAAACCAAAAAACGAGTTCAAAGCATGATGGGAAGCGGGGATCGAACATACCTCATTATATCTGCCTCCCTTTGGAATTCAGGCACAACAGACCAGCATTAACATTAAAACAAGAGATCTCGGCCGGGCGCGGTGGCTCAAGCCTGTAATCCCAGCACTTTGGGAGGCCGAGACGGGCGGATCACGAGGTCAGGAGATCGAGACCATCCTGGCTAACATGGTGAAACCCCTACTAAAAAAATACAAAAATTAGCCGGGCACGGTGGCGGGCACCTGTAGTCCCAGCTACATGGGAGGCTGAGGCAGGAGAATGGCGTGAACCTGGGAGGCAGAGCTTGCAGTGAGTGGAGATCACGCCACAGCACTCCAGCCTGGGCGACAGAGCGAGACTCTGTCTCAAAAAAGAAAAGAGAGAGATCTCAAGATGGACAAAATGGACTCTTTGTAGCGATGAGATACCAAATTCCAACCTGACTCTAGTATAGCATCACCTGATAGATAGCAGGTCCTGAAAGAAAACAAAGTATTTTTTACCAAACTATATTTCTTTGACATATTTTGAAATGACCCTGCAAAGCTGTCTCTTTTGGGGAAAATTTACACTCTATAGAGAATCCCCTTCCGTTTCCAGGTCTCTTCCTGATCCAGGACAGATTAACTAAGAGCCTGGCATCTTTTTAGGTAAGTTAAGAGACATTTACCCTCCGTTCTCCCTGAAGTCTGCTATCTGGAAGCTTCTTGCACATAATAAGAACCTTGGTCTCCACAACCCCTGATCTTAACCCAGACATTCCTTTCTGTTGATTCCAGGTCTTTATATAATAACAACTCTTTCAACCAATTGCCAATCAGAAAATCTCTGAATCTACCTATGACCTGGAAACCCTCCCCTGACTCCACTTAAAGCTGTCCCACCTTTTTGGACTGAACCAATGTACACCTTACATGTACGCACTGTTGGCTGCCTGTAACTTCTCCCTCCTAAAATGTATAAAACCAAGCTGTAACTCAACTACCTTGGGCACATGTTCTCAGACCTCTTGGGGCTATAAAATGGGCCTTGGTCACTCCTATTTGGCTCAGAATAAACCTCTTTAAATGTTTTACAGAGTTGACTATTTTTCATTGGCATTTTCTTAGATACAGGAGGAAATATCTTCATAGTCTGTCCACAGGCAGGGCAGCATCCTCCAATCTGGTGGACAGTGTGGAGCCTCCCTAAGCCATTGCAGCAGCCTCTCCTTACACTGAATGAGACACCCCTGTAGCATTTTCTGCTTTTTGTTCTGAAGCATCACATGATGTCAGTGTACACTTGGTGAATTAACCAATGAACTGGAAACAGCTTAAATGCCAGTCTTATTCCACTTTTTGTTGCTGTAACAAGATACCATAGGCTGGGTAATTTATAAAGAAAAGAAGTGTATTTCTTAGGGCTCTGGATGCTGAGAAGTCCAAGAGCATGGTGTGGCATCTGTGAGGATCTTCTTGCTGCATCATGACTTGGCAGAGGGCATCACATGGCCAGAGGGTGAGATCATGCATGTCAGCTCTGCTCTCTCTTCCTCTTCTATCAAAGCCGTAAGTCCCATCATGGGGACTCCACGCTGATGACCTTATTTAATCTCAATGACCTCCCAAAGGCCCCAACTCCAATCAACATACAAATTTGGGGATGAAGCTTCCAACATAAGAAATTTGAGGAACATGTTGAAACCATAGCAGCCACCAACAGGAAACTAAGTAAATGATTGTGTAGTAGTATCAGGTAAAATTATAGAACAGTGAAGATAAGTCAAGTAACATACACTGACATGCGACAGTGAAATGGGGGAAATGTCAACTTGCAAAAGAATAGATACATTTATCTAAACATTTTCATACACAAATTAAAAATATAGATGAATATAGATGGTGATGACTATCTTCACCTATCTATAGCCCTGCTTCAAAACAGGGAAAACTGATGAGAACAAGTGGGAGTTATCTCAAAATAAATAAATAAATAAATAAATGCAAATATGCAAATAGGGCAAAATCTTAAAATGTTTAGTTCTGATGGTGGGTATAGAGTCATTATTGTGTTTTTCTACTTTTCTATGTTTATCATGTCTTTCATTAAAAATAAAAACTTTAGAAATTACATGACTGTGGCACAGGATCTGCCTGTAATGGTTTTTCCAATGCAAGCCCTTGATAAATTAATTCATTTTGGAAGCCGGACAGATGTGCTTGTGGGGGATCCCAGTGGATGAGAACACAGAAGGCCATGTTGTTGCAGGAAGGCAGAGCTGATGCTTCTTCAGGGCTTCCAGTAAGTCGGCCTACCAGCTAGGCCTGTATTTTAGTATCTCTTGTCAGTCCTTGCAGCATGTGATAGGAGGGCTTCGTGACTTCACCTTATCTGATAGCTAAGGTGCCTTAGAAGATAAGCTCCTGGTGCGTCATAGCCAGGAAGGGAGGCAGCTCACCCTCAATCCAAATTCAAGATTCTCCGGACAATTTCCAAAAGACAGTCTGCTTGTGCAAAAAGGAGCTCAGTGGAAACTGCCCCAAAAGATTGCAGCGTGAGGTCTGAGAGAAGTGAAATTCGGATCAATTCACTCCCCATCCTTTCACACAAATCACACACCCTCTGCAACAGGGAGGCTGGAGGAGGACAGAAGGCAGAATGCAAAATATTTATACATCCGTGCTTTTTATTGTGCACTTCTAAATTAATAGGCTTTATTCTTCTAGAGCAGGTTTAGGTGTATATGAAACTGAGCTGATACAGAGAGTTCCCACTGATCTAGTTCCTAGTTTGTAGTCTGTCTGCTCTAACAAACCTGTTGCACTTAGAATCTAAAAGAGCTGTAAAATCAAAATACAACCCTCGCAGATGACAGTGGTCTCTAAATTTTCAGGTGCCCTCCGTTTGTTCCTCAGCCTCCCTGCAGCTGGCTTGGGTCCATCTGGACAGTTCTGGATCCTGGGTTGTGAGTGCAAGGCAGGGGTGTGGCAGTCAAGACTAGCCACCAAAATCATCCCCAGGTACAAGTCAAGTTCTTAAAATCCCAGTACCTGGCAGTGGAGGGCTGGGGGATTAACCTTCCTTTGAAGATTAAATATCACAGTACATTGCATCTCAGCAGT
>NW_012122265.1:3604489-3605557 GCF_000951035.1 Colobus angolensis palliatus | reverse complement strand
TATGCTGCTCCTAGGATGTTATGCTGTGCAGCAGCCTCACAGTCTTAATGCCCCCACGGCATGAAGAATAAAGCCCGAACACCAGGCGGGAAGGCTGTTCTCGCTTTTCTCTGCAAAGCCTGGACAAACCCTACAGCGAGATCATCCATCCCAGAAATCTTCCTCCTCGGAACTTCCAGCCCTTGAGATTCGGATGCCAGAGGCTGCCTGGGGACCTGAGAATCATTCACCTTGAAATGCCCCGAAGTGAAACGGGCCCAGCCAAGGCTGAGAACTGGCGACATCTTTTACATTGCGTTGTCAGGTACCTTTTTCTCAGGAGCAGAGACACGTCTCATTCTCGGGCCTCCCTCCTGGAATGCTTCCCAGCTGATCTCACAGTCCAGCGCCACCCACTTGTCAGGACCCAGTGCAGAGCACCCACCGTGAGCACTGCTGGGAGGCCGTCTCCTCCGTCCTCTGCTGAGCGTGAGTGCAGGACAACTCCCCAACCTCCCGCGTGCTGCACAGACGGACGAATGTGAGTTTCCACGTGCCCCCCGGCCTGGACCAACACTGACAAGCACACACGACAGCTCGCCTGGTGTCAGCCCTCCCCTTGAAGGAGGCTCCTGCCAAAAAGCCAGGGATGATAGGACAGACTGGGGGGTTCCACAAATCAAAACTGCACAGGCCACGCACCAAAGCAGGTGCCGCCCAGGCACTGGGTCACCTCGCTTCACCTTCACAGACGTCCTGAAACAAAAGGTCTGCACCAGACAGTCCGGGGGCTGTATCATGAAGATGCTAGAGACGGGCAGATAGGACCTCTGAACGTGAAGAGAATTTGAGCATTGGAAGGATCTAGGTAAGGACAAACCAAGGAATTAACTGGACAGCTACTTCTTTCCAGACAGCAAAAATTAGCCAGGTGTGGTGGCGGGCACCTGTAGTCCCAGCTACTTGGGAGGCTGAGGCAGGAGAATGGCATGCACCTGGGAGGCGAAGGTTGCAGTGAGCTGAGATTGCGCCACTGCACTCCAGCCTGGGCGACAGAACAAGACTCCATCTCAAAAAATAAAAAATAAA
>NW_012122265.1:3580973-3603454 GCF_000951035.1 Colobus angolensis palliatus | reverse complement strand
GTGGGAGGCCGAGGTGGGTGAATCACCTGAAGTCAGGAGTTCAAGATCAGCCTGGCCAACGTGGTGAAATCCCATCTCTACTAAAGATACAAAAATTAGCTGGGCATGGTGGTGCGTGCCTATCATACCAGCTACTCAGGAGGCTGAAGCAGGAGAATCGCTTCAACCCAGGGGACGGAGGCTGCAGTGAGCCTAGATGGCACCACTGCACTCCAGCCTGGGTGAAAGAGGGAGACTTCATCTCAAAAAAAAAAAAGAAGAAGAAGAAGAAGAATGTGTGTAAAACCAGATACTGATTTTTACATATCTCAGCAGTATAACTGTGATTGGTTTTATGTTCATAAAAATATTTAGTGAGAGTAAATTTTCAGAAAACTAAATTGTTTCCATTTCATAGAAATCATTCTGATTAAAATTTTGAGGCCAGGAGATCAAGGCTGCAGTGCTCTGTGACCCCACCTGTGACTGCATTCCAGCCTGGGCACAATAGCAAGACCCCATCTCTTTTTAAAAAATATATAATACTCATTAATTTTAACTTGTATTTTGCCCTTGAGCAGTTAATTTGGAATATTTTAGTAGATATTTTTGGAATCATGAAAAATGTTTAATGCTAAATCTAATTTATACCTTTATCAAAATACATTCCATTTTCTTTTCTGTATCAGCCCATTTTCATAGACACCCAAATTTTGTATACACGGAATATATTAAATTTCTAATCATTTAGCATATGAGTCTCAATGGAACACAGATTGTGCAAAATGCTAGGACCAGAACAACATAGTGGTAATTCTGCTGAACAGAAGGCAAGACAAATATATTTTCTGGCATATATAATAATGAATGAATGGCATTTATATTTATTACTTATTCAAATGTCATTGTGCCTCAGTAAGATGCCCAAGTGTGCAACAGAACAATCAAACTCAGCCGCGTTTGGTGTATCAGCAGCTTTCAATCACATGCAATAGCCAATTCCCACATGGTTTATATTTTGCCATCACAAAGGGATGTCTGTGAAAGCAGAAGAAACTATGATCTAACTGCATGCTAGCTGGGTGTGTACCTAACTTTCAAATAGGAAACACGTCACGTGGGCTTCTGCTGGCGCTCCCTGCCCGGACCCCAAATAGTAGGGGCTGGCTGGCGAGAGGTGGCACTGAGGCACGTGTTGCCTGTTCCTGACCTCCAAGACCACAGCAGAGCCCATGCTCAAAGGGGTCTCCAAAGAGGCAAGGAGCTGGGATGCTCCCAGGTGCCAGGAGGAAGCAGCTATTTCTCCCAGGACAAGGGTCAGACCTTCACGCCTATCAGATAGCAAGAGCTTTAGAAAATATGATGGCCCTAGTCCTCCTGGGTTCCTGCTGTCGCTGGCAAGGGGTGCAATAGTCAGTTTGCTGCCATCACAGAATACCACAGCTGGGGCTATGACAGCAGAAATGTAGGTGCTCACACACATTTCTCCCAGTGAGGGTTCTTCCTGGCTTGCAGACTGCCAAATTCTGGCTGTTTTCAGCACAGCCTCCTCTTTTGGCACCTGCGGGGAGAGAGTGAGCCTTCTGTTTTCTCTTCCTGTAGGTGCAGTGTATTGGTCCGGGTTCTCCCGGGAGACAGCATCAACAGGAAATGTATACAGACACATGTGGGTGGGCTTGTCAGGGGGCTGACAGAGTCTCCGCGATGACAGGGGCTGAAAAGTCCTGTGACAAGCCGTCTGCAGGTTGGAGTCCCTGGGGGCTGGGAGCAAGACTCAGTCCAGGTCCGAAGGCTCGGAACTGGGGAAGGCGATGCAGTAACTCAGTCCGAGGTCTAAAGACAGAGAACCCGAGGGGAAGGGAGTGGCCGCTGGTGCAAATCCTGAAGTCCAAAGGCTTTCGGGTTGTCCAAAGACAGGAGAGGACGAGAGTGTCCAGTCCAGTGGCTCTATGCCCTTGCCCCTTCTCTGCAGTTGTTCTCTCTGGACCCCCAGCAGGTTGGACGGTGCCCACTCATACCCAGGGCAAATCCCTGCCTCCAGTCCCCTCAGACTTATGTGCTAATCCCCTCCAGAAACTCCACACAGACACGCCCACAATCACACTTTGCCGGGTTCCCAGGTGTTCCTTAGTGCAGTCGAAAGGATACTGAAGATCACCCCTCAGGCCACTAATCCCATCAGATTAATCAGATTACAGATTAATCCCTGTGACCTCGTTTAACCAGGATCACTGCCTGAGAGAGGCCCCATCCTCAAAGTCACGATGGGGGTTATGGTTTCCACAGAGGAATCTTGAGGGGACACAATCTAGTCCTCAACACCTGGGAAGGCCAAGCTCTGATCCTGAGACCCTGGGCCTAGGAGGCCTCCTTGGGGCAGCAGCAGTGGGGTGATGGGACTGTCCCCCATGGCTGCCCCAAGGGTTGAACAATGTGGCAGACCTCACCACTCTACTCAGCCCCATCCGTGGCACACTGACCACGTAACCAAAAGGAGCAAACAACTGCTAGGATTTCCAACACAATGATTCCCATCTGGCGCAAGGGAAGCCCTCAAAATATGCCACCGTCCTGCCAGCTCAATCCCTGACCTCACACAAGAAGGAGCGCCCAAGGAAGGCATCCACCTCAAGAATGCAGGGCCATGGTGGGCCACGTGCTTTCTCTTGTTACTTTATTTACTTAAAACAAACAGCTGCCAGGCGCGGTGGCTCACGCCTGTAATCCCAGCACTTTGGGAGGCCGAGGTGGGCAGATCACAAGGTCAGGAGTTCGAGACCAGACTGGCCAATATGGTGGAACCCCAACTCTCCTAAAAATATAAAAATTAGCCAGGCACAGTGGTGGGCACCTGTAGTCCTAGCTACCCTGGAGGCTGAAGCAGAAGAATTGCTTGAACCCAGGAGGCACAGGTTGCAGTGAGCCAAGATCACACCACTGCACTTCAAGCCTGGGCAACAGAGGGAGACTCTGCCTCAAAAAAAAAGGAAGGAAGGGAGGGAGGGAGGGAGGGAGGACGGAGGGACCTGAGCAGCATCTTCCCATATTTCCAATGGCTTCTTGGGAAATGCTCCTGAGAGGAGAATAACCCTCAGGGCACATGCACCCCTTAAAGGCACGCCCCCACCAGGAAACGGCCAGACTGCCACCCAGAAAGCCTGAACAGTTAACGCCAGGGCAATGCCTGCTTCCTGCAGGCGCACGGTCTAGCCCGGCACGCCAGAGCAGGCAACAGCAGGTACACACACAGTGACCGAGTCCCGTGTGAGAACACGATCAAAAATGCACAAGCACAGCAAATTCGCGCTCCTTCAAAGACACTCCCGAAGGCTGCATTTCAAAGTGCTTTGGCCTTCGGGGCCATCAGGCTGGTGGAGGCTGAGAAGCGGGCATCCCAGCCAGCACCCAACCCTGCCACTGTGCCCTGTTGTCTCTGAGCAGGGAGAGGCAGAATGCCTTGTTTGATGAAGTGTCTTGTAAATCTATTACATGTATTTTTTTCAAGCTACTGGTCTTTTGTAGACTATAAAATACTGGACTATTGGAGTCAATAACCATAAAAGGAAAATCTGTCTCACCCCTCATGGAGGACAAGATGAAATGGAAGAGAGAAACTGATTCCAGTATGGTTTCTCCTTCTGGCTGGGATCGCTGCTGGAAGGCATCTGCTGTTACCCTGCCTGCTTTTGGAGCAGATGTAAAGGATGAAGCTCCCGGGTGCCTCCAGGCAGGGTGGCTGCTGGGCTGGCCTCAGGATTGGCACCACTTCATGTGGTCCGGGTGTGAGTTCACCCTGCTGGAAATACTCCGACTGTCCAGCATACAAAGCTAATACTGTTTTCAACCCTCTTCTTTGATGAACCAGGCAAATGTCCCCCTAGGAAACATTCTCTTACATCCACAAGCTAGGGGGACTTCCACTACAACAATTTTAACATCTGCCCAAACAGTCGACTATTCCAGAACACGCTGAAACCTACCCAAGCACACTGGCGTGAAGCGTGTCCTCTCAAAATTCATCCTCGCCCAAACCTCAGCATGAGATCTTCTTTGGGAACAGGAGGGTCTTTGCAGATGTAATTAGTCAAGGTGAGATCATATAAGGAGGAGTGTGGGCCCTACATCCAATGCCAGGTGCCTTTATAAGGAGGGGAAATGATACAGAGGCAAAGACAGGGAAGTGACCAGGTGAAGACTGAGGCAGAGACTGCAGTGATGTAGCCACAAGCCAAGGAACATCTGAGGCTTCAAGAGCGGGGGAAGGATCCTCCTCTAGAGCCTTTGAAGTGAGCATGGCCCTGATGATGGATTGATTTCAGACTTCTGACCTCCAGAACTATGGAAGCTGAGGAGGGCAGATCACGAGGTCAGGAGTTCGAGACCAGCCTGGCCAACATGGTGAAACCTCATCTCTACTAAAAAATATAAAAATTGGCCGGGTGTGGTGGTGCGCGCCTGTAGTCCCAGCTACTCGGGAGGCTGAGGCAGGAGAATGGCATAAACCCGGGAGGCGGAGCTTGCAGTGAGCTGAGATCCGGCCACTGCACTCCAGCCTGGGCGACAGAGTGAGACTCTGTCTCAAAAAAAAATATATATATATATAAAAATTAGCTATGGCGGTTGCCTGTAATCCCAGTTATTCGGGAGGCTGAGGCAGGAGAATGGCATAAACCCGGGAGGCGGAGCTTGCAGTGAGCTGAGATCCGGCCACTGCACTCCAGCCTGGGCGACAGAGTGAGACTCTGTCTCAAAAAAAAATATATATATATATATAAAAATTAGCTGGGTGTGGTGGCGCATGCCTGTAATCCCAGCTACTCAGGAGGCTGAGCCACCATAATCATCTGAATCCAGGAGGCAGAGGTTGCTGTGAGCCAACACTGCACCACTGGACCCCAGCCTGGTGACAGAATGAGACTCCATCCCAAAAAAAAAAAAAAAATTCAAAACTTAGGTGAGTGTGGTGATGCGTGCCTGTGGTCCCAGCTATTGGGAGGCTGAGGTAGGAGAACTGCTTGAACCTAGGAGGTCGAGGCTGCGGTGAGCTGTGACTGCACCACTGCACTCAGCTTGGGCGACAGAGGATGACCCAGTCTCAAAAGAAAAAAAAGAACACAGGCTTTGAGGGGGGCCACACAGGATTAGATTCCAATGCTGGGGCTCCCTGGGGAAGTAGTTTGGACACAGAGAACACACCCAGCTTTGTGCTCACCATTTCTTCTGCCTGGAATTCTCTCCTTGTCTCCCCCTCCTCCTCTCCCAGTTTACATGTCATGCTCTCAGATAAGCCTTTCCCAGTCACCTTTCTCCAGCTACAAAACATACACACACAGCCACTTATCTGCCTTTACCAGAGCAAGGGATTTTGTTAAGTCTGTGTCTTATTTATTTTGTGTGTCGCTCCCAGGAGGGCAAGAGACAAAACCCATCATCTCCACCAGTGCTTCCTCGGCACCTAGTCCAACTCAGCACAAGTGTGAATAACAAATAAATGAGCAGTGGCAGGTTCCTGGACGGGCATGGGAACAACACAGCTGAGCATGACAGGCCTCCTCAGGAAATGCAAAGCAGATGATGCCTGAACTACAGAGCTGGCGTCGATGGGAAACCATGGCTGCTGCTGGCTGGTCCTGTGTACACTGAAGCAGGAAAGCGAGTCTGTAAAGAGAGCAGGAGGAAGGGAAGAAAAAGAGAGGGAGAGGAGGGGGAGAAACAGACCAAAGCTGGAGAATGTGGGGGAAAAAAATGGCAGAGGAACAGAAACAGAGACGGCAAGAGAGAGAGAAACATTGCTTCCAGCCAAGATGGAGGAAGGGGTGCTGGTAAATTTAGCCTCCTACCTGAAACCACCCCCAAAATATTCAAAATATGAAAAAAAAAACATATATTTTCAAAGTACAGGAAGGATGCATGGGAGACAAGAAATAACGAGGTGAGCTCTATGATGACTCCCAGCTTTCTGCCTCTCCCGAGTTTCCAGGCCATGCTGCAAGCAAGGACCACCAAGGTGAACTCCCAGAGTGGAGGCGATGGGGCTGAGAACACAGGCAGGTCAACGTAGCTCCAGTTTGCAGGACAAAAAACAGGAGGGGAGAGAATGAAACAGAGCCTAGTAGAGACGTGTTCCCTTATTCAGAATATGATGGATGCAAGCATGTAACAAACCACCTTAGGCCGGAGAAAGAACCACCCAAAAGAACTGGCAGAAACAATTCATATCAATCACACAGGCCAGGAATGGTGTCTGTTTCCATCTCACCACTCACGGGGCAGTGTACATACAGAAGGGTTTTGCCTCACTTAGTGGGAAATAATCAGATATCAGCTGAACACTGCAATCATCCTGCCAAACAAATATTTAAATCAAGACCCAAAAGGATTAAGCTGTTTCTAAGTAACTTAACTAAATCCCAGAAACAAAAGCTCAAAAATATCTACAGAAATCCAAAACACACAAGTCCAACAAGATGAAATTCATATTTTACAATGTTTAGCAGTAGAAAATTCAATTAATAAAACAATGAAAAATTATCACACATGCAAAGCAAGAACATATGACCCATAATGAGGAAAATAATCAACCAAAACTAAGCAAAAATACCAATGTTAGAATTAGCAGACAAAGCATTCAAATCATATTAACAGTATTCTGTATGTTTAAAAAGATTAACTAGCAACATGGAAAAAAAATTAAACTTCCAAAGATAAAAACAACAATATCTGAAGTGAAAAATACCCTGAAAAGAATTAACGGCAAATTACACATCACACAAAAAGATTTGTGAACTTGAAGCTAGAGCAGTAAAAACTGTCTAAAATGAAACACACAAAGAAAATAATAACACCAACAAATTATAACAACAGAACAGAGTATCAGTGAGCCACGACACAATGTCAAGCAGCCTAATATGTACATAGTTGGAGTTTCTAAAAAGAAGAAGTGGAGGGGGAACGAACAAATATTTCTATTTTTGGCCAAAAGTTGTTCACATTTGATGAAAACTATAAACTCACAGCTTCATGAAACTCAGTGTAATCTAAGCACAAGAATCGTTAAGAAAATTACACCAAGGCACAACATAACAAAATAGCTTAAAACCAAAGATAAAGAAAAAAGCTTAAAAGCAGACTAGGGAAAGGAGACATGTTACATTCAGAAAACAAACTTAAGAATGACAGCAAATTTCTTAATGGAAATGATTCAAGTGAACCGACAGTGGATTGGCATCTTTAAATGAAAAAAGTCAAACTAGAATTATACAAGCAGTGAATATATCTTTCAGAAATGAAGACTTTTCTGACATACAGTAGCTGAAAGAATTCATGAACAGGAGATCTGTCCTACAAGCAATGTCAACGGAAAGTCTTGTGGCAGAAGAAAACGATACCAGATAAAAATATGCATTACACAAAAGAGTGAAGACAATCAGAACTGGTAACCCCAAGGCTAAATATACAATTTTTTTCTTGGTTAAACCCCTTTAAGACAACTGACTATTTAAGCAAAATAAAAATCTATCATGGGGTTTACAAGACATATAGAAGAAAAACATATAACAACAACACAAAGGTTGGGATGGGAACATGGAAGCGTATTATTTTAAAGTTCTTATGCTTATACATGAACTGGTGTAACACTACTTGATTGAATATAGTAAGATAAAGATTTATACAATAAACCCTAAACTGACCATTGAAAGAACAAAACAAAGAGTAATCACAGATAAACCAATAAAGATAAATGGAAAAAAAAATCTATTAATCTAAAAGAAGACAGAAAAAAGAAAAGGAGAAGAACAGATGTAACAAAAAGAAAATAGTAAGATGACAGATTTAAATCAAACCATTATCAATTTTCCCATTAAATGTGACCCAACTCTAAGCTTTCTATAAGAAATACACTTTAAACCCATAAGCCAATTCAAAAATAGGCAAAGAATCTAAATAGACATTTCTCCAAATAAAATATGTAAACCGCCAATAAGCACATGAAAAAAAATCCAACAACATTAGGCATTTGGGGAATGCAGGTCAAAACAACAATGAGATACCACTTTATATCTACTAAGAGGGCAATAACAATAATAATAATAAGCGGAAAATGACACATTTGGTGAGGATGTACAGAAACTGGAATCCTCATGCACTGCTGACAGAAATGTAAATCACGGCCGGGCGCGGTGGCTCAAGCCTGTAATCCCAGCACTTTGGGAGGCCGAGACGGGCAGATCACGAGGTCAGGAGATTGAGACCATCCTGGCGAACACAGTGAAACCCTATCTCTACTAAAAAAAAAAATACAAAAAAAAAACTAGCCGGGCGAGGTGGCGGGCGCCTGTAGTTCCAGCTACTCGGGAGGCTGAGGCAGGAGAATAGCGTAAACCCGGGAGGCGGAGCTTGCAGTGAGCTGAGATCCGGCCACTGCACTCCAGCCTGGGCGACAGAGCGAGACTCCGTCTCAAAAAAATAAAAAAAAATAAAAAAAAAAAAAAGAAATGTAAATCACGTGGCCACTATGGAAAACAGGATAGCACTTTTCCAGAAGTTTAAATACAGAGTAACACCTGATCCAGCAGTTCCACTCCTAGTTATAAATCCAAAAAATTGAGAGTAGGGACTTAAACAGAGCTTTGTACATGAATGTTCATGGCAACAGTATTCACAAGCACCAAAAGATGGAAATAACCCTTGCCTGTCCATCAACTGATGAATGAATGAATACATAGAATGTGGCCTATCCGTACAGTGGAATACTTCTCAGTCATAAAAAGGAAGGAAATTCTGACACATCCTGCAACATGCACAAGCTTTGAAAACACTATGCTAAATAAGCCAGACACAGTAGAAGACATCTTATACGATTCTACTTATATGAGGTACCTAGAATAGCCAAATTCATAAAGCCAGAAAGTAGACTGGTGGTTACCAGAGGCCAGAAAGAGAGGGGAGAGGGAACTATTGTTTAATGGGCACAGAGATTTTGTGAAGGATGACAAAAAAAGGTTTGGTATAGACGGAGTGGTGGTAACACAATGTTGTGAATGTACCTAATACCACTGAATCGTACACTCATGAATGGTTAAGATGATAGATATTATGCTATGCATATTTTATCACAATTTGAAAAGTCTTTAAAAAGAACTGTGCTTTAAAAATAAAGACAAATACAGGTAAAAAGTAACTGGATAGGAAAAAGCATACTAAGTTAGTATTAATCTGGCCAAGCATGGTGACTCACACCTGTAATCCCAGCACTTTGGGAGGCCGAGGTGGGTGGATCACTTGAGCCCAGGAATTCAAGACAAGCCTGGCCAACATGGTGAAACACTGTCTCTACTAAAAATACAAAAATTGTTGGGAGTGGTGGTGCACCTCTGTAATCCCAGCTACTCAGGAGGCTGAGGCATGAGAGTCACTTGAATCTGGGAGGCAGGGGTTGCAGTGAGCTGAGGTTGCACCACTGCACTTCAGCCTGGATGACAGAATGAGACTTCATCTAAAACGAATGAATGAATGAATGAATAAAATAAATAAAAGACCAAGTTAATATTAATCAAAAGAAAGTTGGAGGATTATATTATTTTTCCAGAAAGCTGGATAAAAGGAAACATCCCAATGCCTTCTGAGGCCAATATTGCCCCGATACGAATAAGAAAACGCAGACCAACATTCTTCACAAACACAGATGCAAAAAGTCAAAATAAAACAGCAAATCAAATCCAACAATATGTAAAAAGGATATTTCATAACCAAGTGTGATTTTGATCAGGAACTGATCAAATTTAACATTTGATTCAATATTTGAAATTAACAGTTAACATTTGAGAATCAAAGCATACCAATAAACCATGTTAACAAAAGCTAAAAACTCTATGAGCAGCTCAATAGTTGCAAAAAAAGCATTTCATAAAATCTAACACAGACTTGGGATAAAATCCCTCAACAAAGCAGAACTGGAAGGGAATCTCCTTAGCCTGAGAAAAGGCATCTCTGAAAAACCCACAGCGTCCACCATATTTACGTGGAAAGACTGAGAACTTCCTCCCTAAGATCGAGGACAAGACTGAGGCATCCACTCTCACACGTCTCCTCAGCAAGACAAGAAAAATCCATAAAATGCACCCAGAGTGAGATGAAAGAAATAAAACCACCCTTGTTTGCAGAAGACATGATTGTCCCTGTAGAAAATCCACTGGAATCCTTGAAAAAGCTACTAGAACAAGTGATTTTCAGCAAGACTGAAGAAGGCAATAGAAATATAAAGCAATCATATTTCTATATAATTCCAATGAATGATTAGAAGTTGAAATGTTAAAACAACTCTATTTACACATACCAACGGAAAATAAGACATGCTTAGGAGAAAATCTTGGCAAAAGACGTGAAAGATTAACACACTGAGAACAACAAAATCCTGCTGCAAGAAACCAAAGATGACTGGATAACCGAGATGCCACCTTGTGATGTGAGTCTCAAAGTCCACGCTCATGCAAACCTCTGCTGGCCAATTAAGGTTACAGGACTTCCAGGCACAGGACATCCCAGGAGCTGACAACCAGCCTTCACGCTGTAACCTGCCTGCCACTTGGGAATGACGAGCATCTTGCTGAATTTACCGGGGACAAATGTCATTATCTTCACTTTGCACTTGCAGAAAAACGTGACTCAGAAGCAAATAACTCTGGGTATCCTTATTCCAGGTGTACCCACGACTACGTCTTACTCCAGATGTGCCCAGCAACACCTTGGTATTTATCAGAACAAACCAACCATGGGGCACAGAATATGTGCTTTTCTTTGTTTGAATGGAGTCGACCTGCTGGCGTTCTTTATCAAGAGTACAGGATAGGAGGAAAGAGAACAGAGGAAGCAGTTTCCAAAGAAAAATGTGGAGGAGGTGACAAGCTTTATTAATTTATGGTCTGGGCAGTTAAAACAGCTTTTCCTACCAGGGTAGGAGCAGAAAGAAAGCAAAGAAAACACAAAGTCCCTTACCCCGTGCCCATCAAACAACGCTTTGTACAAAGAAGTCGACAGTGGAAGTCTAGGTTGCAATAAAAAAAAAAGAAAAGAAAAGAAAACAAGCTCCCCACACGAACTTCAGTTTCTAAAGAAAATAGATACAGTCTTCTAGAAAACATCTACAGATGACTTTTTTTGGGGGGGAGGGAGTGAGGATGGCATGTTTGAACAAACCTGTCAATCCAGGTAAACCACACCACACTAGCCCACACGCCAATGTGGATCAAATGAATTTCAGCCCAGGAACTAAAACTTTTAGGAAGCGCTGAAGCTACAAGCCAAGAAGGATGGTATTGTCACCAGCCAGCACTCTTAAATACACCACTGGAGCGGAAGCAAAAATTCCCGGGGCAAGGTCAGACCATCGGACAGTCCCTCCCCTCCACCAACGCCCATGAGGCACAGCCCCATCCGGCTGTCTAGTGTATTTCTGGCCATAGAGCAACCTTCCAGTTCCATGTGGCAAATCAGCCTCATCCCTGCTCCCTCTTGAAATCACACTCAAAAAATAGCAGCAAAGGGATTTGATGTTTAATGCATATAAACACAAGGACAAACAGGAAAGGGGAAGCTGGGAAAGAAACCAGAGACGGCAGGAGATCCGTGAGTGCAACTGCTACCAAGGGGAGGCCTGGAGAAGCCGACCAGCTTGCAGCACGGAACTGCAGGAAGGCCCAGGAACTGAATTTCAGGTTCCTCCAGCTGAGCTGAAGGCAAGAAGCCCGATTCAGAGTTTGTTAATAAAGTAGCAGCTGAATCCCCTCAATACAGCTTCTCTCCCTCCATTACCTCCCTCTCACGTGCAAAGAAGCCACTGGGTAGCAAGTGGCACATGGCCTTTAAGAATGGCTATGACAGGCCAGGAGCGGTGGCTCAAGCCTGTAATCCCAGCACTTTGGGAGACCGAGACGGGCGGATCACGAGGTCAGGATGATCGAGACCATCCTGGCTAACATGGTGAAACCCCGTCTCTACTAAAAAATACAAAAAAACTAGCCGGGCGTGGTGGTGGCGCCTGTGGTCCCAGCTACTCGGGAGGCTGAGGCAGGAGAATGGCGTGAACCCGGGAGGTGGAGCTTGCAGTGAGCCAAGACTGAACTCCAGCCTGGGCACCAGAGTGAGACTCTGTCTCAAAAAAAAAAAAACAAAAGAATGACAATGACAGCTGGACGTGGTGACGTGTGCCTGCAGACCCAGCTGCTTGGGAGGGCAAGACAGGAGAACCGCTGGAGCCCAGGAGTTCAGGGCCAATTTGGGCAACATAATGAGGCTCAAAAAAAAAAAAAAAAGGCAACGGTCATATGACAAGTCAGGATCTCAGAAGCATGAAGCCAAGGTCAGAGTCTCATCTTGACAACGAGAAGATCTCCGCTTGGCCACATCTTGAGTAATGGCCAGGAAGAGAAGGATGGGGATCATACAGACCAACTGTGAAAACTCAACGTTCCACCCTGACCATTCCTGGGCATGAAGCTTCTTTCTTCCCTCTAGCAGCGAGCCCAGGCTGGTCTGGTTGGTGCAGCCTCCAGGTGACTACCCAGCCAAACGGAGGCCTGGAGAGTTCAAATCTCATTCCAGTTCAGCCACCGGGATTCTCCTGTTGACTGACATGGTCCTGGGCTGTAAGGACAACACACACTTGGGAGAGTGTACGGCTGACCATGTCCTTCCACAGTGACCCACATGGGACAGAGCAGATACAATGGGTCCTCCAGTTTTACAAAAATGCCTCTTGCACTTGACCCTTCAAGTCTGGGTGCAAGGAGGGGACACTCGAGAAAGAAGGTAAAGTTGCAGCTATTGTAGTGAGACACTAATTTGGGGGCTGGGTGGGGAAAGAACAGCAACCCCAGAGCCTGGGGAGGGAGGGGGACATTAACAGTCTCACCTTTCTGAGTCTCCCATGGCGCATTCCCCACAATGGAAAATACACTGGTATAGTGACACCCCCATAGTATGGTACAATTCACTGGCTGCTGGGTCTAGCATTCTCTGCCTTTCCAAGTCACCCATGGCTCATTCCCCACAAAAGAAAACACATTGGTACAGTGACACCCCAGAAGTGTGATAAATTTCACTGACTTCTGGGTCTAGCACTCTCTGAACCCAATTTGATGCCCATTCGCCTTACTCTTACTGAGAAATCTATCAGAACGTGCATGGGAGAACTTCAGTCCTGCACATCCCAGACAAAACACAAGTCAACATCTGCTGATGTCCCCCCCAGCCCCACCCCCACTCCTGGAACTGCTGGCCAGTCATTCGGTGGGATGGAAAAATGCCATCTGGCGTGGACACATTGAACAGGTTGGACCCGCAGACTGAACTGAATTATTCCAACTGAACCAGGTGCCTTAAGGTCTATCAGTCATCCAGGAGGCCACGTTGGAGACACTGACAACCTCTGGTCCCTCTTGTGGGGGCTCCAGCAATTGTAAGCAACCCTTACTTTCCAGGGCACCATGTACCCACAGCTCTCTACTTCCTGTGTGGAAGCCAAGTGTCACCTTGCTTCCCTCCTGAGAACACAGACACTTGTACCTTAGAAGGGTCGTAAGAGACCTTCGGGTATATAAGCAGAAGCACTCCCTGTATGTCACGTAGCCCTCCGTCCCTGAGAAGTTCCCTCCAAAGTGGAGCTACCCTCAGTGACTTGGTAAACTTTTTGGGTTAGTGGCACATTATTTATGTGAATGCTGCAGACAGCTATCCATAGGAGACATCTGACTACAAAAGGTTGTAGGAAACACGTCCCGGGATTTAGGGAAGGTGATCAATGCCACTACCTTGGCCCTTGGCATTCAGTCCAGCCTCAACTCACCATCCAAGAGCGTCACAGATGACAAGATTGCCCTTGACTTCTTCCTTGTGGTTCAAGGCAAAGTCTGTGCAGTTGCTGATTCTTCCTGCCATAGCTGGTTTTTTAACACATGCCGCCAAGTGGAAAGGTCAATAGAAACTTACAGAGAAAGCAGCTTGGTTTCTAAGGGGACCCTGAAGGCTTGTGGGATTTGCTCAGCTGGCTGGATCCAGGACCCTGGAAGTCACAATTGAGGTTAATACAGCAGTCCTGTTGGCTGTTGTCTTAATTAAAGGCTGCATGAGACAAATGGGGTGGATTTGGTCCCAATCTGTCTGTCAGATTAATCAGCATGGCCAACAGAATGGCACACTCAGGAAAATTTGCCAGGATGATGGAGACATGAGGGGTAGATATTGTTCAGGAACAGCTCTTCATGGGTTCCTCATGTTTTATTCAGGACGGTTCATGGGTTTCTCATGTTTTATTTAGAACAGTTCATGGATTTCTCATGTTTTATTCAGGACAGTCCATGGGTTTCTCATGTCTTATTCAGGACAGTTCATGGGTTTCTCATGTTTTATTCAGGATGGTTCATGGGTTTCTGTTTTATTCAGGACGGTTCATGGGTTTCTCATGTTTTATTCAGGACGGTTCATGGGTTTCTCATGTTTTATTCAGGACAGTCCATGGGTTTCTCGTGTTTTATTCAGGACGGTTCATGGATTTCTCATGTTTTATTCAGGACAGTCCATAGGTTTCTCATGTTTTATTCAGGACGGTTCATGGATTTCTCATGTTTTATTCAGGACAGTCCATGGGTTTCTCATGTTTTATTCAGGACGGTTCATGGGTTTCTCATGTTTTATTCAGGACAGTTCATGAGTTTCTCATGTTTTATTCAGGACAGTTTACGGGTTTCTCATGTTTGCCCAGGAGTCGTTCTTCATGGGTTTTCATGTCAGGAATGTATAGACCCGAGCAGAAGCCTCGCTGGGAGGCAGTACTTGGTGGGTTTCTCTTGTTCTGTGTGTTGTGTGGGCAGAGGCGCTGACTGCCTTTTTCTGGCCCATCCTCTAAGATGCTTGTAGAGCGAGCAGCCTTGGAAGTTAGAGACGGTGTCTCCCTCTGGAGCAAAGGGCAGGTGTACTGAGGTCATCCTTTATCAAGGATTCCATTTCCTTAAACTCAGCGATTCCCTCCCACAATGCAATGTGCTGTGCTTGTGGTGCCAGGTGGCCTTCCCTGCACTGTCCTTGGAAATGCTCTTCCTACTGGTGTTGCTGTGAGGAACTAACCTTCATCTCTGATCCAGGGACTTCATGTCTTCCACTGGTATCACGAAACTGAGGTAGGCTGACCTGGCAGGCCAAACGTCAGACCCCATACAGTCCTTGCCACCACCCATTTGCTCCCATGAGAAACTGAGACATTACCCGAGACATTTCCCTCTGCCTCTGCCCCATTATCCCAGCCACTCCTGCTGGCGATCTTGCCTCCTCCATCTCTCTCACATCCTGCCACCTCCCCTTAGTATCCCCTGCTGATGTCATTCCAGTCATGGGCCACTGGAGCTGCCCACTACTCACCATCCTACCCGCATCTGCCCAGCCCCTCCCAGCGTCCTCCTGGGAGGATCAGCCCCAAATGTCCTCAGCAGCTCATGCCCAGGCCTCAGTACACACCATCCCTCAGCAAGCTGAGCGTTCCCAACCAGGACCTGCTGAGGTCTCTCCAGAAACAGGATCCCCTCCCTCTGGGGAGAAGGACTTCAGGGCAAGGGAACAGGAAAACACAGCGAATATCTACAGCTGATGTATGAAAAGGCACAGGAAGACTGAGTAATTGAAAGGCAGAAATAAACAAGGCCCCATGAATTACCCTAGCAACCAGGTATAGCCGTGAAGACAATGAAATTCACTGTGTCTATAACCCAAAGTCAAGATGAAACTGAGGTGTGGGCCCAAATGCACCGTGCTGGTGCCAGGGTGCCCTGCTCACTCATCTGTCGCCCACCACACCCCTTCTCATCTGCTGAGGACCTGCCACGTCCCTGCACCATGCTGGGCCTCACTGAGGTGACTACAACCACCTCCGAATGGAGCTCAGGTCTACATAGTCTCTCAGGGATCCTGACCTTCTCTCTAGCAGGGGGTCACCCCCGACCCGGGCAAGTGATGGGTCAAGGTGGGTGGGAACACACCCTGGGGTTCTCTCAACAGAGCAGGAGTGGGCACCAGCTCCACAGCCCCCCACCCCCACCTGGATGGAGTCCCAGGAAGCTGCCCCACCACAGAGCAACAGCCAGGACACAGCAACCACAGACGGCCAGGGAGGACAGAGCTCCCGGCTCCCAGTGACAAGGATCTCTGGGTTGGGTTGTGAAACAGTCGCAACTGCCATTCTTGGCTGAAACCCCTGACCACTCATTCCCTCTCCCTCCCCTTGTTCCAGGTTCTCATTCCTGAGCCTCGTCCTGGCCACCCGGCTTCCCGCCATCCACCAGCAGGTGTGTGATTCCCCCAGGGGTTCCCAGGCCGCATTCTGTTCCATTTCCCAGCTCAGTGGTGCTATTCTGGGCTTATTCCAGTCGCTGACGCCTCGCTGGTGGCCAATCAGTGCCTGTGTAATTGACAAACTCTACCAAACCTCAGAGAGTTTCTCAGTAGAGTCACCCCAACTTTATTCTTTTTTCTTTTGAGATTGAGTCCCACCCTCTTGCCCAGGCTGGAGTGCAGTAGCATAATCACAGCTCATTGCAGCCTCAACCTTCCAGGCTCAAGCAATCCTCCCATCTCAGCCTTCTGAATAGCCGGGACTACAGGAGCGCACCCCCACACCAAGCTAAGTATTTTTATTTTTTGTAGATTCAGGGTTTCTCCATGTTGCCCAGGCTGGTCTCAAACCCCTGGGCTCAAGCAATTTGCCTGCGTTGGCCTCCCAAAGTACTGGGCGTGAGCCACTATGCCTGGACATGGTCCCAACTTGACACATGAGCCCACCAACACTCAGAGAAGACGAGCTCTGTATCCGAGGCCAGTAGGTCTCAGGAACAAACTCCACGTCCAGAGCGTCCCTCCCGAAGCCTGCGCTGCTGCCCTTGGGGGTGAATGAACACGGGAAAGGCCGCAGCGGAGGCCTGGGGAAGCTCTTCTGCCAGTCTGGCTTCAAAGCCCCAGCACCTGGGGGAGGGTTCACCCCGATTGCTAGGACAAGAGGGGCACAGTAAGGGAGCTGAGCACTCCAAGCACGAGGGCCCAGTCCACGCGTCCAGTAGCACCGCAAAGAGCACAGCCGACCTGCTCCCGTAGCCCAGCCCTTGTCTGCGAGGAAGCCCCAAGTCATCCACGCGTAGGTCGACCAACAGCAGAGACGTCCACCTGCAGGGCCCCAAGCCCACGACTGAAAAAGAAACCAGCCAAGCACAGGTACTGCTGCCCGAGCTGCCCAGTGGCTACAGCTGCCATTGTTCCCGTCCCTGCTCTTATCCAAGCTGGCCTTGGACAAGAAGATGGCCTTGCCCCTTTGGAGCAGAGGGGAAATGCTCCTGCAGCTGCAAAGGTGGGCATTGTTGGCGGCAGCTTCAGACGGCTTTCGCTTGTGTTCTCCTTCCACATAATCAACAACCAGGCCCTAGAGGCAGCGGTGCTAAGTACTTAGCAAGGGGACAGCGTGAGGCTCCATCCAGACCCTTACGCATCTCAGCACCCATCTGCCGCACACCTGAACTAACCCCTGCAATGCCCGCGGGGAGAAAGGGACCTCTATGCCACTGCTCAGAGGAAGAGACCGTGTGGCTCACCAGTGTCTGGAAAATGAGGCCTTGGAACCAACGGATGGTTGATGGGGAACAAGAGGAAGTGTGTCACCACCCACCAAGGCACGAGGCCTCCGCAGGGAACCAGACTCTTAAGGCCTCTCCCCTTTCTGACAACGTCTGTGCAGAAGTGTGTGACGTCCTGCAGGCCGTGACAGAATGTCAAGACGTGGGAACAAGGGCTGCGCAGGCGTTGGGAAGGGGCTTCTGTGGGTCAGGCAGAGCCGAGTCCCAATTCCACGGCTCCACCCTGG
The DNA here is from genome assembly GCF_000951035.1 of Colobus angolensis palliatus. Lineage (NCBI taxonomy): Eukaryota > Metazoa > Chordata > Mammalia > Primates > Cercopithecidae > Colobus > Colobus angolensis. The sequence goes on along the minus strand of NW_012122265.1, from coordinate 3,585,582 downwards.
GCTGCGTGGCCTGCATGAACCCATCATTTCTGTCTCGGCCTCACTTTCCCCATCTGGAAGGTGGACGTCCAGCCCCTGCAGTGCTGGATGAAGGCCACTGTGAAGCTTAAATGAGAAATGGGCCAGGCACAGTGGCTCACGCCTATAATCCCAAGACTTTAGGAGGTTGAGGCAGGAGGATCACTTAAGCTCAGGAGGTCAAGGCTGTAATAAGCCACAACTGCACCTGTGCACTCCAGCCTGGGCAACAGGGCAAGACATTGTCTCAAGAAAAAACAAGGAAAGAAAAAAAAACTACAAAAACGCATGCAGCACACTCAGCTCAGCTGTATCCCCATCCACACTATGTCCTCATTCACAATTTAGTACTGATACAACTGTGTGTTCTGCGGGAGACAGGACAATGCATATCACCTCAGATGTCTTCACTCAGGCTGCCGTGCAAGGCCCCACGGACGGCAGCTTACACAACAGACATTCGTTACCTCACATCCTGAGGCTGGAGTCTGCAGAGGGCTGGGTCCTCCTGAGGCCTATCTGCTTGGCTTGGAGACACCACCTTCTCACTGTGTCCTCACAGGGTCATTCCTCCATGCAGGTCTGTTTCCTCATCTCCTCTTCTGTTTTTTGTTTTGTTTTGTTTGGAGACGGGGTCTCACTCTGTCTGTCGCCCAGACTGGAGTGCAGTGGCGTGATCTCGGCTCACTGTAACCTCCCCGCCTCCCAGGTTCAAGGGATTCTCCTGCCTTAGCCTCCCAGCTGTGATGACGGGCATGCACCACCACGCCTGGCTAGTTTTTGTATTTGTAATAGAGATGGGGTTTCACCATGTTGGCCAGGCTGGTCTTGAACTCCTGGCCTCAAGGGCCCACCTCAGCCTCCCAAAGTGCTGGGATTACAGGTGTGAGCCACTTTGCCCAGCCCTTAGCTTTATTTTTCACTTTTTTTAAGATGGAGTCTCACTCTGTCACCCAGGCTGGAGTGCAGTGACATGATCTCAATTCAGTGTAACCTCCGCCTCCCATGTTCAAGTGATTCTCCTGCCTCAGCCTCCTGAATAGCTGGGACTACAGGTGCACATTACCACACCTGGCTAATTTTCGTATTTTTAGTAGACATGAGGTTTTACCGTGTTGACCAGGCTGGTCTCAAACTCCTGGCCTCAAGTGATCCACCCACCTCAGCCTCCTAAAGTGCTGGGATTACAGGCGTGAGCCACCGTGCCCGGCCTTCATCTCATCTTCTTATAAGGACACCAGTCCTTTGGAGTAGGGTCCATCCATATGACCCCAACTTAACTTGATGACTTGTCTCCAAACATAGTTACATTCTGCGGTACTGGGGGTTAGAGGTTCAACTTAGGAATTCAGGGAGGGGACACAGTGCAGCCCATGACAACTCTCCACTCTGCTCTTCATGACCTGTGGTGACAGGGCTCCTTGCAGACTGTTGGACTGTGACTATGAAAGCCCAATGACCAATACGTCAAACAAAACCACCACTTCATGTCAGAATCCATATATGTGGTGCTTGTACATCAGTCACTGCCTGGAACCCTGTTTCCTGAAAGGGGCCGGATGATGCTGGAAGGTCCCCGGCTGTCCCCACTGTAATTAGAAAGACCAGAACCTGAGCCTTTATGAAGATATTTTAAATGAAAAGAAACATGAGGTCCGGGTGAAAGGAACAACGTGCCCTGCTCTGGGTGGAAAAGCCTTGCTTTTACCAGGAAAATGACCTAATCAATCCAGTTTCGTACTCTCTGTCTTCAGTCATTACCAGAATATTCACTTACAAATGCAAATTGCAAAGAGATCTATATTCATCAAGGCTTTCTTTTTCCTAGAGATCTTATCAAGCTATCGGAGGCTATCAGCTCATAAAGGTGACAGGAAAAGGCAAGACCCAGAGAATGCAATCATGCCTGCTTAATTACATTGCAGGCAGGGTGCTCGAGGAAAAGATGAAACGCCTCGTATAAAATACTGCATCTTTAATGGGGGAACCTTCCTTGTCAAAGGCAAACATCCAATTCAAACAAGAGCTGGTACAGCTTACTCTTCCTCCTTTAAAGAAGTTTGCAAAACCAAACCTGGCTGTCTGGAAAGTACTAGAAAAAGAGAGAAATTAAAATCCTTCCTCTCTTTATTGCCATGTTAGATACACAGAGACAAATGGCCTCCAGGCAATGTAGAGACACAACTCTGCTAAAGCCCGATTCCTCCACCAAATTATACTAATAAATCAACTCAAACCACAGGCACGGGCCCCAGGTGATGGTCACACCCACCAGAACTAGCTGAGAGGGCTTCTGTGGCCGGTCTGGAATCCCAGCCCATGGGTTCTGGGGCCGTCTCATCAGAGTCTTGCAGCGATTCCAAGAGGAGTGTGTGAGAGAGAGAGTGTGTGTGTGTGTTCGTGCGCACATGCATCCATGTATATGTGTGCACAAACACACCAGAGTTACCTCATTTCCTGGACTCCCCTATAATCAGCAGAGCTGTTCTATATCCCAGGGCTTGACCTTGAGCTGGATGTCAAACATCTCATGACCCCATCCAGAGCAGGGGTTGAGGTCTCATAACATGAGATAACAGGCTAGAAAGAGCCACAATTTCTGAGGTCAAAGGACATTGGCATGACTGTTAAGAACAGAGTCCCTAGCCCACGTGCCTCCGGTCACTGCCTGCTCACCATCCAGAGCTCTCCAGCCTGCTCCGGCCCTGGGCACCCGCACGAGTCAGCCAGCACTGCTGTGGAAAAGTGCGCAGACCAGGCAGCTGAAACCACAGAAACACAGTATCCCACACCCCCGGAGGCCAGGAGTCCCTAGGTCCAGGCAGGGTCCGTTCCCTCTGCAGGTACAGATTGTTCCAGGCCCCTCTCCTTCGCCTGGGCACTGCCATTTTCCCTGCATCTTTATACAGCTGTCTTCTTTTAAGGACGCCAGTCACGATGGATCAGGGCCCACCCTACCGGCCTCATTTAACTTGATTACCTCTTTGAAGACCCTCCCTCCAAATAAGGTCACATTCTGAGTACTGGAGGTCAGAGCTTCAACCTGCGAACTTACAGGGACACAGTTCAGCCCACAGCAGTGCTGCTGGCGGGAAGGGCTGGGCCAAGAGCAAGATCGTTCCCATTTTCCATGGAAATCAAGGCACAGAGAGATCCCCAAGCCTTATCAACACCAAACACATCACCACCCACTCCAGGATGGGGCGGACGGCAGGTATTCGGGTAACCCAGGAAAAGTTTTGTGTTCAAAGCGGCTATTGAGGCCACATCAGGATGCTGGTCTGTAAGTGACTGTTCTGATGGGACCACAGTTACTCTCAGGGACAACTAAGCAGTGGGCGCCTGATGGAGCTGATGTCATCAACAGACCCCAGCATCAGTGCCAGGCGTGAGGGCTGAGACCTGGGGACCTGGGAGTGGGAGCTGCAGGAAGTCAGGACAGGCTGCCACTGCCTCAGCCCTGCTCTCTCTGTGGTCTCAAATCTCAACACTTGGACACAGGAAGGGGAACATCACACACCGGGGCCTGTTGTGGGGTTGGGTGCGGGGGGAGCGATAGCATTAGGAGATGTACCTAATGTAAATGACGAGTTAATGGGTGCAGCACACCAACATGGCACATGTATACATATGTAACAAACCTGCACACTGTGCACATGTACCCTAGAACATAAAGTATAATAATAAATAAATAAATAAAAGAAATGACATAAAAAAATATCTCAACACCACTCACACTTCTCTAAATCACCTCACTTTGTGTTAACTGAGAATGAAGCCATGAAGCAGGATGTTAACGGCTGGATCCAAAGAGCAGGTGCCGATGGGAGAGGGGCAGGTCCAGACAGACACAGAGAACAGAGTACCAGTGACCAAGGAAGCGGACCCTAAGTGACACACGGGTGTGAAGGGGCTGCTGGAACAGCCACGTGTCTTCAGAGCCAATCTGGAAGTAATTAAAACATCTAAAGACCGCAAAGAAACACCAAAGAGAACCAGACCATTAAAGGGAGCTCCAAACTTCCTGTCAAAGTATGCTTGCAGAGAATCATCCAGGCTTCCGTAACTCGAGCAGGGGCTGATGGACAGCAGGACTCGGCCCTCTGCAAATCACAGAAGACCTGCTACGGCTGCAGAGAGCAAGGACCATGAGGAAGAAGCAAATTCTGGGTCCCAGCGCTACACCCACCCCCGTCAAAGGTCAACTCCAGCTACTTAGACAGAAGGTCCAGTCTGCTTCCTTCATGGGTCAATGGTTTACAATCCCAGGAAGGCTTAAACCTGAGGACAGACATGAAGAAAGAAACCAAAGCCATCTGACACGTATGGCATGTACAATCCAGAAATAGGCCTCACTTTTTACGTAGGGCACACCTGTTTATATTTAGTATTAAAAAATGCCTAACCAATTAATCCTGTCATCACAGCCAAAACATGCAGGTGAATGATTGATGGAGACACGAAATTTTATACTGAAAGCATAATTTTAAGAAAAGTGAGGCCGGGCGCGGTGGCTCAAGCCTGTAATCCCAGCACTTTGGGAGGCTGAGACGGGTGGATCACGAGGTCAGGAGATCGAGACCATCCTGGC
>NW_012122265.1:3560779-3580418 GCF_000951035.1 Colobus angolensis palliatus | reverse complement strand
AGCTACTCGGGAGGCTGAGGCAGGAGAATGGCGTGAACCCGGGAGGCGGAGCTTGCAGTGAGCTGAGATCCGGCCACTGCACTGCAGCCTGGGTGGCAGAGCGAGACTCCGTCTCAAAAAAAAAAAAAAAGGTTAATGCTAAAATCACACATAACAAAAACATTCTTTTCTGAGGGTAAATCTGCCCTTGAGGAACAAGAACGAACCTGCCTGCTATAGAGGAGACTCAGCCATAAAAATAAATGTGACGGGTCGGGTGCAGTGGCTCACACCTGAAATCCCAGCACTTTGGGAGGGTGAGGCAGGAGGATGTCTTGGGCCTAGGAGTTCAAGACCAGCCTGGGCAACATAGTGAAACCCTGTCTCTACGAAAATATTTAAAAATTAGCCAAGCACGTGGGTGCGCATCTGGGGTTGCAGCTACTTGGGAAGCTGAGGCAGGAGGATTCCTTGAGCCCAGGAGTTTGCTGCAGTGAGCCATGATCACGTCACTGCACTCCAACCTGGGCGATAGGGCAAGACCCTGTCTAAAGAATAAATTAATATGTATGTAAATAAATGGATGGTTCTTAAATTCTAGCTACATGCTTTAATCTACCTAAGGCTCTCAGCCTGCCTCTGGTTTGTTTTTGTTTTTGTTTTTTCTTTTTCCCGAGATGGAGTCTTGCCCTGTTGCCCAGGCTGGAGTGCAGTGGCGTGATCTTGGCTCACTGCAACCTCTACCTCCCAGGCTCAAGCAATTCTCCTGCCTCAGACTCCCAAGTAGCTGGGATTACAGGCACACACCACCACGTCCGGCTAATTTTTGTATTTTTGGTAGAGACGGGGTTTCACCATGTTGGCCAAGCTGGTCTCAAATTCCGGACCTCGTGATCTGCCCATCTCGGCCTCCCAAAATGCTGGGATTACAGGTGCAAGCCACTGCACATGGCCCCGCCTCTGGTTCTTTCTGCTAAAAAGGGAGAGAGACTACCAAGGTCCTAGAAATGTCAAAGGCTCTCTGGCATGGCAAACCAGGGGTCTCCCCACACTCCTTCCCCCCGATGGCTCACAAAGACCCATCCCTGCCCAACACGGTGACTCACGCCTGTAATTCCAGCACTTTGGGAGGCCGAGGCAGGCGGATCACCCAAGGTCAGGAGTTTGAGACTAGCCTGGTCAACATGGTGAAACCCCGTCTCTACTAAAGATACAAAAGTTAGCTGGGCATGGTGGCGGGCGTCTATAATCCCAGCTACTCAGGAGGCTGAGGCACGAGAATCGCTTGAACCCAGGAGGCAGAGGTTGCAGTGAGCCGAGATCACGCCACTGCACTTCAGCCTTGGCAACAGAGTGAGACTCTGTCTCCAAAAAAAAAAAAAAAAAAAAAGATCCATCCCTGCTCTCAGCATTTATTGGATGAATGCCCTCACGTGCCTAGCTCTCTCCCTAAGGGCTTGAGACCTCACATTGAACAAAATCAACAGAAATCCCTGCCCTGGGAGACCGTCTGTTGTACTGGGAGTCACAACAGAACTGCAGGTAGAAGAACTGAGTTCCGTGACTCAGTGTGACCCAACATGTTTGTATCCGTGAAACCACTGCTTCATTTCCTTCCCCACAGTGTCCGGCCTGAGCACATGGCTGGGCCTTCCCGGGTGGGGTGGAGGAGGGTGTGGGCAGGTTCAAAAACGCTACCATTCCAAGCACGTGATGCAGCCTGCGCCAACCTCAGCACGCAACCCTGCTCAGACCCGTCTCAAAAACAGATTAATAAATAAGCAAGTGTATGTGATGGTTCTTAAGTTCTAGCTCAGTTCTTTCATCTAGGGTTAGGCCTCCCTGTCACCAGGCAAGCTGAGGCCGCAAACGCCCTGCCCCATGAGGCCATCTTCTCCGTCTCTCCATCTGGGCAAACCCCACTGGTTCCATCAGATGGTGAATCCTGGGGAGATGGACCCCATTGGTCTCAGATTTTAGATTTTGTCTGCATCTTCTGAAGAGAACCCGGCAGGCGTTTTATTTTACTTTTTTTGGGACGGAGTCTCGCTTTTTCGCCCAGGCTGGAATGCAGTGCCGCAATCTCAGCTCACTGCAAGCTCCACCTCCCGGGTTCATGCCATTCTCCTGCCTCAGTAGCTGGGACCACACTGGGAAGCGTTTTATAAATCACTGTGGATTAACTGAAAGGCCATTTCTGAGCCACATCGCCTACCCATGCTCAGCCCCAAGGAAAGGGCATTTAAAGCAAAGAGTCTTAATCATCAACCTCAGCCAGGGAAGGAGGAGTCGGGCACCCTGGCCACAAACTCCAACATCAGAGAATTCCAAGTTCAAACACAGGGCAGTCACTGCTAAGAATGGTGAAAAAGCTGCAGCTGCCGAAGCTTCACTCTGTGTGCCGTTTCGGGTCCACACCCAGCCTTCAAGGACAGCGGCTTGGGTTTGCATTTTTGCCTTGCTTTTAATTAATTTTTTTTTTAGAGATGGGCTCTCACTATGTTGCCCAGGTTGGTCTCAAATTCCTGCACTCAAGAGATCCTCTCGCCTCTGCCTTCCAAAGTGCTGGGACTGCAGGCATGAGTCACTGCACCCGGCCGTTTTTGCCTTTGTATGTTATGAATTTTGTGGCTGGTGCCAGGGCCTCCTGCCCAGCATCTGTCCCAACAGGACCATGACCCCAGTTAGGATCTCCCCCTGCAGGGAGTTTGGAGGGGCTGGCAGCTCTCAGGTTAAACAATCCCATTTTCCCAGCCAGAGACCGGCTGAGGAAGGCTCGTGCCATATGAGAGGTCTCTAGAGGGGCCTCCAAGAGGGCTTTCTGCACCCTTTAGAGACAGCACCACAGGAAACAGGTCTTCTCTTCCCCAGTACCCTGTCAAGAACATCCCACTACCACACTGCGAGTCCACGAGCTGTGAGGGGCGAGTCCACGAGCTGTGAGGGGCGAGACCACGGCTGACCCTGCAGACGCCGTCTCCGCCAACCCCCATCCATGGCTGACTCCACGCCACACTGGGGATGGGCCGAGACCAGACTCCCTTCCACGTCAGTCCCACTGGGGCCCCCTCCCGTCCAGCAGATGTCCTGGAGATTCAAAACCCAGCAGGCAGCAGTGAGCCTCTGAGGTAGATGCCTCGTGTCTGTGGGCAAGTGAGGTCGCGAGGCGGCAAGGTCTTTGAAGGCAGAGTTCGTTCTGGATCCTGCACTGGCAGCTGTGGCTCATGGAGGCCCAAGCATCCCGCGGCAGCTTCCTTAGGCTGCAGCTTTGAGAGCTGCCTGTGATGCTCAGCCCAGCATCGACGGTCACGACCAGGCCCATTTCTCGAATTCCATTCCGTTCTGCTCAGTCACCTGCCACCATGCCACAATGGACACGGGGTGGAGGTGCATTCAGTGATGTGGCCTGGAGCCCACGAGTGAGGCACTCCAGGCCAGGGCGGGGCGTGAGGGATCCCACAAGAAGGTCCAGAAACCAGAGACGGTCTCAGGAGCTACCAGTCACTTCCCTTACTCACAGGAACTGTCGTCCAGCGTTCTCAGCTCTGCCACCTGCTGTGTGACTTTGAGAAAATCACCAGACCTCTCTGAACCTTAGCCCCTCCACCTGTAAAATGGAAGCTTTACTTCCCACCTCACAGGGCAAATCCACAGAAGTCGGTCTCTGCAGATAGGAACAAGCCACATATTAAAATAGAAGACTCAGTCACAAACTGTGTCACCACCTGGAGGCAGCCGGGGTTTGCTCCAGGCAAATGGGCAGGCAGGGGCCGTACCCGAATGAAACATGACCTGCTGTAGAGGCAATACCCACAGCTACAGGTGACCACTCAGTCAAAACGAAGGTTGCAGTCACAGCCCAGGAAGAGGCACTTCATGGATAGGAGGAAGGCACAGCAGCAAAGTGTCTTGGCTCTCAAAGCCTTCACTAAAACGTGCACACTCCCCAAGCAGCAGCCCACGCAAAGCAGCTGCAGCCTCCAAGGCAGCATGCAGGAAAGATGTGACAAGCCAGCCACCACCCCTAGGCCCTGCGCCCAGTGGATGTCCTTGAAGCAGCAGGGTTGCCAGGAACCGTGAAAGGAAAGCTGGCAGCACGGACACCTCTCCCTGCCACGGGGACTCCTAATCCCCTGCGCTGGAACGACGGAGAACGACCTTGGCCAGACGCGCAGATCCTGTAGCTGTGGGCTGCCGGGGACAGAGTCGGGGGTATTAAGAATTCAAGGGAACAGCAAAATGCCAGGCGGGAATCCCCTCTGGCAAAGAGAATGATGCTTCATTTCCAAACAGATTAATCTCTCAAAGGCAGATGTGGTTTTGTCTTTTAGGGTGTGTTTCCTTAGCAATTTTTTAGACAGATAAAATTCACATAACGTAGAATTTACCACTGTAAAGTATTTAATGGTTTTTAGCCATGTTGTGTGACCATCACCACTATCTAATGCCAGCACATTCTCAGCACCCCACATGGAAACCCCAAACCCATTAGCAGCCACCTCCCAGCCTCTGGCAACTGCTAGTCAATTTTCTGCCTCTATGGATTTGCCCATTCTGGACACTGCGGATAAATGGAGTCACATCACACATGGCCCTCTACGTCTGGCTCCTTTCACCACATGTCATGTCCTCAAGGTGCATTCATGCAGTAGTCCTCATCCGTAATCCATTCCTTTACAGGCCGAGTCACATCCCGTCACATGGGTACACCACCCGGTTTATTTATTACTCAGCTGATGGACATCTGACTGATTCCAGTTGGGGGCTATTGTAAATAATGCTGCCGGGAGCATGTATGTAAATGTTTTCACGTCCACCTACGATTCCATCTCTCCCAGGGACACACCCAGGAGTGGAACTGCTGGCTCATGTGCTAACTCTACATTTAACGTAACTCTGCATTTGACTTCACTCTGCATTTGACTTCACTCTGCATTTGACTTCACTCTACATTTGACTTCACTCTACACTTAACGTATCTCTACATTTAACGTATCTCTACATTTGACTTCACTCTACATTTAACTTTTTTAGGACTTGCCAGACCGTTTTCCTCAGCGGCAGCCACATGTTAACCAGTACCATGGGTATGACTCAGACAGTAATTCCCTTCCCACTGCTGTCATTTTGTCTTCAAGCCTTTATCTGCGTGCTCAGTCAGGAGCTTCACACAGTGGTCAGATGTCTTTGTCCTCAGTCACCAGACCAGAAAGAGGTATCAAGTCTCAATTAATGCACGTGCGCGCACACACACACACACACACACACACACACACTCTCACACACTTCAGATCTTTATTTTAGTGACTGTCATATGGGGAAAATCCTACTTGTAAATAAAGGTGTGTGCTCAAAAGCTTTGCTCAGTGGTGCATTCCACCAATACTGGGCACCTGCAGTGGCAGGGCCCGCCACAGGCCTGGAGGATGCATCAGTGAACAACATAAAGCCTCCCCCATCGACCTCCCCAGAGCCATCAAAGAGACAGATACGATAGTGACAGTTTAAGATAATTAGCAGTGCCCAAAAGTTCCTCCCAAGATGGAAAATTAATCTTCCAATCAGGCCATGTGGAGCCCCTGCCGATGACACACATTCATCTCCCTCAACCATTCCTCCGTTCCTTCTCCACAGCAACCACGTGCCCTCCCCTGTATTCCAACTTGACAACGCCGTGGAAATCTGAGGCACTATAAAGAGAGAGGCCTCGGCTATGAGAAGCACCTCTGTTCTCATGGATACATGAGATCCTGGATACAGGAGATGCATCGTGATCCTGAGGACGAGCACGTCCTTCCACGCCTTGGGGGAGCTGTGCCGCCTGTCGCTGCCCGCCCAGAGACTGCGCCGAGCTGGCGTGTGCCACAAAGGGTGATCACCACACTCTGTCCACTGCACTCCAATGCCACGATGGTCAGAGCTGCTGCTGCTGCTACTCACTTGGCCACAGACGGCGGTCACTGACGGCGGTCACCTGCACAGCATGGGCTCATGAGTGAGGGTCCCTGTGAGCTGGTTGTCTTTCAAGCCCAGACACCAATGACCTCGGCTCTAAGATAAATCCAGTGACTGTTCCCATTTTACAGATAAGAAAAGCGAGACTCAGAAGTATAGGTCACAGGTTCGCGGCCACAGAGTGGGTACAAAGCAGAGACTCGTCCACGCTCAGCACGCAGACTCTGAGGGTAGTGGGGCTGGCTTTGAAATCCAGAAGGAGCACGTCATCTCCCGCTGGGGGGCAGGGGCTGAATCTGTGGGAAGGAGGCAGGAACGAGGCACCTACTCCAGTTCCTCCAGTCGCCCCGATCCGAGGAACAAACCTGCCTCCTGGAACCTGCCCAGTGGCTTCTGTCAACGCCAAATTTCAAGGGCACAGCCATGAGCCCTCCAAATGGATTACGGTTCCCTGTTCTACAGGATGCCGACCAATTATTGTTATTTGTCCAAGCACTGGTTTATCTTATTCTCTGATTCTTCACAGCTGTGTGGAGGAGGGGTGTGCCCATATGGCTCACAGGTACACAGTAAGTGCTTAATCACTGCATACCAAGTGAATGAATGGCTGCTTGACGATGAAGGTGCAAGTTGCACAAACAACTCCCTGCCTTTAAGGCATCTGCATGGGCCTGGTGGACACATCCTTCTGCCTGCTGGCAGCCCGGATCAGGATCTCACCCCAGAGGCCACTGGTTCCCCAGCCCCACCCCCTCCTCATTCCTCCCCTCGGGGCCCAGACAGGTCACAGAACCACATCTCAGAATGTGCACAGAAGCACAGAGGGCACACAACCAGCCACTCTCTGCAGCTCAGGTCCTTGTACCTTAAGAACAGCCTACCTGGTGGGTAGGTATGAACTGAACCCATTTCAGAGGTCCACAGACTGAGGTCAGAGAGGGGAGGGTACTCCCAGTCCCTCGGCCAGACAAGGCAGAGCTAGGACCCGGGTCTTCCAACTCCATGCTCGGTATCATACCCACATCTCAGGCTGCCCCTCCTCAGGAGCTGGCTGCCAGGTGGCTCTGCCCAGGTGTCAAAAGGGGCTGATGTTGGCCAGAATGACCCACCGGGAAAGCAGCCAGCACACAGAGTCGCCAAAGGTGACCTCTGGGAAGCCTCTGAGTCACAGGCCAGCCAGAGCACACCATGGACCATCCTCTTGTCCACGTGGGATTCCTGACCAAGTCCCACCCAAAGGGCACAGCAAGGCTGTCTCCATCCACCTGGCCGGCTCCACTGCCTGCTGTGCCAAAGTCACCTGCCCTGGTTAAGTCAATGGGCACGCAAGGGGCAACAATGAGCATGGCACTGACCCAGAGCCAAAGCCGTGAGAAACTGCTTTGGAAGAAATGGAACCAGATGCCACCAGGCTAGTTGGCACTGGGTCTGGGTGACTTCGACCCTTTTTCTCTGTTTTCCAAATTTTCTGTGGGGCAGCAAAGTAAGAAGTAAACGGAGATCTGGAAAACTCCGCGTGTCCACAGGACTGCACACGCAGGCATGCGCGTGGAGCAGGTGGCCCTGTGGGGTTCCAGTGATCTCAGGTACCACCTGCAAGGGTGGGGTCAGCTTTTAGAATCAAGGGTCACACCAACGTAATGACCATCTGTGAGGAGGAGGCGCAGGGTCTAGGGAGATGAGCCCCAACCGTCTGCTGGAGATGGTGAGGAGGCAGCGAACCTTTGCGAAGACCTCGGTGGTCAGCATTTGCCAACAAGTCAATCTCCCACATGCCTAAGAGGTAGGTGCTATGATAAACCCTATTTCAATGACAAGAAAACAAAGAGATATAAAAAGTATCTAAATCAGAGAGCTAATGGTCAAACCAAGATTTGATCCTGTGCAGCTTGGACCAGATGCCTGACACTTAAATACTAGAGTGCAATAAAGGGTTAACTCAGCAGGTCTGGGTTGTCCAAACCCCACACATTCCAAAGAAAGATGGGGTCCCCAGGAGAATTGCTTCAACCTGGGAGACGGAGGTTGCAGTGAGCCGAGATCGTGCCCCTGCACTCCAGGCGACAGACCAAGACTCCATTTCAAAAGGAAAAAAAGAAAGAAAGACAGGGTCTTTACCCAGCTCACGGGAGATCCCCTCTGAGCCCTGGGAATATCCTGTGTGGTAAGAGTGCCCGAGTTCACCTGGGGTCTTGAGCGACATCACCTGGCCTGTGCTGACAACACGCATTACAGTGGGGACCCCAGGCCACATGGTAGCAGCGTGACCTCTGGGGGTCTGGGGACTAAGGCCAGTCATACCTATGTGGAAAAACCCCAGGAAAAGCCCTGGCTCTGAGGCTCTGGAGCATAGTGCAGAGGGCTGGACTCCTTGTGTGCTGTCAACATCTTCGCTGGGAACCGTCCACATGCCGCCCCGGGAGAACACAGGGGAAACGGGCGCCTGGTCTCTCCTGGACTCTGCCCCACCGGCCTTTTGCCTTTGCTGATTCCACCCTTCGTTGTGATGAACGCTGCCTGTCACCAAAACAGTTTCACTAAGGACTCTGTGAGTCCCTCTCGCGAATCAGTGAAGCTGGTAGTGGGGGCGACCTTGGGGAGCCCCGAACACAGCTGTCCTGTTCTGAGGAGAACTGAAGGCCAGGGGTGGGGAAACTGAGGTCTGGCTGGATTTATAAGAACATAAGTTACTTTTATAAAAGTCAAAGATGTAAATCCAAAAAAAACCCCATAAACTCCACTGGAATGATCTGGAAGGAGTGTCCTCACATGGTAACCGCGGCACCAGGCCCCTGGCTCAGGGTGTGGGCAGAGGGCCCCTGCTGGGCTGATGATGCAGCTTGGCAGGAGCGTCCCACGGGCAGGTAACAGGACCTGGCACACCTCCCATCTGCGCTGCCTCTGTAAAGTGAGCCTGTGCCAGGAAGGGACCCCATGGACAAGTTCTCAGGTGACAGGCTCCGACGGGAAGAGGCACCACAGGGTGCTGCTTGCTCACCTCCTCCCCCAGGGTGAAGACTGCAGCAAGGGACTCCTGAGGCAGGTGCACTTCACCCCGAGAACCTGACGCCTGTTCCCTGCCAGCCACACCCTTGCACTTTAGGGGAAAATAGGGCTTCTGAGAACAGGGTCCCGCTGAGGTTTCAGTTGGGGCCACTGTCACCTTTCAAGACAGCCCCAGTCTAGGCCTGACCAGAGACACAGAAAACAAGACCAAGAATGCACTTCCCGCTACTACAAACTCATTCTCTTTCTCAGGACTGCTAAGTGATGAGGCCCTAGAGCCACACAGAACAAGTCCTGGGAAGGAGGCAGGAGGCAGGGGCTCGGAGCACTCCACCTCCCCAACAGCCTATCCACAGGATGCTGACCAGGGCCAGGCAGGGAAGAGACACCTCAGTAAACAGTTGATAATTTGTAATATAATAAAAATGTCAAGGCTGGGTGCAGCGGCTCATGTCTGTAACCCCAGCACTTTGCAAGGCCGAGGCAGGAGGGTCACTTGAGAGCAGGCATTCGAGACCACCTGGGCAACATAGCAAGACGCAGCAACTACAAAAAATAAAAATAAAAAAACTAGATGGGCATGGTGGCACGCACGTGTAGTCCCAGCCACTCAGAAGGCTGAGGTGGGAGGATCACTTGAGGCCAGGAGTTTGAAACCACCCAGGGCAGCACAGCAAGACCCTGGTCTCTACAAAAAGTAAAAGTAAAAAAATAAAGATTAGCTGGGCATGGTGGTGCATGCCTATAGTCCCAGCTCCTCAAGAAGCTGAGGAGTGAGGACCGCTTGAGCCCAGGAGGTTGAGGGTGTGGTAAGCTATGACTGAACCACTGTACTCCAGCCTGGGTGACAGAGTGAGGCCCTGCCTCAAGAAAGAAAGAAAAGAAAAGAAAGAATCATGGAAGGAAAGAAAAAAAAAAAAAAAAAGGAACATTTGGATTCAACCAACACTATAAATTCTTCTCTTTTTTTCTTTTTTTTGAGACCAAGTCTTACTCTGTCAACCAGGCTGGGGTGCAGTGGCGGGATCTCGGCTCACCACAACCTCTGTCTACTGGGTTCAAGTGATTCTCCTGCCTCAGCCTCCCAAGTAGCTGGGATCATAGGCTTCTAACACCATGCCCAGCTAATTTTTGTATATTTAGTAGAGATGAGGTTTCACGATGTTGGCCAGGCTGGTCTTGAACTCCCGACATCAGGTGATCCACCCGCCTTGGCCTCCCAAAGTGCTGGGATTACAGGTGTGAGCCACCATGCCCAGCCCATTTTAAATTTTATTTCCAGCAATCTCAGGCCAAGTCTCCTACATTAGGTTTGTTTGCTTGTTTTGGTGAACTACATTCTCTCTGATTTTTCCCTTCTTTCCAAGAAAAGGGGAAATTAGCAAGTTTCTAACCTATTTTCAGTGCTTTGCTGAGATGCAGGTAAAGTTTAACCAAGAAGCAAAAACAAATCGACAGAGCAGGATAGCACGGACGCCAGGGCCAGCTGCCCCGTGTGACCCCGTGTCTCTCCCTCAGCCAGGTCTTCCGGTCCTCATTTCCAGAATCTGAACAGCTCTAACTAGTCCTCAGCATGACACCGTCGCTGGAGGCTGACCCTGCATCAGGCGTCCCTGGAAGGTGGCACACTCGAGGTCACTCTCGCCTCTCCAGGCTGGAGAGCGAAATGCCAAGAAAGGAATTCCTCTGCGTTCCTGCCTGCTTCCAAGGCAGGCTTACCTAACTTTCAATGAATTCCACTGGAAAAAAAAAAAAAAGATTGGCATCCAAGGGGTACACTGGGTTTGGCAGTCTGAGGACTCCCAAGAAAAGTTTTTAAGGGCCTTAAGACACACCTAAAACGCACACATGAAGAAATCTACAGCTGCCCTGAACATCCAACTGTTCCAGCATCCCTGTATTTAAACCCGGCGGGGGGCGGGGGGCGCGGCACAGAAAGCCATGCAGTGGTGTTCCCAGGGGCCTCACTGTGTACTCGGTGTGGCAGAAGGGTGCCCTGGAGGGGCATGAGCTTGAAGTGGGCATCGCTGGTTGAGTGGGATGTGCCAGGGCAGGGAGAAGCTGTGCTGGGAAGAAGGGCAGCCCCAGCAGAGGTGTCAGGGGAGATGAGAAAGTGCGGGGCAGAAGGGACATGCACCAGAGCCCAGCATGTGCAGAGGGCTCCAAGAATGGACTGGGTGAGGCTACAGAACAAGGGGAGAAAGAATTCCAGCCCCATAAACCCTAACCCGATGCTGCTTTCCAAATCTCGGATAGCTCCGGGGGATGTTACGTTGCCAGGACAGGGCTGTGCACCCAAGTGTCCCTCCCCACCCTCCCCTCCTGAGTCCTAGGCAGGTGCCGTGGACATTACAGGTGGGTATAAAACAGCCCTGCCTCAAGGGAGCTCCCAGGATACAGTGGCTGGCATAGCAAAGAGGGCCAATGGGCAGTCTCTAGGATACGGAACACTGGCTTGGAATCCTGATTCTGATTCCCTTAGGTGTGATCCTTGGTGAGTTACTGAAGCTCCAGCCTCAGTTTCCTTATCTGTCAAAGGCAGGTTGGAGGCTTAAGATAGTCTAGGAAGACCAGACTATTTATTGAGACAGAAGTGCTCAATAAATTGCATCTAAGGCACACACACACCCTCTGACTTAGAGCAGAGGTTACTAAACTCTGGGAGATCACAGGCCAGGAAATGGAAGAAAAAGAAATTTCATGATCCTATTGGGATGCCCGACGTTATATGTCTCCAGGAAAAGGCGTCTGCAGAAGTGGGATGCACCGTCAGCCACTGTTCCTCACCAGCGAGGACGCTCGGCCCCACTGTCTGGGGAAAGGTCAGAGCAGAATAAAGCCCAGTCCTGACTCAAAGCGACTGTGCTTCCAAAGCAGAACGCCCTCTCAGGCCCTGGCTCTCCTCATCTCACCACAGATGGAAGGAGCTGGTCGGCAACCAGTCAGGCTGAAGCAGGAAGCAGGAGGCTCTGCCAGCCCCATGTCCAGGCCAGGACAAATGTCGCTACGGGTGAGGACTTGAGGAGAAGCACAGGGCCTTGCAAGGACTGTCAGGATTGTTCTCTCAAGAAATCCGCTTCACAATTTGTAGTGAGCCACTCCCGAGGCAGGCCAATCAGACACACCCTGCCACGCCCTGCCTCAAGAAAACCCATGTGCAGCGCTGACACAGGAGGGAGCTTCGGTTCTCAGGAGCCCAGCCAAGTACCGTGTGGAGGGTGTCAGGCTTCCCTGTCCAAGGACACACCTGGGTGCTCACCCTCGCACAGGTTGTGCCTCCTCTCAGAATCGGGAACAGCCGTGGCGCCCTCCCACCAGCACACACGTGGTCATACACAGACCCAGCTCCTCAATCTTGACTCAGTGAACTTCTGAGAGAGCTGCAAAGCCAGGCAGCAGCCATCCCTTGTGGCACAACACACAGCAGACAGGAAGACTGCGTTGGTGTCAATGTGTGGGTGCTCCCGCAGGAGACCCTCCGTGCTGTGTCCCTGGACTACCAAACAGTGCATCTGCTCTGGAGGCGAGGGTCTTCCTCCGGTCCCCTCAACAGAGCACCTGCCGTGAGCTGCCTAGGGAGATACACTGGGGGGTCTCTGCCAGACTAGATCCCAGGGGCCTGCCTGGCACCTGGTGGGGGCTCGCTGGGAGAGCAAGACGTGTCCATTCTTCACAAGACTCATCAGATGCCTGGCGCCCGGTGGGGGCTCTCTGGGAGTGGCAATAAACCGCCGAGTATTCGACGCAGGACGTGGGTGTGTGCCGAGGCGTCCATTCTTCACAAGACTCATCAGACACTCAAACGAGTCCGTGACCCCAGAATGTGAAGAACAGCAGCTTTCCATCATCTGCAAGGGAACTTCCGAAGGCAGCCTCAGTCCCGGGGGTCTCCAGGGGCTGCAAAACCATCCCCGGTACTTAGTGGTGCATACCTGGTCTCAGCCTTTGCCACCTTGTCCTCTTCGTTGGAAATCCACGGGCTGGCTGGCTGGCTTATTTATTTATTTATGTATTTATGTATTTATTTATTTATTTAGATGGAGTCTCACTCTGTCATCCAGGCTGGAGTGCAGTGGCGCGATCTCGGCTCACTGCAAGCTCCGCCTCCCGGGTTCACGCCATTCTCCTGCCTCAGCCTCCCGAGTAGCTGGGACTACAGGCGCCCGCCACCTCGCCCAGCTAATGTTTTTGTATTTTTAGTAGAGACGGGGTTTCACCGTGTTAGCCAGGATGGTCTTGATTTCCTGACCTCGTGATCCATCCGCCTCGGCCTCCCACAGTGCTGGGATTACAGGCGTGAGCCACAGTGCCTGGCCCAGGTATATATTTATATTCATGTAACGTGCTTTTGTTTCTGTTCACACTCATCTCACTTCTTCTCTCCCGGCAGACTGTTCTGCAAGTGTCAGGAAATCCACTGCAGCTGGAGACCAGCTCACTCCATCCACCCACTTCCCTCCACTTGGCCTGGGGCTCAGTGGATGCCAAGAGACCCAGGCTTCTGCTAAAGGAACTGGGGACACAGCACGATCCGTCCTTTAAAAAAAAAAAAAAAAAAAACACGCTCCACACCTGGACAGCACTCTCCCTGCTTCAAGAATGAACCCGGCAGCCCCAGGGCTGAAGAGAAAAACGTCTTGGGGGGCGATGAAGACAGCGTGACGCGGTGCCAGCACTTCCCTCGTCCTCATGGACTTGGGGAAACACAACAGTGTCCAAGACAGATGCAGGAGGAGAGGGCAGCTGGGTGTTCCAGCTCAGTCCATCTGTACTGCTGACAGGATCCTGCCATTTGACTCCTCGGGGTCCTGCTTCAGGGGGTTCCCCGAGGCTGCTGCAGCCCTAATTGTTCCCCTTACCAAGTTCACGATGACAGCGCCCTGAGACACCCACAGGCCCCATGGGCTACTCCAAACTTCCTGGCACCCAACTCTGAACTCAGTCCAGCACACTCCAGCCATATTGGTCAATTTCCTTTTTTAAAAAACAAAAAACAAAAAACAAAAAAAAAAAACCCCAAACATTGTATTGAGATAGAATTCACACATCATCGAATTCACTCATTTAAAGTGTGTAACTCAGTGCTCCCAGCACTTTGGGAGGCCGAGGAGGGCAGATCGCTTGAGCTCAGGTGTTCAAGACCAGCCTAGGAAATGTGGAGAAACGCCGCCTCTACAAAAACATAAAAATTAGCCAGGCAGGGTAGTGTGCACCTGTAATCCCAGCTACCTGGGGGGCTGAGGCAAGAGAATCATTTCGGCTAGGGAGGTCAAAGCTGCAGTGAGCCATGTTTGTGCCACTGCACTCCAGCCTGGGCGACAAAGATCCTGTCTCGAATGAATGAATGAATGAATGATTGATTCAGTGGGTTTTAGTGAGTTCACAGAGTGGGGTATCTATCACCATAAACCATTTTTCGAGCATCTTCAAACAAAAAAATACATACCCGTACCCCTTAGCCATCACCCCTCAACCTCCCCATCCTCTCCCTCCAACCACTAATTACCTTCTGTCTCTATAACTTGGTCACTTTGAGGCATTTCATATAAATGGAATCACACAATGTGTGGTGAGTCAATTCTCTCTCATTCTTTTTTTCACTTTTCTTTTGAGAAAAGCTTTGTGGTTGTTCAGATCTCCTCTGTGTAAGGTTCTTCAAGTTGCATGCCTGAATCACTTCAAAATATGAGATGGGAACACACTGGAACCACCCTGGTTTAATGTCCACCTCAAAGCCTATTCGTTCTGTCTTCAGCTTTCCTTCACTGAGGTCAAAGGTATTTGAAACCATTTTGTTGTTTGCAAAACCCCATCTGCAAACATTGTGTTGCATGAAAAAATTCTTCCTAGATGAAAGCACCAAGAAAAATCTGCTTTCCTAATGAACTGATATTAGACAAAAGAATTATGTTATTCCATCTTTCCCTTCTTGCCCTGGCTGCCAGGAAGCTCAGAGATTAAAAACCAGATATAACTGTGCAAGTGCTCTCTCATCCTACAGTTGGGTCTTACAGACTCCTCATGCTTCAAGCAGAGTTTTACCAGCGTGGCATGCAGCAGACTCATCTGGGAAATCAGCTAAAGGATTCCTACTGAATCTGATGTCCTATAGATAAGGTCTTAAAATCTGCAATTTAAATAACATGTCCCAAAATGTTCTCAGACTTGGCTTTAACGCCAAAGCAAAATGTCACAGCCCTTTTCCTAGGACTTAGAAGACATTCTGGGGGAAACAAGCCTACTTCCTCCTCTTGGGTCATCTCCGTTCTCACCCAGTGAGCATCCATGTGCATGACACAGCTGTTTCCAGGGGCTGCGGTGAACAGAGCAAACGTGCCCATTCCACGCGAAAGGGGTGTCATTGCTCTAAGATGATGAGACCATCTTTGGCCGAGACTGAAGGATTTATAGAAATGAGCAGGCTAAGCACAATCCTGTTCGCTGGATGCATCAACTCAATCCAAGTCCTCAAAGGGTTCCGGCAGTTTCCATGAATCCACTTCCTCCACGTCAAACACCAGAGTTTTGCAAAGCTTTAGGACGTTCTTGCCACCAGGAACCCCTGCTCTGGTAGGAGACGTTTCTTTCCCCATTCCCCTCACAGGGTAACTAGGTCAGAACCGCAGGCGGAGGCAGAGGGAGAGGAGCAGGAACCCAAAGACACTGTGTCCGCTTCTGCAGCGCTGCAGGGAGTATCTTACCTGCTGCCACCCAGGTAGGTTCAGGGGGCTCAAGGGCTGAGCTGCTTTACAGAGAACGAGCAAAGGTGGGAAAGGAGAATCTTCCTGGGACAGCAGGGACTCCTAGCAGCTGAGGGGCCAGGCACAGGGAGGGGTGGCTCTCAGATCAGAGGCAGGTATTTCCTGCACAGCTGTGCCTGCCAACAGCTGTCTGGTATTTTGTGAGGACGCCAAGATTTCCATATTCTTTCATCCCTCTATTCTGGAAAACACAGTTTGCGCCAACCTTTCGCTATCCTAAATAGTGCCAAGCTGGACATCTTTATGCCCACAGTTTCACTTCACTCTTCCCTCTGGATAAATCCCCAGGGGCAAGGTTTCTGACTCAAAGTCCATTTTCCCGTAAAACAGAGGCTTCAACACCACACAGAGGAGGGCACAGACTGTCCTCTGTGCCATGGAATTCTTTTCAATCACTGCACGAGCCACTGGGGCATTAGACCGACACAGCATTGTTGAACTCTGAGGGTCTCCTGCTGACGTTCCCCACACTCGGAATCTGACTCCCTGTGGGAAACGGTGGTGGCCACACCTGAGCACCGGGCTGTTCTTCCTTCTACACACAGGTCATCTCCCTCTCCGGCTCTTGCCAGCCTGCCACCTCCATCCACACAGAGGAACGGCCTTTCTGATAAGCAAACTGGACTAATCATGTCTTATTTTCCGTCTTAGGACGTTTTGACATCTAGGGGAGCCTCACAGACACTGGGAGAGACGGCCCCTTCCAGGGCTGGCTGATTCCCAAAGACAGGAAGTGGCTTCCTTGGGCCACTTACTCTGCACTCACATGCACAAGCCAACCACCCCTTTCTCAACTCCTGTGCACTCAGCCAATATGAACCACCCCTGCCCTAAGGCGCCCCAGGGCCAGGTGCCAGGCAACCAAAGACCTCCCCTACAGTCCCAGGACCACAGCAATGATGCACACTGGCCAAGCGTGACCTGCTCACCCAGCCCGGCCCTGCCACTCTCACAGAAACCCCTAGAAAGGCTCTGGCCTCAGTTTCTTCCCACCTCCTGCCTCCTAACCAAACCCTGGGCCTTCCCCTGTGGCCCCAGGGCTCATGCCCCCTGGGGCATGTAACCCATAAAACCTTCTTTTGGGAAATCTTTTTGTCCTCACTCAGCCACCTCCATCAGTGAAAATCCTGCAGCACAAATGAGACAGACGCAGCAAGGACGACGGTTTCCACACAGGTGAGGAACCGCGCGCTGGCTCCCCCCTGGACACCCCAGCAACAAACCAGGGCTCCCCAGGCACCAGAGGGACACCCTCCCTTCTTTTCCACCGACAGCCGAAACACACACAGCCGGGACTTCTTTCTTCTGTAGCCAAAAGACATCGTGATTTAGCGCCATCGGCTTTCCTTGAAAAAACGACCTTCCCTAACCACACATTTCCAAAGAAGCATCATCTCTGCTCAGCCTGCTATGCTGGGAGACTAAAAGGTGACAATGGGTCTGGCTCAGGGTCCCACTGCTGTCTCAGCAAGGCTGGCCAGAAGCTAACTGGAGTTAGGCCAAGAGGGCGTCACTGTCAGACCCCTGGCCCACCCAAGTGCCCACCCACACATCTGTCACATGCCACCCCGGGCTACCCTGTCCTCTGCGGTGGGGTATCGCACAGTCCTGAGTGGGACCCGTGCTGCAGCTGTCCTCTCGTGCAATTGCTAAGAAGGTAAAGTGGGGTCACAAAAGGCCATTCTAGACCACCACGTGCTCGGTGGGAGGCCGGGGGGTGGCCACAGCCTTTTGTCCTGGTCTCCAGGTACTGCGAGCCACCAAGCATCCCGCCTTCCACGGCATCCTCCTCTTGGCAGGGAGGGAGAATGGAGTGGGGCTGCGTGGCGGTTTCCTCCTGGCTCCCACAGACACAGAGGAGCTGGTTGTGCTGCAGGTACATGGGGCCTTCCTTTCAGTGGACAGCCCCCTCCACCTGCCACCCTCCCACAGCCCACACGCTCACACTGTCAGGCAGGCATGCCCCGATGTGCGATGTCCTACATCAAAACCCCTCGTGATAGCACAGCTTAATGCCGTCTGAGTGCTGAAAAGAACCAGAGGCCCCAGCTCTCACCCTGGAGCCGCAGCAGGGCCCACGCTCTCTCTGAGGCTGGGTGTCCACCACGGTCTCAGCAGGGGCAGCGCCAAATGACTTCTGGTTCCCCTGCTCCCTGCGTCTGTGCTTCCGAGGCCTCCCTGACTACCCTTACCACGTTTGAACATGCCACTCTGTCATCTCCCTGGCTCCCCTCACCCTGTCTGAACACGCCACTCTGTCATCTCGAAGGTTCTGCCCTGGTCACCCCTGGCTGCCCATCAGCAGGGCTCAGGTCCCGGAGGCACTGAGGGAGCTTCAGATGGTGCCTCCTGCCAAGACAGGCCCCCTGAGTGAACGTGAGGTCAGGCCTGAAAAGAAAGCAAGGAAGGCCTGCTGAGGATGCACCTCCTCTCCCAGGCAGACACGTGCAGAAGGCCACAGCCCCAGCTGTTCTCCGAGGAGGTGTCCCCACACAGCTGTCCACGGCAAACTGGCTCCCACTCAGGGCCCGGCTAATGTCCTCGGACATCCATCCACCTCTCTCCCTGCACACACCGCAGGCATGCCGGCTCAGGAGATCAAACCTCTGCAAACACGATTATTCGGCAAAACCCAGCCAAGACACCCCACTCTGTAGCCAGACCACAACCTTTTTAGGGACAAGGAGCAAGTCAGGCTCCTGCAGCACCTACCACCACCTTGGGCACATTGCTGATGCTCAATCAAATCCTTCCAGCCGCGATGAGACGGCGCCACTCCCCACCCCCAACCCTGCGGGATGAAGATAACCAAGAAGAGAGATGGGAACAGAAGCAGGCGAGGACGTGGAACAAGTGGAGCCCTCATCCGACGCTGGAGAGGAGGTCCAACGGCGCAGCCGCTCTGAAACACGGACTTTGTCCCTCCTCCAAAGGCTCAACACCGAGCTCCACACGATCCAGCAGCTCCACTCCTAGGAATCCACCCGAGAGAAATGAAACCGCGTCCACAAAAGCCTGCACCAGAATGTCCAAAATGCGTAAAAGCCAAAAAGTGGGAACAATCCAAATGTCTAGTCTTTGATAAACGTAATATTGGATTAAAAAGATGCTATATCCTAGGAATCACTGAATCATGCTAAACGTGGGCAAGCCTTGAAAACGTGATGCCGAGTCAGAGAAGACAGACACGAAAGTCACGTATGATACGATTCCATTTGTGTGAACTGTACCAGATGGGCAAATCCATAGAGGCGCCATGGAGAGTGGCGGTTGCCAGGGCCGGAGGTGAACGGCAGAGGTATTCAGGAGGAGGGAGTGACTGCTAATGGTACAGGTTTTGGGGGAAAATATAAAAAAAATGATTACTTTTCACAAATGTCAATACTGATTTTGGTGATGACTGCACCACTCTGAAAATACAGCCACGTGTCGCTGTCAGCATTTCAGTCAAGGAGGGATGGCGTATGCAATGGCGGTCCCATAAAACTGCAATGGAGCTGAAAACTTATATCACCAAGTGAGGTCGCAGCCACAGGGACATCATAGTTCAATGCATTCCTCACACATCTGGGATGATGCTGGCCTCAACAGACCTCCTGCGCTGCCAATCTAATTAAAGTCAAGCACACACAATTTTGTAGGTACATAGTACCCGACAATGATAAGAAAAAACTATGTTACTGGTTTATGCATTTACTATATTTTTCAGAGTATATGCCTTCTACTTATTAAAAAATAAAGAGGCTGGGTGCAGTGACTTACGCTTGCAATCTCAGCACTTTGGGAGGCTGAGGTGGGAGGATCACCTGAGCTCAGGAGTTTGAGACCAGTCTGGCCAACATGGTGAAACCCCATCTCTACTAAAACTACAAAATTAGCCAGGCATGGTGGTGCATGCCTGTAAGTCCCAGCTGTTTGTGAGGCTGAGGCAGGAGAAT
>NW_012122265.1:3558059-3559766 GCF_000951035.1 Colobus angolensis palliatus | reverse complement strand
CCTCGGCCTCCCAAAGTACTGGGATTACAGGCATGAGCCACCGCGCCTGGCCGGTTTTATTTTTAAATTGAATCTGTGGTGCCCAGGAATGAGCAGAGTGAGGGCAGGGTCTGGAACCTTCATCGCTACCTTCTCACCAGTCAGCTGTCCCCATCAGCACAGAGCAGCTACACACCCAATCTCCATCAGCTCCAAGGTCTCTTGATGGGAAAGACTCACGTGAAAGTCCAATGACCCCTGAAGCAGACAATAGTTGCAACGGCAACATAAACAGAGCACTGGGCATAACTAACTGGGAAGGAAGCCCAAAACTTGCTGTCCTGTCACCCAACCCAGCCTTGTTCTTCCAGTACAGCTGGCGACTGTGCCTGAATGCCTCCCTCTTCTGCAGCCCCCAGCAGGCAGGAGCCCCAAGCAGCCTTCTCTGTAGGGCACCCAGAGAGGGTGGCATCTGTGCACCCCATAGATGGTCAGCATCCTACACACACATTGCAGAAGAGAGTAACGGAGCTTACCCAAGGCTCTGTGGGCAAGCTTCAGACCACGAGGACACCATCACGTGGGGTGCCCCACATGCCAGGATTTAGAGAAGCCAGATGAGAAGTGAGCATTTCTCAGAATCACATCAGAGAAAAGTGTTTTGGTTCTAGGTGCTGCAACGTGCTGAGATCATTTAGAATAAGGGCCCACAAAATTTTCTGCAAAAGTCCACCTGGTAAGTATTCTCAACTCTGCAGAGCATGCAGTCTGTCACAATGACTCAACTCTGCCACACACAACATGGAAAGCGATGAGCAAGGCTGGGTGCCAATAAAACTTTATTCACAAAAGACAACCCAGATTGTCAAGAAATATCACAAATTACATGTGACCAGGGATTAGCATCTCGCATATATAAAGAACTCATACAATCCAACAATTCAAAAACGGGCAAATAACCTGAATAGACATTTTTCTGAAGATATTCAAATAACCAATAAGCTCATAAAAAGATGCTCCACATCACTAATCGATAAGGAAATGCAAACCAAAACCACAATGAGATACCATATTAACACCCCCTAGAATGGCTGTTTTAAAAAACAAAAAAAACAGGCCAGGTGTGGTGGCTCACACCTGTAATCCTAGCACTTTGGGAGGCTGAGGTGGGCAGATCAGGGGAGGTCAGGAGTTTGAGATTAGCCTGGGCAACATGGTAAAATTCTGCCTCTGCCAAACAAATAAAATAAAATAATTATCCAGGCATGGTGGTGAATGCCTGTAATCTCAGCTATTTGGGAGGCTGAGGCAGGACAATCACTTGAACCCGGGAGGCAGAGGTTGCAGTGAGCTGAGATCACACCACTGCACTCCAGCCTGGACAACAGAGCGAGACTTCATCTCAAAAAAATAATTTTATTAAATTAAAAATGTACAAAAACAAAAACAGGCCAGGTGTGGTGGCTCACACCTGTAATTCTAGCACTTGGGGAAGCTGAGGTGGGTGAATTGCTTGAGCTCAGGAGTTCAAGACCAGCCTGGACAACATAGTAAGACCAACCCCTAATCTCTACAAAAAAATTAAAAAATTAGCCAGGCATGATGGCACATGCCTGTGGTCCCAGCTACTCAGGAGGCTGAGATGGAAAGAAGGATTGCTTGGGCCTGGGAGGCCAAGGCTGCAGTGAGCCTTATTGTGCCACTGCAATCCAGCCTGGGTGACAGAGT
>NW_012122265.1:3552437-3553889 GCF_000951035.1 Colobus angolensis palliatus | reverse complement strand
AAAATACGAAAATTAACCAGGCGTGGTGGCGGGTGCCTATAATCCCAGCTACTTGGGAGGCTGAGGCAGGAGAAACGCTTGAGACCGGGAAGCGGAGGCTGTAGTGAGCCAAGATCGCTCCACTACACTCCAGCCTGGGCAACAGAGCAAGACTCTGTCTCAGAAAAAGAAAAAAAAAATGAAGATGGTAAATTCTGTATTATGTGTATCTTGCTAAGACTTTTAAAATAAAAACAAAATTTCATTTACAAAAACAAGCAACGAGCAGGATTGGACCCTCACACCACAGTCTGCCAGTTTCTGGTTGGGCACAAGGCAGTGGGTGCCCAGCAGGAGACGGTGGCCAGAGCACAGTTGCAGAGGACAGGGTCCTCGCCGCAATCCTGCCCTGGCAAATGCTGCTTGATACCCTGTTTCCCCACCCAGGAGGGTCCCCTGGAGCATATCCTCTCAGGTCACGTCATTAATCATTAGGTGTCTGATTACACCAACAAGTGGAAAATATAATTTGACACAATAGCAAAGAACACCTCAGGAAAAGCCAAATCTTCAAATTCATCTAATCTAGTCTCTTCAACAGTCAATGAGAATTGCAACATTGTCAGTTAATTCCATTACTGCTACGTGGAACCCTTCTGCCACTAATTACCCCTCCAGGGTAATTTTCTGTTTTTTGGTTTTCTTTTTCTGAGCAGCAAGGGGAGGTGATCAGTAGACAAGGCTAGAAACCCAGGATGTACGCAGGTGCTTAGGCGCTGGGAGTCTCCACTGTAAAATGACGCTGCAGCCATGGCATGGGGGCGTGAGGTGGCCACACAACAATGTTCGTGATGAATGGGGGTCTGAGGACATCGGGAGAGCCATTGACGAGCAGGGTCCCTTGGTGGCTCCTGTTAGGGTGGAACTGGGACACCTGAGGAAGCAGGAGAAGCTGCTGGAGGGAGAAGCGCCCAGGTGAGCGTGGCCGGGTCAGTGATTCTGCCTCACCCTTCCCTGCACCAGGACCAGGACCACCTGGGCCTCCCAGAGCACTGACATCCCCAAAACGAAAACCCCACCCACCCCACCATCCTGCCTCCAGCCAAGGGGACTGACCTTCCCAGAAAGCAGCACGGCTCCCCTATCCCGAGGTCACCAACTGTGTGGGCTGAAAGTACCCTGGCCAGAAAAACAGAACTAAAACAAATTCACTCCTGGCCTTCATGAGTTGCCCAGACCGGCTTTTCATTCTCTCCTTCCCTTTAATCACAGCCGCCAGGGTTGCAGGGCTGCTGCTCCAGAAGCAAGCGCTCCCCAACACCTGAGAGCCAAGGGCAGCTCCCGAGAGAGAGGCTCCCAGTGAGAAGCAAAAGCTCAACCCAACCGCCCAAGTGTTCCTTTCTCACGAAGCTCCCGGAGGAGCTAAGAAGGGAGTTGCAGGGAGACAGGTCCCAGCGGCCAACCGAGGCCCAG
>NW_012122265.1:3540685-3552387 GCF_000951035.1 Colobus angolensis palliatus | reverse complement strand
CAAGTATTCCTTTCTCACGAAGCTCCCGGAGGAGCTAAGAAGGGAGTTGCAGGGAGACAGGTCCCAGCGGCCAACCGAGGCCCAGCTGGCCGGACGCAGGCACCTTCTAAAGGCAGAAGTGCATGCACACCACAGGTTTTAGCTCTGCCCCAGCCCCGGGAGACAGAATGAATAAATGGCAAGTCCCAAGTCCAAGCTCCGAGGAAGCCAAAGGCAGCTGACTGCTGTCAACATCCTAATGGCTCAAACCTGGCCCTGCAGGGACACGTGCTCCTTCCCGGGTGGACAGGCACTAATGTCCTTCCCTCTCTGCTCCTGCTCCAGGATAAAGGGGTGGACCGCCTTTTCCAGCAGGGTCACACGTTCTCATATGCATCCTTGTGGCAGCTTTTGATCAGGAACCGTGTACCGGGCCAGCGCTTCTGCACAAGGGACACGTATGCAGCATCGGCCAGAGACAAGGGGGACTGTGGAGGATGCAGACCCAGCCCTCAGCCGAGACAGCCAGGGAAGGCAGAAGCACCCTCCACGGAGCGGTGTCGCCATCCCTCCACCCGGGAGGACGCTTGTCCACAGCTGGAAGCGGAATGACAGCAGAGGCTGAGAGGGCACTCAGAGACTTGGAGGGACGCGCGGGTGCAGAGAAAGGCCTGAAGACGGGGAGGGAGAGAGTCCGACTGGATTTCAGACGGGATTGGTGAGCTGTGGAGCTGGAGACAGGAAAACCAGGCAGGTGAGGCCGCCCAACTGCGATGGGGACCAGGACCAGGGTAGTCCTGCAGGGGGCTGTGACTCCGACATTCTGCTCCTGCCTGCCGTGTTTAAGACCCCAGCGTGTGCATTCTCGTGGGGTGGTGGAGGGTGAAGCAGAGATACACAATCGGCACCTAAACAGCCTTCCACATGCACGGTTTCTGTTACGCTGCACTCAACCAACCATGCACACATTGGAAATACGTTTTAGCTGCATCTGTACCAAACACGTACAGACTTTTCTTCTCGTCATTGTTCCCTAAACAACACAGTATAGCAACCATTTACATATCATTTACTTCGTTGAGGTATCATACATGATCTGGAGATGTTTTAAAGTATATGAGAGAAAGTGCTTCGGTTATATGCAAATACTGCACCATATGAAATCAGGGACTTGAGCATCCATGGACTTCGGTATTCACGGGAGGTCCGGGAACCAATCCCCTTTGGGTGCCGAGGGATAACTGTATGGCACTTCCACGGTATTAAGATCTCATGGTGCACACAATTAGGAAAGCCTATCTGACACAGCTTCTTGGGCAGGCCCATGCAGCTCAGAGGCCCTTCCCTGCACGTGGGTACCACCAGGCACACGCCCTGTCCACGTGAAAATGACGGAGAGGAGCTGGAAGCGCCTGCACCACTCATCTGTCTGCAGCCACACCGACTGGGTCTGGCATGGGCACACTGGTGAGGACAGCTCAGGACTGAGAAATTGCCCATGGGGCTCTGGACCATACAGATTTGTCTTTATGGCTCCCGGTATACAAGGCCATGCCAGGAGGCAGGGTCCTGTACCAGCAGGAGCCCAGTGCGCGGTCAGCCAAGCTGGATTCATCCACTCAATACCCACGTGACCATGACCAAGTATCTAACTGCTGAGAGCCTGTGTCCTCACTGAAAATGGTGGTAATGCCACTTTCTGCATGGAGTTGGTGGTAGTCATGGTCAACATTGCTAAGATATTCAGCAGACGGGGCCTTTAAGTACATTACAGGTGAGGTGATACCAGCAAGGCACAGAGGAGGCTACTCAAGAAAAGGGCCCCTGAGCACCAGCCCACGCTCTGGCCTCTGCAGAGCACATAGGCCTGGGCTTCAGTGCACCCTTCCCTGCATGTGAGCACCACCAGGCACACCCCCGTTCATGTGAAAATGATGGAGAGGAGCTGGAAGCGCCTGCACCACTCATCTGTCTGCAGCCACCTTGACTGGGTCTGGCATGGGCACGCTGGTGACGACAGCTCAGAGCACAGTCCAGAAGCCAGAGGCATAGTCCCTTTCATACCCCACAAGGTCACACAAGAGGGCCACCAAGGACAATGCCATCCACCCTCTTCCCACCCAAACACAAGCACAGGGCACACAGGGCCTGACAACAAGAAACTGAAAGTCCCCTGGCCACAGTGCAAAGGCGGGGAGGCGGACCAAACCAGACAGTGGCCACTGGCTTGCAGGTAACAAGCACAGGGGAAAATGTTATCACTCACCAGAGGTGTTGGCAGACTGAGCCCCACAGATGGCCTCTTAGAGCAGGAACTGTCTGTGTTCTAGGGGGCCAAAGCAGGGTGCCTGGAGAGACTTCCAGACCTGTGGAGAGACAAAGAGACCAGGGCATGGTCAGACAGAGACTGTGGAGAGGCACGTGTGAAAACCTCATGTAGATTCTGATATGTCTGAGCTAAAAAAAACCAGGGATCGAACTTCTGCTTCCGGGCAGATGGAGTAGACACATTTTTGCCTATTCCTCACACAAAGCACAACGAACACTCAGGACGGTGTATATAAAACAAACATAACGCTCCTCAAGGTGGAGAGAAGGCAGACCAGCCAGGGACATGGTGTGAGCTCTCTGGGTTTTCTTCTTGCCTCATACATCCCAGACATGCTGCTGAAGAAGCCAGCAACCCAGAAAAGTCAACAGGAGCAGGAACAATACCACAACAAAAGCATGTTCTCTTTAGTCGAAAGACTGGGAAAGTGGCAGCTAACAGGGCAATACATTTAGACAACAGGTCTACTCCAGCCAGACACTGCAGAAAAATCTGTGACCTCAGCCCCACCCACAGCAGCAAAGGCCGAGTAGGGAGTCTAGATTTCTACCCTGTGTGGCTATAATGAGGCACCAAATCCCTGCCAGGGTGGCATCAAATAGACCAAAGGAAGGAGCTGGCACATTCATCCCCACCAGGCAGTAACAAATCCTCCTTTCACTCTGGCATTAGTACAGGCAGCATGAGGAGCCTGGATTTCTATAGCACCTGTCAGTAATGAGGTGACACCCCTTTCCACCTTCCCTGGTGGAAATGGCGTCAGGAAAAGTTAGCTTACGAAAAAAGGTTTAAGTAAGACTCAAAGTCTCATAACGTAATACAAAAATGTCCAAGTTTCAATAGAAAATCACCCATCAAACCAAGGTTCAGGAAGATTTCAAACTGAAAAAATAAAATAAATTGATGCCGACATAGAGGTAACAGAGATGTCAGAATGATCTGGCAAAGAGTTGAAAGCAACCATGATAAATGCTTCCACGAACAATTACGAACATGCTAGAAACAGAAGAAATAACAGAAAGCCTCACCAAAGCAGCAGAACATCTCACCAAAGTTATACAAAAGAATCAAGTGAAAATGATAGAACTGGCTGGGCGCGGTGACTCATGCCTGTAATCCCAGCACTTTGGGAGGCCGAAGTGTGTGGATCACTCAAGGTCAGAAGTTCGAGACCAGCCTGGCCAACATGCCTAAACCCCATCTCTACTAAAAATACAGAAATTAGCTGGGTGTAGCAGTGGGCACCTGTAATCCCAGCTACTCAGGAGGCTGAGGCAGGAGAATCACCTGGACCCAGGAGGCAGAGGTTGCAGTGAGCCAAGATCATGCCACTGCACTCCAGACCATGGGCAACAAGAGTCAAAATCCATCTTACAAAAAAAAAAAAGAAAGGAAAATGATAGAACTAAAGAATACAATAACTGAAATAAAAGACTCAGTGGATGGACTCAACAGCAGAATAGAAGGGACAGAGGAAATAATCAGTGAACTGGAAGACAGAACAACAGACATTACCCCCAACTGAACAATAGAGTGAAACAGACTGAAAATAAATAAACAGAGTCTCAGGGAGTTACGGGGCAATAATAAAATACCTAACTTTAAATGCCTGAAGGCCGGGCGCGGTGGCTCAAGCCTGTAATCCCAGCACTTTGGGAGGCCGAGACGGGCGGATCATGAGGTCAGGAGATCGAGACCATCCTGGCTAACACGGTGAAACCCCGTCTCTACTAAAAAATACAAAAAATTAGCCGGGCGCGGTGGCAGGCGCCTGTAGTCCCAGCTACTCGGGAGGCTGAGGCAGGAGAATGGCGTAAACCCGGGAGGCGGAGCTTGCAGTGAGCTGAGATCCGGCCACTGCACTCCAGCCCGGGCGACAGAGCGAGACTCCGTCTCAAAAAAAAAAAAAAAAAAAAAAAAAATGCCTGAAATGTCAGAAGGAGAGATAAGAGAGGGAGGGTCTGAAAAAAAGTACTCAAAATATCCCAAATTTGGTGAGAGATATAAGCCTACAGATTCCAGAAGCTGAATGAATCCCAAATAGGACAAACCCAAGAAAATTCACACCAATATACATGAGAATTAATTCTGAAAACTAATACGAAGAAAAAATATTGAAAACAGGCAGAGAAAAGTAATACTTACATTTCTCATCAGAAACTGTGGAGACCAAAAGAAAGTGGCACAGTAATTTTCAAGTGATGAAAGAAAAGAACTCTCAATTCATAATTCTATACCAACAAAAATATCCTGTAAGAATGAAGGGAAAATTAAGATAGTCTCAGATGAAAAGAAACTAAGGAAATTTGTCACTGGCAGACCTATTCTAAAAGAATAGCTAAAAAGAAACCTTTCTAAATAAAATAATAATAATAAAAGACGGAGTTTTGGAACATTAGGAAGGACAAAGGAGTATGGTAAGCAAAAGTTTGGTAAATATAATAGGCTTTCCTTCTCGAGTTTTATAGATTATATTTGATGGTTGAAACAAAAATTACAACACAATCTGATATGGTTCTAAATGTATAGAGCAAATATTTAACATTTATAAATGGAGAAGGGTAAAAAAACATAAAAGAAGATTGTATATTTTACTCAAACTGGTATCACAATAGATGATAAAGTATACGTGATATAATACCCAGAGCAACCACTTAGAAAGCTACGCAAAGAGATATACACATAAACAAAATGGAACCCTCAAAAATGTTCAAAAATGTTCAAATAACCCACAAGAAGGCAGGAAAAAATAGAAAAATGAAAACCTGAAATAACAAATGTAAGGCCTAATGTACCAATAATTGCATTCAATGTAAATGGTCAAAATATACCAGTTAAAAGACAGAGATTGGCAGAGTAGATTTTACAAGCTACAATTAAATAAGATCTATAAAAATTTGCTTCAAATATAATGACATAGGTAGGATGAAAGTAAAAGGATGGAATAAGATACCTTATACGAACAGAAGTCAAAAGAAAGCAATCATGGCTATGTTAATATTAGATAAAATAGACTTCAAGGCAAGGAAAATACCACAAAGAGAACATTACATAATGATAAGAGAGGACTCCACCAAGAAGGCATAGTAATTCTAAATGTGTATGTACCAAACAACAGAGGAGCAAAATACATGAAGCAAAAACGGATAGAACTGAAGAAAGAAGACATAAATCCACACTTACAACTGAATACAACTTTAACAAGCCTTTCTCCACAACTGATAGAATAAGACAGGAAAATCAGCAAGGATACAGAAGAACTCAGTAATATGATCAATCAACAAGATCAAAGTGATAGTTGTAGAGCTTGCCTCCACCGTAGTACAGCAGAATTCACATTCTTTTCCAGTGTTCGTGAAATTTATGGCATATATTGGAAAAGAAGAATAATCTCAAATCAAATTCTAAGTTCCTACCTCAAGAAGCTAGCAAAAGGAGAGCCAAACAAACCCAAAGCAAACAGAAGGAAGAAAATAATAAACATATAAGTGGGAAAAAATGAACAGGAAACAGAGTAACAACAGAAAAATCAGTGAAACAATAAGCTGGCTCTTTGTAAAAGTCAATGCAATTGACGAAACTCTAACAAGACTGACAAAGAAAAAAAGACAACACAAATTACTAATACCAGGCATTAAATAGGAGACATCATTAAAGACCCTGCAGACATCAAAAAGATACTAAAGGAATACTAAATCAGCTCTACACACAAAAACTTGACAATGTAGATGAAATAAAGCAATTATTCAAGAAATACAAACTACTTCACCTTGCCCAATTTGTAAAAGGTAATTTGAATCATTTCCTACAACTATTAAGGGAATTGAATTCATAATTTTTAAACTCCAGTTTTTTTGAGAAAGAGAAATCTTTAGACCTAAATGAGTTCACTGGAGAATTCCATGAAATGCTTAAAGAATAATTAATACTAATTCTACACAATTTCTTCCAGAAAGTAGAATAAGAGAGAACATTTCTTAATTTATTTTATGGAGCAAGTACTACCCTGATAACCAAAGCCAGAGAAAGTGAGCATAAAAAGATCACAGGCTGGGTGTGGTGGCTCACACCTGTAATCCCACCACTTTGGGAGACTGAGGCGGGTGGATCACCTGAGGTCAGGAGTCCAAGGCCAGCCTGGCCAACATGGTGAAACCTCGTCTATACTAAAAATACAAAAATTAGCTGAGCGTTGTGGCAGGCACCAGTAATCCCAGCTACTTGGAAGGCTGAGGCAGGAGAACTGTTTGAACCTGACAGGTGAAGGCTGCAGTGGGCCGAGATTGTACCACTGCACTCCAGCCTGGTGATAGAGTGAGACTCCATCTCAAAAAAAAAAAAGAAATAAAAAGAAATAGGTATAAACCTAACAATACACGTTCAGGAACTGTATGCTGAAAGTTATGCAGCACTGATGAAAACAAACCAAAGATCTAAAAACACTGAGAGATATACCCTGTTCATGGATGGGAAGACTCACCACAGTCAGAATGTCAGTTCTTCCCAAACTGACGTGCAGGTGATGATGATGAACACAATTCCAGTCAAAATCCCAGCAAAATTTTTTTGTAGATATGGACAAGATTATTCAGCATTTTGGGAGGCCAAGGCAAGTGGATCACTTGAGGTCAGGAGTTCGAGACTAGCCTGGCCAACATAGTGAAACCCCGTCTCTACTAAAAATACAAAAAATTAGCCGGGTGTGGTGGTATGCACCTGTAATCCCAGCTTCTTGGGAGGCTGAGGCAGGAGAATTGCTTGAACCTGGGAGGCGGAGGTTGCAGTGAGTTGAGATCACGCCACTGCACTCCAGCCTCCAACCTGGGCAACAGGGTGGGACTGTGACTTTAGAAAAAAAAAAAAAAAAAGTACATGGAAAGGCAAAAGAACTAGAAAAACTAAAACCATTTGCCAGAAAAAGACGGGGGGAGGAATCAATATACTCAGCTTCAAGATTTATTATACAGTACAGTAATCAAAGCTGTGTGGTTCTGGTGGAGGGACAGGCACGTAGCAATATAACTCAATACAGAGTCCAGAAAAAACCCACACAAATATGCCCAACTGATTGCTGATGAAGGTGCAAAAGCCACTCAATGGAGGAAGGATTGTCTTTTCAACAAACGATGCTGGAACAATTGGACACCCATCAGCAAAACAAGGAATATCAACCTAAGTGTCTTGCCTTATACAAAAATTAATTTGAAATGAATCATGAACTTACATGTAAAATACAAAACTAAAACTCTTAGAAAAAAATGGGAGAAAATCTTCAGGATCTAGAGCCTGGAAATGAGTTCATAGACCCAATATAAAAAGCACAATCCACAGACAAAAATATTGACAAATAAGTTCTCATCCAAATTAAAAACTTTTGCTCTGAGAAAGACCTGCTGAAAGGAGAAAAACACAAACCACAGAGCGGGAGAAAAATGTCTGCAAACCACATATTTAACAAATAATTCGTGTCTAGAATAAAGAACTCTCAAAGCTCAACAGTAAAACAAACAAACAAACAAAATGACAATCCAATTAAAACAGCAAAAGATAGAAAAAGACATTTTCCAGGAGGATATACAGATGGCAAATAAGCACATGAGAAGACGCTCAACACACCAGCTATTAAAGAAATGCAAATAAAACAAACTGTGACCATACACCTATCAAAACAGCTAGAATGAAAAATGGTGACACCAATTGCTAGTGAGAAAATAAAGAATCACATTGCTGATGGAAAACCTGGATCTTGCACATTGCTGGTGGAAATACAAAATGGTATAGCCATTATGGAAAACAGTGTAGCAGTTCCTTAAAAACCTAAATATGTAACTCTCATGTGACTGAAAATCCATGCTCCTAGGCATTCGTCCCAGAGAAATTCAGACTTACGTTTATGGGCCAGGTGCAGTGGCTCATGCCTATAATACCAGCACCTTGGGAGGCCAAGGCAGGTGAATCACTTTGACCCCAGGAGTTCAAGACCTGCCTGGTCAAGGTAGCGAAACCCAGTCTCTACTAAAAATACATAAACTCGCTGGGCATGGTGGCATGCGCCTGTAGCTTTAGCCACTTGGGAGACTGAGATGGGAGGATGGCTTAAGCCGGGGAGACAGAGGTTGCAGTGAGCCAAGATCATGCCACTGCACTCCAGCCTGGATGACAGGGCCAGGTGTCTTCAAGGAAAAAAAAAAAAAGGCAAAGAAACCTATACACTAACGTTTATAGCAGCTTTATTCATAATAGCCAAAAACTGTAAACCACCCAGATGGCCTTCAGAAGCTCAATGGTTAAACAAACTGATACATCCACACCATAGAGCATTACTCAGCAATAAAAAGGGAAGAACTTTTGATACACAAGACCTGGGTGAATCTCTAGGAAGTTGTGCTGACCAAGGAGGGGAAAGCCAGTCCCAAAAGGTCACTTACTGTGTGATTCCATGTCTGTATAATTATTGAAACGACAAAAGTACAGAGATGGAGAACAGATGAGTGGTTACCAGGGCTTATGGAGCAAGTAGGGGCGGAAGGAAGTGGGTCAGGCCATAAAAAGGCACCGTGAGGGGTCCTGGTGTGGACGGCAGCATTTGAATCTCGACCGCGTCCACATCAGCATCCCGGCTGTGATGCTATCATACCATCCCAGGACGAGGCTATGGGGGTAAACTGCGTATATCTCTGTACTACTTCTTACAACTGCAATTATCTTAAAAATACAGTTGGCCCTTAAGCAACACAGGTTTGAACTTCACGAGTCCCTTACACGTGGATATTCTCCCACCTCTGCCACCCGAGACAGCAAGACCAACCCCTTCTCCTCCTCCTCCTCCTCCTCTTCCTCCTCAGCCCACTCAACATGAAGATGATGCAGATGAAGACCTTTACTACGATCCACTTCCACTCAATGAGGAGTGAATATATTTTCTCTTCTTTATGATTCTCTTAGTAACACGTTCTTTTCTCTAGCTTATTTAAAGTAAGGTTATTTGTTTGTATAACATACAAAACATGTGTTAATGGTCTGTTTATGTTATCTGTAAGGTTTCCAGTCAATAGTAGGCTATCAGTAGTTACGTTTTGGGGCAGTCACAAGTTATACCTGGACTTTGGACTGTGTGGGAGTTGGAACCCCTAACCTCTACATGGTTGAAAGGTTAACTGTAAAAATTTTAAGTCTTTTTAAAAGTACACTGTGGAAAACAAAAGGACAAAACTTTCACAGTTTCAATAGGAGACAGCAATGTTCCTAGGCATACAACTAAAAATAATAAAACATACATCTACACAAAAACATGCAGGCCAGCCACAGCAGCTCACACCTGTAATCCCAGCACTTTGGGGGGCCGGGGTGGGAGGGTGGCTTGAGCCCAGGAGTTTGAAGCCAGCCTGAAGTACAGGAGACTCCATCTCTACCAAAAAAAAAAGAAGTGTATATGAATGTTCATGGCAGCATCCCTCATAACAGCTCAAAAGTGGAGGTAACCCAAACATCCCTGAGCTGACGGATGCATAAACGCGTTGTGGTCCAGCCTTAAAATGGAACATGATTCAGTCATCAAAAAGAAGAGAGGCCTGACCCAGGCTACAACACGGAGGAACGTCGGTAACACGATGCTGAACGAAAGAAGCCAGTCACAAAGGATCTCACTTGGCATGATTCCACTTACATGCAATGCTCAGAACGGGCAAACCCACCGAGACGGAAGGCAGATGAGTCATTGTCAGGGGCTGGGAAGAGGAGGGAAGACTGGAGGCAGGGAGCAAGGTTGATGGTTTGGGGGTCTTTATTGGGGGGATGAAAATGTTCCTGAATCGACTCTGATGATTGCACAATCCCCCTAATTTACTAAAAAAACATGGTACTGCACGTTTTCAAAGGGTGAATCACAATGGTATGTAAATTATATCTCAACAAATTCTCTA
Organism: Colobus angolensis palliatus; assembly: GCF_000951035.1. NCBI lineage: Eukaryota > Metazoa > Chordata > Mammalia > Primates > Cercopithecidae > Colobus > Colobus angolensis. The sequence continues at coordinate 3,542,157 of NW_012122265.1, read as the reverse complement.
AGAAATCTGCAACTGGGTTCTAGGAAATTTTAACGACATCCATTAAAGAAGGATGCTCCTTCCCCCAACAGCGAATAACTAAATTACTGAGCTATTTAAATCGTTGGCCTGCAGGCCGGACACAGTGGTTCATGCCTGTAATCCCAGCACTTTAGGAGGCTGAGGCGGGAGGATCACCTGAAGTCAGGAGTTCAAGACCAGCCTGGCCAACATGGCAAAACCCCATCTCTACTAAAAGTACAAAAATTAGCTGGGTGTATTGGTGCGTGTCTGTAATTCCAGCTTCTCAGGAGGCTGAGGCAGGAGAACTGCTTGAACCCAGGAGGCAGAGGCTGCAGTGAGCCAAGATCATGCCACTAAGACAGAGCCAGACTCGTCTCCATAAATAAATAAACAGGGCCGGGCGTGGTGGCTCATGCCTGTAATCCTAGCACTTTGAGAGGCCGAGGCAGGTGGATCATGAGATGAGGAGTTCAAGACCAGCCTAGCCAACATGGTGAAACCCCACCTCTACTAAAAAAAAAATAATAGTAATACAAAATCAGCCAGGTGTGGTAGCACGTGCCTGTAATCCCAGCTACTCGGGAGGCTGAAGCAGGAGAACTGCTTGAACCCAGGAGGCAGAGGTTGCAGTGAGCCAAGATCATGCCATTGCACTCCAGCCTGGGTGACAGAGCAAGACTCTTCTCATAAATAAATAAATAAATAAACAAACAAACAAACAAACAAACGTTAGCCCACAGATGCGCATCTATTTTTGGAAGTGCTCGTCACTCTTGCAGAGATGGAAACCATCCTTGTGAGGAGTTCTGAAACAGCTCTGTGACCCAAAGGAAATGCCCCCCACAGACTGGTCCTCCACGTGCTGGACTCCAAGTCGGGGGGCCTGTCTGTAGGCAGCCAGACCCAGCCTGCCTGAGCCTCAGGCCCCTTTTCTGGAAGGTGCCACAAAGCAGGGGCCTGGTCTCTGGAGCAGCCCACCCTGCCTGACCCCAGCCCCCTCCATGACTTCCCAACTGCCCACATTCAAGCTAAGTCTGCGTCCTCTTCTGTCAAGGGGGGATGAGTGACCACACTCATTCCGGAGTTCCAGGCACTGGATGAGCATGGCTGGGTGGCCCTGCTGCCCCACAGGCACCCCATGAACCGAGGGAAGAAATGTCACGCCTAACCCATCTAATGTTTGAAACGTGTATACAAATGTTCACGGCAGCACCATTTACAATAGCCAAAACCCAGCAAGAACAAAAGACCCATCAATACACAATGGAGACAGGAAACAAGAGCTATCGTACAACAGAGCATCTCCAGCCATAAAAAGGAAGGAGGCACTGATCCACGCTACAGCACAAATCGTCCTCTGTGGTATAAGAAATACACTGGGGGCCGGGCACGGTGGCTCATGCCTGTAATCCCAGCACTTTGGGAGGTCGAGGCGGGGGAATCACAAGGTCAGGAGATCAAGACCATCC
>NW_012122265.1:3524327-3540319 GCF_000951035.1 Colobus angolensis palliatus | reverse complement strand
TCAAAAAAAAAAAAAAAAAAAAAGAAATACACTGGGCTTTGTCCCTGGTGCCCAGCACAGAGATCCTAATACCCTGAGAATTTCCTGAGTAGCAGAAGTGAGTCCCTTTTGACCCCACCGGAGCTCATGCTAATGAGGTGACTTAGGGTGGGGGCCCCAGTCTCAGACTGGGACTGGTCACCAGGAACACAGGTGTCTAAGAAGGTGGGAACTTCTGGCCCTACTTGGTGAGCTCCGGAAGGTACCGGAGATTAAGCTCTATAAAAACTCTTGCATAGGCCGGGCGCGGTGGCTCACGCCTGTAATCCCAGCACTTTGGGAGGCCGAGGCAGGTGAATCACCTGAGGTCAGGAGTTCGAGACCAGCCTGACCAACATGGTGAAACCCCGTCTCTACTAAAAATACAAAAATTAGCCCGCATGGTGACACGCACCTATAATCCCAGCTACTCGGGAGGCTAAGGCAGGAAAATCGCTTGAATCCGGGAGGCAGAGGTTGCAGTGAGCCAAGACCGTGCAATTGAACTCCAGCCTGGGCAATAAGAGCAAAACTCTATCTTGGAAAAAAAAAATGTTAACTTTATGTTACGTATATTTTACCTCCATAAAGGAAATAAAAAGAACCTCTCATTCTCAATGCTTCACAAGGGTTCAGGATCCGCTTCATGGAGTGAGGAGAAAACACTGAAGGCAAAAGGCCAACACGTACAGGAATGCAGCAGGGACAGAAGAGCCTCCGATCTTCAGTTTTTGTCGGAAGCCACCTCCTGAGGTCCACGTGACACAGCCTGTGGGGAGTGGCTGCCGTGAGGATGGGCACACGTTCTCCTCACACGTGGTGTACACCGTCTCCCATCCTGCTGGCTGCCTTTGCTGAAGTCTGTGCTAGAAGCAATGTGACTTTAACAGATGCACCCATTCTCCTGCTGAGAAAACTGAGGCCAGAACAGCAGGTGCTGGCGGCAGAGCCAGGATCAGGAGGAAGCCAGGCTGGCCATTCGGTTCTTCCTGCTCAGTCTCCTCCATCCCCTCCACAAACACTGTTTGTTTGAAAGGCAGGACCGGACTGAGAGGGATGTTGCTCGGGGCCCGTCTCACCATCCACAGAACACTCCCCATTCTCCTTATCCCCAGATCAATGGCCAGAGAAGGCAACAGGGCAGGCTGAAATTAGCTTAGCAACAGTCACCGTGCAAAATTATTCAGGAATGAAATTAAAACATACATTACGCTTCCTGCTTGAACTACAAAATGCTGTGACCAGTAAAAGCATCAAAATCCAATGTGAGGCCAGGCACGGTGGCTCATGCCTGTAATCCCAGCACTTTGAGAAGCTTAGGAGGCTGGCAGATCACTTGAGGTCAGGAGTTCGAGACCAGCCTGGCCAACATGGTGAAACCCCATCTCTACTAAAAATATAAAAATTAGCTGGGTGTGGTGGCATGCACCTATAGTCCCTGCTACTCCAGAGGCTGAGGTAGGAGAGTTGCTTGAACCTGGGAGGTGGAGGTTGCAGTGAGCCGAGATCACACTTGGCTTGCGCCCGGCTCCAGTAGGCAACTTACAGAACCGTGAACTAAACTCCAGCCTGGGTGAGACTCCGTCTCAAAACAAACAGATAAACAAAACCCAATGTGGCACCTCTATAGTCCTGTGAGGTCTTTCTGTGCCCAGAGGGCAACACTGCAGGCAGCGGCCGGGAGGGACTTGGCACAGTCGGGACTGTGCTGCGGGCCTGGGAGGCTGTCACAGTAACAGCTCCAATCAGTCGTACCTCCTAGATCTACCATCTTGGGAAGTCTTCTGCCACAACAACCCTGGAAATGGTCACTGTGTTCGCTCTGGCCATGTCAATAAACCCAAAGAGACAACAGCAGCACATGTGATGCAAGCAGAAGCTGCAGACTATGGCATCCTGAAGTTCACCCTCTTGCTGCCCTCAGGAGCCCAAAACCACCAAGTAGCCAGTGGGCAAGGACTGAGTCCAGGGACTGAGCCCGGCTCTAGTGGGCAACTTGCAGAACCATGAGCTAAATAAATGAGGGTCGGCAAGTGACCACCCACGGGCCAATTCCAGCCCAAGCCTGTTTTTATAAGTAGTTTTTACTGGAACACAGTCGTACCCATTCATTCATGTACTGCCTTTGACTGCTTTTTCGGAGGGACACTGCACAGCGCACAAACACAACATATTTACTATCCGGCCCTGAAACGGACAGGTGTTTTACCCTTTGTTTGGGGTGGTCTGTTATGCAGCGAAGGTTAACTAACATGACTCTCAACTTAACAGGTGCTTATTAGATAGGTGTCATTATTTCCAACCTAAAGATCAGGAAGCCAAGGCCTACAGCAAAGGATCCAGTCACTCACCCAGGTCACATCGTGGCACTTACGGGGAGGCTCCGGCAAAGCAGGAGTTAACCCTGTCTGTCTAACACCAAAGGCCCCAAGCCCACCACAATGCAGGCTTTATGGAAGGGTCCCTAACTGAGTCACTAGCTGTACAGCCTACCCCACCTCCTCTTCCCAGGCCCCCCGCCCCCTTTTCTTCAGTAAAACATGGCAGGATAAGATGTCCAACGAACAAAGGCTCATCCACGTCAGGAAAAGCCACTGAGGGCCACAAAGGCCGACAAGGATGAACACACACCACTACCCAGGCTCGCGGGTAGCAGAGCAACCCAGTCACCTGGAGTTCCCACGGGATGAGGGGGCCCCTCCCAAGGGGCTCTCCCTGTGACACACGGACTCACCTCTGTCCCCAGGCCCTGCACACATGCACACATGGACTGAGAGTGGGACTGGCTGGGGAGGGGCGCCAAGGTTGCAGATGTCCCTTGCACGAGCTGGGGGGCTGCCGCTGGGCACCCCATCATCCTGAGTCCCTGAACCCTGTGCACTCATGAAGCCCACATGGGAGGCTCTGCAGAGAACAGGTGGAGGCCACAGCGTCCCCTGCTCTGCCTGTAACAGGATCTCTGTGCCAACCCGAGGTCTCAACAGGCCAGGGGGCAGCCCTGACAAGACAGGCACTTTACAGACCCAGCAATCCACATGTGGTACAGGTCACATGGACACAGATGATGCAGACGTCACCACTAAAGACAGTAAGAACAGCTGGCAGTACGTGGATGCTTACCGTAGTCTTGGTTTTACAAAATTGCCTTATTTAATGCTCACAGCTACCAGAAATATGTTAGTGCCCCCATTTCAAGGATAAGAAAACCAGGGCCTAAAGAGGCCAGCTGGGCTGTCCAAGGTCACACAGCAACACGGCAGAGCTGCTCTGCACTGCAGTGTACCACTTACTACAGCAAGGAAAATGAACCCAACACTCCCCAAAACCCAAAGATGTCGGAGTAAGAACGGAGAGGCCAGAGGCCCCTCCTGGCCAGTGCTATGCTCCCTCCGCGGCCCGCATTCTCCAGGCAGATCACCCGTCACCACGGCCTAGAGAACAGGGTGCTGAAACACGGCGACACTCAACTCTGCTGGGCAAATGCACCGTCTATGGCCAGAGCTGGCTGGAGTCAATCAGCAGAAGTGTTGAAGAGCTGGGGCCCTCCGTGTCCTCTCTGTCCCCACGCTGACTGCACCTGCTGCAGAGGACTCTCCCCAGAAGAGGGGCTGTCCAGACACAGAGTCACAGGGACAGACTTCATTCACGGGAAGGTCTAGCTCACGGTTTCACAAGCATTTTGTTCACACACACCCAGGAGGCGTGAGGAAGGACTAGCTGTCAACACGTCAACAGATGACCAGGAGGGGCCGCCAGGCAGGCCCAGAGGGAGGACTCACTGGAGTGAAGGAGATTATATGCTCCCGTCCCCTTCCATTCTACTGGTTATAACATGTAACGTGCTACATGGGTTCAAAGCCCCAGCCAGTGCACCTCTCTGGAGCTCAGTTTCCCCTTCTGTGAAATGGGCATTAAAATACTCCCAGACAGCAACTGGCGATTCCATGAGACCATATGCATGAAGCTCCTGGCACACAGCAGGTACTGAAATGGCCTCCAACAATGTCTGCAGATAATACATTAACGATAGTGATGATGACTGACTGGCTGACTGAGCTACCTACAAAGATACAGGTCACTCTATGTTATTACTGCATTGTGAATGGTCAATACTTTTTCTTTTTTGAGACAGGGCCTCACTATGCTGCCCAGCCTGGAGTGTACTGGCACCATCTCAGCTCACAGCAGCCTCAACCTTTCCAGGCTCAGTGATCCCTCCACATCAGCCTCCCGAGAAGCTGGGGCTACAGGCACACACCACAATGCCCAGCTAATATTTGTTTTTGGTTTTGTTTTGTTTTCTAGAGACAGGGTTTCGCCACACTGCCCAGGCTGGTCTCGAACTGCTCTTAAGCAAGCCACCTACCCACATCGGCCTCCCAGAGTGCTGGGACTATAGGCATGAGCCACCTGCACCTGACCAAGAAGTCATTTTTGCCTCTACATGTGGAGTGTCCTGCAGCTGGCTGGGTGGTCTGTTACCTTGGGGGCATTTCCTTTCGTTCAGAAAATCACCCACCCCACCCCAGGCCACTGAGCCCACCAGGCACAGGCTACATCTCACAGGGTGTCTGCCAGGTGTCTCAGGCAACTGCACATCCTTGGGAGCTGGGCAAACACTCAGCGGTGGCCAGAAAGCCATCTGAAGATCCAACGGCCTCCATGAATGTTCAACAGTAATATGATACTAATTCTAGACTGCTAAAATTAGGAATATGACACTAATAGTAATAATTACTAACAGTAATATGATACTAATTCTAGACTGGTAAAATTAGTAATATGACACTAACACTAATAATTACTAACAGTAATATGATACTAATTCTAGACTGGTAAAATTAGTAATATGACACTAATAGTAATAATTACTAACAGTAATATGATACTTTTAGACGGCTAAAATTAGTAATATGATTCTAATGGTAATAATTACTAACAGTAATATGATACTAATTCTAGACGGCTAAAATTAGTAATATTCTAATGGTAATAATTACTAACAGTAATATGATACTAATTCTAGACTGCTTCTGGTAAGAACCTCGTTCTTCAGGAGAATGAACTCCAGAAGCTATTTAACCAGGCTTGGTCTATGAAGAGCCTGCCACGGGGTACTGGGAGGCTGGTCAGCATGAGGATTCTCTGATCCAGCATAAAATCTGCTGAAAACTCGCTGCAGGACCCAGACGCGGTGCATCTTCTCCCAAGGTCCGTTGTTCTCCAAGAGGTTTGGACCTGGACTGTCCAGAGCCAGCAGTGCAGAACCCTGATTAATTCTCAATGAGCTCTGGGGTCCTGCCCACACTCAGGTCTCTCTGAGTGACAAGCCGTGACAAGCTGTCCTAGCCCATCTTCTCTCCCTAATCCCTCTCCTGTTCTTCCAACTAGAGTCTTTGCTGCTAACTCAAAGGAAGCATGTCAAAAGGAAGCGGACTCCGTCTGAGGGTGAGAAGGTGGCGGTGGAAGTAGGGCCACTGCAGGGCAGGGGGCCAAGCAAGAAGCGGCAGACCCCAGCCCCTGGAAAAGGAAGGTTACAAATCCATGCTGCCCCATAGCAATATAATTGGAGTCACAAATGTAATTTTAAATTTCCTAGGAGCCACATCAAAAAAAAATAAAATGGGCTGGGCATGTTGGCTCATGCCCATAAACACCAATACTTTGGGAGGCTGAGGTGGGAGGATCACTTGAGCTCAGGAGTTTGAGGCCAGCCTGGGCAACACAGGGAGCCCCCTCTAAAAAAAAAACAGCCAGGTGTGGTGCTGTACACCTGTAGTCTGTGCGTCTGTGGTCGCAGGTCCTTGGGAGGCTGAGGTGAGAGGATTGTTTGAGCCAGGGAGGTCCATTCAGAAAATGGAAAGCTGAGTGGTGGATGAACCGGAACTGGGAGAAGCTTTCTATGAATCAGAGAAAATGTAAGTTAAAAGGAGACACCATTTCCCACCAATTAGACTGGCAAATATCAGGCAACACCAAGTCTTGCTGAGGAGGAGGGGCCCAGGGAGTTCTCACACCATGCGGGTGGGACTGTGACTTGGTACAACGCCCGGGAGAGCAATTTGAGAACATTGGCGAAAGTCAGCTCTGTGCATGCTGAAAGCTCCAGGGTAGGCAAGTTCTCGTCTAAGGAGGTATCCAGGGAAGCCCCGGCAGGGCCTGCGGAGAAGAATGTTCCCTGCAGCACGGTCTGAAAGAACAAGATCCTGAAAACAACCCAAATGTCAACAGGAAGAGAAAGAATAAAATGGGGTTAACCATTCCATAAAATGTATAAACTGAGCTACATAATCAACTCAGGGTGGATTTTTTAAAGTGGCTACTAAGGAGACTTCAAGGCAAAGCTTCCAGGGAGCGGGAAGTACCCAGACACCCCGCTTTTCCCACCCCACACAGGCGACCCAAGGCCCCATGAGACAGACAGATACGTACCTTCGCCAGCCACTGCACATGAGATCGGCAAATGACCCATTGCACAACCAGCTCACATTGAAGATCATGAGGCAACCGGGAAGCATCTAATCAGTCCATCAGCTACATTTTGCAGGAGACACTCTCTCCCCTGCTACTGTCTCTGGTCCCTGTCTTTCTTGGTCCAACCCTAGGCTGAGGTTGAACCCACAAAGATGAGACATCCCCACTAGGTTTCCAGGGAGTAGGTTCCCAGGGAACAGCACCTTGCCTCACTGGAAGACACCAGACGTGGGAAAAAGTCTGTCCCACAATTTCTCCCACACTCAGGGTCACCCCTGCTTTCTCCTGAGACCCACGAAGAAAGGTGGGGCCTCCTTCTGTGGGACACCGGCCTGGCTGGAGCGAGTGGGTAAAAGATCTCAGCTTCAGCATCTCAAGACTGGCTGGGCCTGGGGCTGGACACTGCTTTAGAAGGTGTTTTCTGAAAGCAAGGACTCAAGATATTTGGACGCCCACATTCGCAGTAGCATCATGTACAACAGCCAAAGGGTGAACCCAGGTCCCCATGGATGGATGACTGTATGAACAAAATGTGGTCCATCCACACAACGGAATATTATTCAGCCATAAAAAGGAAGGAAACTCTGACACACACTACAACATGGCTGAGGCTTGAGAACATTATGCTGAGTGAATTAAGCCAGACTCAAAAAGACAAACACAGCATGATTCCACTTGGATGAGGTCCCTACAGAAGTCAAAGAGACAGGAAACAGACTGGTGGTCACCAGGGGCCGGGAGAAGGGGGATGGTTTGCTAGTGTTTAGTGGGGAAGTAGTTTCAGTTCTGCAAGCTGAAGAGTTCTACAGATAGATGGTGACGGTGGCGGCACAGCAAGGTGAGTGCCCTTAATGTGTCAGAACTACACACCTAAAAATGGTGAAAAGGGTACCCTTCTATGTTGTAAGTATTTTGCATGATTTATAAAATGTGCATTGGGGAAAAAAGTGCTCTCCTATCCATTTCCACTGAACTCCTCCTCTATCACGCATCGCTTCCTTCACCCCCTTTAAGTGTTTGCTCAAGGACCACTTCCTCAGTGCTGCTCACACCAACCGCCCTGCTAAAACAGCAGCCCCCTTGGCTCCCAGTCCCCACCAGCAAGCTCTCCTTTCCTCCCGCAGGGCATCACTGCTTCTTTATGATCTCCCTTAATTATTGTTTGCTCCCCTGGTGAGGGTGTCGATCCTACAGAGGCAGAAATATTTGTCTGGTTCACTGTTGCATCCCAGAGTCTAGAGCAGCCTAGCAGACATCTGCAGCACACGCCACAAAAGACGGCAGAATACGCATTCTTCTCAAGGGCACATGGAACATTCTCCAGGAGAGGCCTCATGCCCGGCCATAAAACAGCCTCATTAAACATCAACAGGACTGAAATTATACAAATAATGTTCTCCAACCACGATGGAATGAAATTTGAAATCCATTTTACAAATGCACAAATATGTGGAAATTAAACAACACACAAACAGCCAATGGGTCAAAGAATAAACGACAGGGAAATTGGAAAACACTTTGAAATGAGTGAAAAAGAAGACAAAACATATCAAAACTTATGGAATACAATTAAAGCAGTACTTAAAGGAAATTCAGATCTGTAAATGTCTCTATTAAAAAGAAGACAAATCTCAAATCAGTAACCAAAACCTTCCACCTTGCGAAAGTGAGAAAAAGAACGGGAAATTGAAACTGAGCAAGCAGAAGGAAGGAAATAATAAAGGTTAGGGCTGAAGTTAATGAAATCTAGGCTAGAAAAACAATAAAGAAAATCAATAAAACTATAAGTTGGTTATTTGAAAAGATCAACAAAATTGACAAACCTTAGCTGGAACGATCAAGAAAAGAAGGGAAGACTCAAATCACCAAACTCAGAAATGAAAGAAGGGACATTATTACCAACTTACAGACTTAAAAGGAATCAGGCCGGGCGTGGCGGCTCACGCCTGTAATCCCAGCACTTTGGGAGGCCGAGGCGGGCGGATCACAAGGTCAGGAGATAGAGACCATCCTGGCTAACACAGTGAAACCCTGTCTCTACTAAAAGTACAAAAAAATTAGCCGGGCCTGGTGGTGGACGCCTGTAGTCCCAGCTACTCAGGAGGCTGAGTCAGGAGAATGACGTAAGCCCAGGAGGTAGAGCTTGCAGTGAGCCGAGATCGCACCACTGCACTCCAGCCTGGGCGACACAGCGAGACTCTATCTCAAAAATAATAATAATAATGAGATGGTGCTACAAACAACTACGCAGCAACCGAATCAGAGAAACTCACTTGAAGTGGACACCTTTCTGGTGGGACACAAACTAACAAACTTGACTCAAGAAGAAACAGAAAATCTAAAAAGACCTATGACAAGTAGAGATCCAATTAATAATTTTAAAAGTTTTCACAAAGAAACGCCTAGGCCCAGATGGCTTTATTGGTGAATTCTATCAAACATTTAAAGAAGAATGAAGGCCAATTTTGCATAAACTTTTCAGGAAAAAAAATGGAAGACAATGCTTCCCAAGTCATCTTATGAGGCCAATATTACTCTGATACCAAAACCAGGCTTCACAAGAAAACTACAGGCTTCCTCTGGCAGCCAAACACCTACAGAGTCCTCTCCGCCCTCCTGTCTACACTTGCAAGCCTGCCTCATTCTACAAATTGGCCAGGCTGCTCTCCCAGAGTCTCCTAAGCCACTTCAGGCTCTGCCAGCCTCCTTGACCCCACAGCCTGGAAGGTGCCCCTGCATGCTGCCAACATCCTAGACTCCACAATCAGAAGTCCTACCCCTGGGGTGGGAACCACCTGGTGCTGTCTGAAGCCCCCAACTAAACTCCACAGAAATATCCTGAATGACAAGAAAAGGGATATGCAACATTCAAAGCATCCCCTGGACCACACGGCAAAGCCAGCTTTCAAACCAGACCTGTGCACTGACAAGGCAGATCCCACGCTCCTCCCAGAGGCTCTCCGCGTACAGCCCCAGGAACCAGCCTATTTGAGAGATCTATGAAGTCAAACCATTCTCATCATAACACTGAGATGTGAGCTGCTTTTTCAAGCTCATCCTCTCCCAAGTGCACAACGGAAGCTACAGAATGTGTGATATTGCAACTAGCTGACTGCAGGAGCAGATACGGGAACCCAGCTGTCTTCCATTAAACCTGACAGCAAAAAGACTGCAAAAATGTTAAACAATGCCACTCTTCTCACCAAGTCTTTTTTGTTGTTGTAGAGATGGACTCTCATTCTGTTGCCCAGGCTAGAGTGCAGTGGTAAAATCTTGGCTCACTGAAACCTCCGCCTCCTGGGTTCAAGTGATTCTTGTGCCTCAGCCTCCTGAGTAGCTGGGTCTCCAAGTGTGCCCCACTGTGCCTGGCTAATTTTTGTATTTTTAGTGGAGACGGGGTTTCACCATTTTGGCTAGGCTGGTCTCAAACTCCTGACCTCAAGTGATCCACCCGCCTCAGCCTCCCAAAGTGCTGGGATTACAGGTGTGAGCTACTGCACTATTTTTTTTTTCTCACCTTGTCACCCAGGCTAGAGTACAGTGGCGTGATCACAGCTCACTGCAACACCAACCTCTCAGGCTCAGGTAATCCTCCCACCTCAGCCTCCTGAGTAGCTGGGACCACAGATGCGTGCCACTATACCTGGCTAATTTTTTATTTTTTGTAGAGACAGGGTCTCATTATATTGCCTAGGCTGGTCTCAAATCGCTGGCCTCAAGCAATCCTCCTGCTTTGGCCTCCCAAAGTGCTGGGATTACAGGCCTGAGCCACCTCAACCAGCCTCACCAAATGTTTTTGTTTTGAAGAGTTGTTTTTCATAAAAACACATTATTTATACCAACATATAATGAGTTTATTACTATTTTTAAATGCATTAATATTTTTAAATTCTAATAGCATAACAATAGGTTAGTGCTCATACACAGCAAGCTTCTGAGTCCTTCAAAATTCTAAGAGAACAAAAAAGGTTTCTTAAGCTAAAAGTCTGACAACCACTGTGCTACCTCATCTGCTTTACCTGAAAGCGAACAGAAAAATAAACTGGCGTGCCACCTAGGAGGCGATCTGGAGGCCGGAGAAGCGAGCGGTGCCTTCCTCTGCACAGTGGAGTGGGCAGCTGCCTGGTGTGGATCCCAGCTGGGCCACAACACCTTTGGCAAGTTCAGCCACTGGAGCTGAATGAGCCTCGAGGGAGGGAAAGTCCAGAACTAGGATGAGGGGCCATAGCAACGCCATCTGGTCAGTATCTCCCCCTGCCAACGGCCCCTGGTCCATGCTTGGTGCCACTGTAGGACCTTGAAATGCAAGTAGGAGCAAGACCCTTTCCTGGGGACCTGTCCGCCTGGTGAGGAGGGGTCAGACAGGAGCCGGCTGGCCCAGGGGCAAACGCCTCTGGTTTGCAGGCCCCTGCAAGGGAAGGGGGAGCGGAGCAGATTCTTCAAATTCCAGGGACATTTGTGGGGGGCGGCAGGAAAAACATGGACAGGAATGGCTGAGCCCTATGCTCTCAGGGGTACAAATGAGGGCGTGGAAGCATCCCCCTCCACTCCCCAAGAAGCTTGCCTTCTCCCCAGGGAAGGAATCCAGGGCAGATTTTCAGGAAAGACAGGCTCAGAGGCTCATTTCCCATTGCCCAGGAGCCCAGAAGTCTGTGTCAGCTCCAGGCCTGGAAACCCAGGATGCCCTGCACCCCCTTCCCTGGCCCTAAGCCTCCCAGGACCCACCCCACTGGACCAGGGACCAGGCTGCCAGCTGTCCAGACTCTCGGCCATTCCCCAACCCCACCGAGGACTCTAGGTGCTGACTCTGGATTCTCCTTGAGAAGCGGAGGGACCTGATGAGCCAGAGTGAGGAGGACGTGGGGCAGGACACCCCCAAGTCTGCAGGGAGGTAGCAAAGCCTGGCAGTATCCAGAGCACACAGCGGGCATCACCTGTCACTCACATAGGTATCATTACTGTCCCCAGGTAAGAATCACCTGCAGGATCCTGAATGCAGGTGTAATCTTGTGAACCAAGATTTTCTTCCTTACAGGGGGCTTCAAACTGAGGTGCAAGGACCCTTTCCAAGTGGACCCAGCTCAGTCTAAAAGGTAGCCAAGTCTTTCCCGAAATTGCTCAGTGGAGAAAGGCCTTGGGTCCCCCTGCCCACCTCCCCTCCCCAACATCCCTGAAGCTCTTTTACATAAGAAAGGCACTGTTATCCCCCAGAAGCTGCTGAGGTGGCAGTGCAGCCCCAGGAGAAGAGCCCTCCTGATATCAAACAAAAGGGCTAATGCAACCAGGGCTTCAATTAAAACACCAAAAACACCCACTGCCTTCTCAGAGATGCAGCTCCAGTAACAGCTCCCCTTTTCCATTTCTAAAAATCTGTAATTTATTTATAGTTTTTGACCAACTGTGCCCCAGCAATGACTGTACAGCTTTTTCAATTCAGAAGTAATTTTTTTAAATACTTAGCAACTTCAGGTCACGGGAAATTTTATGAAAGTCAATTTATGTATATTTTTCATGCAGAGAAGTATGCTAGGTTAATAAAAGACCCATGAGCATAAAAGTCTATTACATTACGATAAAATTCTTTGGGGGAAGTGGCTGTATAAATTCAAGAAAAGAACGATGAAAATGTCCTAAAGCTCACTTACGTATCTGTCAAGAAAAAGTGGATGTGAGTCACGATGGGTTTATATCACAGTGGGTGAAGAGTTAGGCAACAGTTCCTTTTAAAATAATGATATTTACCCTCACAGGGGTACCACAGCCTTTACAAATATTTAAACCTATGAAGAAAAATTTTAGATGTTGACTTTAAAATGTGTAAGAAGCCTGGTAAACGACGAATGGCACAATCTGAACGTTTACTGGCAATTCTTTCAGCTTTGCTGGATATTTGAATTTTTCATAAGAAATTGTTGCAGAAAATGTATGAGAGAACAAGCTGCTTTTTAAAACACTTTTAGGGAGAGACAAAAAAAAAAAAAAATGCAAGAAGCAGGCCCCAGCCCAGCAGGGCCAAGGCAGGGCTTATGACCTCTAATGCACGCCTCCTAGGGGGGTGTCTGGCGAGGCCTTTCTAAGTCCAGCAACTCAGGGCTGCTCCAGCTGATCTTCCCCTCCCTCTGGGGGGCTCCCGTGCTGCCTTTCTGCTGTATCAGAATTTCTAGGACGGGGAGCTAGGAGCCCTTCCGCACTCCACCATTTGGAATCTGCAGCCTCAGATTGGGAGTTTGTGGCCTAATTCCATTCACACACCCCTCACTGAGCTAACCCCAGAGTAGCTACCACACCCAGCAAGGACAATTTTCAAACACTGTCCCCAGTCACGCTCTGGTGCAGTGCCGGGTTCAGCAATGACATCTGGCAGCCAATGGGGAGCCCAGCATGTCCCTGCTGCTGCCCGCTAACTCCTGGCAGCCCCACAGGCTTTTAAGAGCTTAATCTCCCAGGGAGCGAGCTGCATTTCAACCAGTCCCTTCCTGAAGGTCCATCCCCAGGGTACATGCATCCAGAGAGACCCAGTCTATAGTTCCTAAACCCAAGGCAGGCTCTGGGTACTGGGCATGGGCCCATCTTCCCATATCCTGCAAAGAACGGAAACCCTTGAATGCAGGAAAGGCTTGCATCAGAAGCACCTGTACCCCGAAGCCCAGCGTCAGTACTGGAGCCACGGCCAATGAGACAGTCGTCCATCAGCGGCATCAAACCAGTCCTTGAATCTGCTTTCCACAAAGCAAAACGTGGAGCACATCAAGAAGTCTAATGAGAAACTGGTTTTCACCTGCTGACCGCAGGGCTATTTCACAGCACGGGAACGAGAAGACTAATTTTCTAACCGCTGCCTAGCAGCTTTCTCCAGCTGGGCAGTGCGCATTTAACCACCAGGCGATGCCAGGTCAAGGGCTCCCCTACCCGCTAGCTGTGTGTGCTAAGGCAAGCGGCTTCACTCCTCTGAGCTTCAAGCTCCTGATCTGTGAAATGGGAATGGTAATGAATCGGAGCTGCCTCCTTGGGCTTCTGTGAGATTTACTGAGGGAATAAATAGCAAGAGTATGGCACTAATGCCAACCAAAAGGAAAATGTTCGGTGAGAGTCTCACTATGCACACTGCAGCTGCTGACATTATTGTGACTAGCGTGTGGCTCTGTCCCCACCCCAGGAACAAGGACTGGATCATTCTGCCAAGCACCCATGTTCAGTCCCAGGAGGACGCAAACAACCTGGGCCTCTTGCAAGGGTTTGTATAGCCCCACCCCACGCTGGGTTGGGGACCCTTTCTATGCCCTGCAGCACTCAGTGGTCACCTCCATCACAAGCCCTGTCACAATACAGACTAACTGGACTGTCCAGTCAAGCCTCTTCCTCCCCATTATCCTAGAAGCTCCCTGAGGCAGCCCTTGCGGCCAGTCCAGGCTTGGATGCAGCAGCAGGCCCTCAGATGATTATTCGTGTGGAAACAAACAAATACACCCTAGATATCCTCTGACCATCAAAAACGACAGGCCTCTCATTTTGGGCAGGAGGTTAGGTGCAGTGGCCAAGTCACAAAGGTCACTCAGCCCTGGGGGGCCTGCAGGCTCCAAGTCCTGCACTAATATGCTCACAGCCTTTCAATAAGTGGTTCATTCTCCCGGTGCCCAGGCCAATGGCGAGGGGTGGGAGCTATCCTCCCTTCTCCCCTCTCCTTCCCTTTCTTCCAGATTCCCCAGTCTATAGAAACGGAGAGGGTCAAGAATTTTGCTGGAGGTCATGTGAAGGCAAGAAGATCTAAAGGGTCCCTCCCTGGGGCTCACAGTCCCACTTACAGGACAACTGGAAGCTCCTGAAGAGGCTGTGCGCATCCATTTCCACGGTTTTTCTCAGCCACACCCTCCCTGCTGCCCTAAGGAGGGGCCCTCAGACTCCAGGTACAACAGCCCCAGGTGAAAGCTCCAGCTTGAGTTTACAAAGCAGGAGGCTGGAATTGCAGGCAGGTGAGACCTCAGGTGTCCAGGCCCAGAACTCCTTTACAGTAGGAGGCACGACCTTAGGCCCTGCAGCAACTCCCAAGCTGAGCCCCACTTTAGAAAAGTCCTCATCCCTCATCAGGACTGACAGGGACACCAGAACTCTCTCATCTACAATTCTGTTACGTATTTGGAAATAAGGCAAGTATGCTAAAGCACTGCCTTCCCATAAAAAGCCACTTTTAGGAGTGTGTTCCTATATACTGGTCAATTCCCAGTCCGTTTTTCTCTCCCATCCTTTTCCTCTTTACTAATGATACATAAAATGCAATGCAGTCTCGGAATCCGTTTACCTTCCTCTGGGCAGCGCTCACATCTGATATCACCTGGCTCCCCAGTCCCCGGCCTAGACCAAGACCCCTAGAAGCCAGCATGGGCCCAGCATGGGCCCTAAGCACCCAAATGAAGAAATGAATGAATGAAAAATCTCCTTGAAACTCACCCAAATAGGAATAGGGCTTTCTATAGCAGACTGTACTTGGAGACAGTACACAGAAAAGGTCCCCCACACAGACCACACCCCTCCCGTGGGGTCGGGGGTAATCTAATTTGTTAAAAGCAGCCAAGTGCTGTCAATTGAGGCCTCTGGGATCATCTTTATGGGCGAAATCACCTACTCGTAAAGAGCTACCTTTGATACCTGAATTCCAACCTCCCTCCAAAGGCACCCAAAGAAGCACCAAGCTTTCCATCCAACTCTTCCTTCCAGGAAAACAAGGAACTCCTGGGTGTGATAATGGAATCAGAGGCCTTAGACAGTGCTTCCCAGGAGCTGGGTCACGCAGGCACTAACTGGGACACCCAGATTCCTATTAGGACAAGGGTCTCCCTCAAGCCCCCTTAAAGGCCAGCGATAATCCGGCATAGAAACCCACAGCTCCCACCTACCAATTCCCCTCTTAGAGCAACCACAACGGCTTTCCCCCAGAATCAACACTGAATCCAGACGGGGACCAAGCTCACTCCACTCTCGCAGGCTCAACCCTGTTGGACCCTCAACCTTGTTTCCAACCCACAAGTAGTTGGAAAACTCCAAAAGCAATTGGCCCAGAGGCTGTTTTGGACCTACTGAAACCGCTGGGGCGCCGGGCTCGGTGCCTAGTGCATAGTAGGGCGTTACTAATTATGGGATGCGGACCGCAGGGCACCCGGGTCAAGGCTGAATCTGTTAGGTCCTTTTCCAAGGGCGCAGAACTTCCCTGTAGCTGGGTCTGCAAAACTGAGGTTCACATCCCAGGTAGAGATCAAATCGCCCTCCCACACCGGGGGACTTCCGAAATTACCTCTCTGGATCTGGCAGCTTAATTAGCTGATTGGCCTCATTAACGTTCGAACTTGAGTTTCAAACGAAAAAAAGAGGTCACGCAACTATCCAATTTACTACCTCGAATTTCCATCCGAAAACCACTTTATTTTCGGATGGCCTCTGAGGACGCCCAGGCCTTTGCCCGCAGCTGCCAGCCCCCGAGGGTCCTATGTACTTTAGCTTGACCCCCC
>NW_012122265.1:3516087-3524267 GCF_000951035.1 Colobus angolensis palliatus | reverse complement strand
CTATCCATCATTTATTCAGCTCTGAACTGCCAGCACCCAATACAGAGCCTGGATAGGAGGGCTCACAATGTGTTTGCTAAATCAATGGATGGCTGCTCCATTTTACAGGTGAGGAAACAGAGGGAGAGGAGAGATCCTCATCTGCTTGCAGAAGAGGCTCATCCGAGGTCATGTGGGGAAAGCTGGAAATAGAGAATGCCAGCTGTGGGATCTTCTGGAGCCAATCTCAATTCTCTGGGCTTCCACCACTTCTGTGCATCTCATAAACAACACTGTCCCTTTGCTCGGTAAATCAATGCTGAACCAGGACCAAAGTGATAGCAATCTGTCTACTGGGGAGAGGAATGCCCCGTGCTTCCTCAATATTCAGAGCAGGCATTGTCACACGTTTTCTGTAAGAGGCCACACGTAAATAATTTAGGCTAGCTACACAGTCTCTGTCACAATGCCTCAACTCTGCCATCGCACTATAAAGGCAGTCACAGCCTATCTGTAAGTGAATGGGCCTGGTTGTGCTCCAAAAAAGCTTTATTTTAAAAAATAGCTGTGGGCTGGGTCTGGCCCTTGGGCTGTAGTTTGTCCATTTCTGGCTTAAAGGACGATCAGGGTCACCCTATACAATTGTGCAGGTTATTTACTGCATAAAGGGGGTTGGCCACAGTTGAGAGGGGCTGTATCCTGCCCCTCTGAACTCTGTGTGCCCTGCACACAGAGGTGACACAGGGACGAGCAGCAGCCCCGGCAAAGCTGCTGTCACTCACTCTGAAGACTTCGGGGAGGGTCTTGTCCCAGTGTTCTGGGTGGAGTGAGAGGCAGGGGAAGAGTGAGTGAGAGAGAAGCAGGCAGCAGTACCTACCAAGGGTTCCTTGTTCTTCACCAAGCGGACGATCTTCACAGATTCCTCATCAAAATCCTCATCGATATTGTCAGGCAGAGGCGGGAGAACGGCATCAAAATTCTTCTGGGCAACTGTGTCATGTACCATGAGCACAGCCTGCCGGGAAAGCAAGAGAAAAGGAGGGCTGGCCCGCCGCTCACAGGGTCAGCAGGCCGTGGCTGGGTGGTGGTCTGGAGGGTTGCAGATGCCATGCCAGAGAGACAACTGCCCAGACACTAGTGCTGAGGATCGCTCCCTCAGAAGTCTCCACTCCTCAGCCTCACGAGGAGAGCTCCCTCCACCCCCATCCCAGGAGACACAGAGGCATGGGTGGGCAGGGGCTCTGCGCAACTACCCTCAGGTGCGGGGTGGACAGCAGCTGGAGCAGCTCCCTCTCATCACTGTGCACGGAGGCGGCCTGCAACTCCTCCATCACCTGCAGAGAATGAGACAGGCGCCATCGACGGCTAGAGGTGCCCCTGACCCGCATCTGCTGGGTCCTTCCTCTTTGGGCCACAGACCCAAGGGCCCACCCAGCTGCATCCCCCAGGGGCTGAGGGGCAGACCCTCAGCCACCCCAGGACGATGATCCCGGGAACATCACACCAGAGGTCAGGAGCAGCTCGACGGGGCCATCCTCCAAGGAGCCACCATTTTAAGCCCTATGTGCTTTCTGCTTTATGTGGATCTTCTCACTGAACCCTGCAACCAACTCGATGCAGAGGGTCTTGTTACTTTGCCATTTTACAGATGAGAATCCTGAGACTCAAAGAGATTAAACATCTTGCCCGAAGTCACAGAGCTCATATACAGCACAGCTAGGATTTGAACCTGGGCTTACCTGGCTCTCAGATGCTATTTTATGAATGAGGAAATGGGAGCTCAGAGAGGTTGAGTGGCCTATTTAACATCACAGAGCCAGTGGGACAGGCAGCACTGAGCCTGGGAACCGGGCAACCTAATGTGCCCCTAATCACATTCCACAGTGGAGAAGGGCCCAGGGCTCTGCACCCACAGGCTGCACTCATCCCTCCGCAGGCCATCTCCTGGCGTTAGGAGAGTTTATTCAGGAGTTGATCTTAGTAATCAACCAGAATGGCTTTTCCCCAACCATGCAACACAGACTACTAGGTCCACAAGAAATTAAGAAGCATTCCTTTAAAAAATGAGAAGCCTGAGCCAGTATGCAGGGACACACTCTAGGTCCCTTGACTTCAGCAAAGCACAGATACAATGTCTAATTGACCTATTGAAATCACCGATCTTCAGAGCAGTTTGGGAACTGCTCAGCCAATCCAATGCTCTCATTTACAGCAGAGGAAACAGACTTGCTCAAGAACACACAGATAGTGGGGAGCCCCACGTCAATGTCTCCCAACCCAGTCCAAGGCTCACCGGTTCCTCCCTGCCTTTCGGGGAACCCAGAGAGAGGAAGAGAAAGAGGAGCACAAGGGAAGAAAACACCTCTTCACCTTTGGGCTCCTGATTCCTGGTGTCCCCAGACTAAGCAAATGAGGCAAGATGAAGGAACTCTACAGGGTAGGGAATGGGGCAGACATTCGAAGGAGAAACCTGGGGCTTATGTCCTCAGCGAGGGCCACAGCGCTGTGCAGAAATGGGGTTGGACTTTGCCTTTCATAATAGCGAAGCTTCTCATGAATCTGCAAAGACAGAGTATTTCAGATGCACCCTGGGCACCACACATCCCACCCATGGCTGTGGGGACAACTAGGGCAGCAGACTGGGCCACTGATGGGGCACTGTAAGAGGAAGTCCTGTGCAGTGGGCAAGTGAAGGCCTTCCTGGGGCAGGGAGATGACTAGGATGACCTCACATGGCCACAGACAGCTAGAAAGACCTCTAGACACCCTTCCAGGCAGGATGACGTGGGACTTCGCCTTCATTAAGTAACTGAGGCTTTTTTCACTGAAAACATCCCTCAGGAAGCCCATCTCCTCCTTGTGGTTGGAGTCAGGTCTAAGCTGGGAGGTCAGCAGGGCCAGGGTTTCATGCAAACCTGGGGAGAGGTGAGAAAAACAAAGGATAGCAAACGCAGTAGGTGCTCCCTGCCCCCAAGGAGCCCAAGTGGGGCCTCAAACAGCACTTCGGTCCTGCCGTGAGGACATTCTCTCCCCAGGCTCTCACTGCCAGGGCCTGGAGGCTGCCAGGCAGGCTCTTGTCTTCAGTCCAGGGGAGGTACTTACCAGAGTCCTCCGACAGCACTGGCATGCTGGTGTTGTCACGTCCTGACCTCTCCCTGCAGATTCTGGGAGAAGGGGGTGGGGGTGGGTATTGAAGCTCCATCAAGCATATTTATTCAACAAACTGACTACACAGCTACTGTGTTCTCTGAGACCAAGCTGTGGACAGGGAAGACGGGAACAAATAACTCTTCTCACTTTTTTCAGAAAGGAAGGAAATAAAGCTAAGATGTGCTGAGTGTCCTCAATGTGCCAAGCATTGTGTGGGGTGATTTCTATGATAAATTTTTTGTCTGCACAGAGTGCTGAGAAAAGACTGCGAATGTTCCCATTTTATTGATGAAGAAACAGCGGCGGGCGTGGAAGGGTTCAGAAAAAGTTGTGGGTCAAAATCCACATTCAAGCGGGCTCTTCCAGGCTGGCCTTGGAGGTGCCAAGTGACCCTGCCTGACAGTGTCTGCTGTCCTCCGCAGCGCGCCCCCTCCACTGTAACCTTGTAAGAGCCCTGGCTCAAGCCCCCGCTGGGATCCACCTTCCACAACTACCTGGCTGGGTCTACAAGCCCCCTCTCCCCGACCCCCCAAGACCCAACCCAAAAGGAGTCTCCAGACTGGAGTGCAGAGAGGAGGGGGAGAAATGGGAGTCGGGCTTCCACTATGCGGGGGGGGGACTCCTATCTCAGGAGGCCCCCCAAGGTGCTCTGCAGCACGTAGACCTCAAAAAGTCCTCCTTAGGAAGAGGAGAAGGAGAGTCATGATTGATTCATTCTGCAAACATGGAGCCAGCCCGCGGCGCCGAGCCCAGGTGCCACTAAGGGGCATAAGAACGGCCCCGGGCCCTCCAGCCTCCGCCCCGCCCCGCCCCGCCCTGCATGGCTCACGCACCTCCCCCTCCCCGGCCAAAGCCGGTGGACGAGAAAGTCCCTGAATTTTGTAAAGTCCGGTTCGGTCTGCACGATTATCCCGAACGCAGCTGGCTCCCGCTACGGAGTATTTATAATAATAGGATTCGGAAATAAAGGCCACCTGCACATCAAAACGTTTGCAGAGCAAATGAAAACTTTGTACCCAGGTAATACGCCGGCGTCTGCTGCCCAGGCCACCAGGTCTGGGGCGCCTTCCGCCCAGGGGTGCACAATGGTGTCTCCGCCAGCTGCCCTCCAAGCCAAGAACAGCCAGGGGGTGGGGTGGGGTGGGGGGAGCAAAAGCCAACGGCTCGGGTGAATCCCGGAGGCTAAAGGCACCCTCCGGAGATTCCCAGGAATCCTGTTATTATCCAGGACTCCGGATTGCTAGGTTTGCAGAAGCCCGAAGGGGCGGGTCCTGAGCTTGGAGCTGTGGCCCATGTGTGAGCTAGATTTTCTCAAGGCCTTGATCATTCACTAGGAATCTCCCCCAGTACAAGCTGCGTGTTTCTGAGTAAGCTCTTGAGGTCTCTCTGTTCTGGGTTCTCCAGTATTCTGGAAGGGGTGGGTAAGGATCAGAGTCCAGGCTGTGGAGTAGAACAACTGTCTCCAGAACCCTGGAGCCTGGCATTATGCAAACCCAAAACTGTGCCCCCAACATAGAGAGAGAGAGAGAGAGTGTGTGTGTGTGTGTGTGTGTGTAAGTCAGTCTATCTTACAGGACATGCCTGAGAGGTTTGCATGGGCTGGTGACTTCAACATACCAAAGGCAAAGTTAAATATTTGCTCTAGATACTTTTTTTTCCTGCTTGCATAATTGTCCCACATTTCAAAGAAATCTTTAAAAGCACTTAGGTTAAAAAAAAAAAAAAAAAAGTTGTGTTTTGGGCCTGCCTGAATATTTCAGGACACACATGGAGTAAGTATTGTAACTCCTTGAGGGCAGCTGCCTTATGCAAACGTCTTTCTCATCACTGCTTCCTTGAGCATACACTTGATAAAATATTTGTCGAATGAATAAAGGAGGCAATCAAATAATAATAATCCCCAAAACAGGAAGAAGGACATCCTGACAGAATCCTGCAGGCATCTTTTTTTGGCATGGAAGCTGGGGCGCCTGGGAGGGGTGTCAGCAGGACAATGGGATGTTCTTTGGGTTGGCCAGTGGCAGATGCAAGACCTGGGTTGCAGGGAGTGGGGGTGGGGGCTCTACCTTTCCATAACAGTCCGTCAGTACCCTCCCCACCAAAGAAGGCAAGTCATCTGAATAAAGTGTATTTACCCTTCCAACCCAGCTCAAAGACCTATCCTCAAGATATTTCCCTCCTCTCACCAGATTCCCACCCCCGGAATACCCCTTCCTAGGTTTCTAGAACCACCACTGCAGATAGCAAAGGAGGCAGCTGGTCACAGTTCAATTGTGAACACTTTCCTGCTATCTCCATGCAAGGTTTAAGGCCAATGCTATTCTGCTATCTCCCAGAAATACTTCCTTAGGGACACAGGCTTCTGCCAGCCTTCCACCTAAGTGGGCACCCCTTGGGCCATCCCCCTCCGGTCCTTCTGATCTGTTAGCCAACAAGAGCACTGTGTGAGAGCCCCGGCATTCGGCATTTTAAGGACAGCATCCCGCTTACGCCCCAGTTTCTTTGTGTCTGTTTAGAGATATCCAGTTCAGCCTTGTACTCTGATGAAGCAACATCCTTCAAGTCTGTAAAAATCTCTTATGATCCCAAAACAAAATCAAGGTTGCAGGTGATGGATATACTCATTTCCCTGATTTGATCATGACACATTGTATACGTGTATCAACATCTCACACGGGACCCCATACATATGTACAGTTATGTGTCAACTAAAAGTATTGACAGCCAAAAAAAAAAAAAAAAAAGCCTCTTACGAAAAGGTTCAGGGTCAGCTAACACTGCCACAGTGCCTTTATTCACACCTTAACGCCCTGAGCAGGCATCTCAAGTTGAGGGGAACACCTACCCCCCACTGCTCATTTGAAGTAGGACCTCTTTTGGCGTTCTAATTTCTGGTGGACCCATAGCCACACACACCACCAAGTGCCTTGTTTTAGGTTCAGTTGAGGAAAAGGAGACATGACCCTCCTGGCTTCTTGGTTTCAGAAACCTCCGGTTTTGTTTCCGGAAGCTGCCTTCCAGGATTCACCAAGTTTTGCAGAAAGGGGTAAGGTTTTCCATCTAATCATCTTCTCTATTTTCTTGTCCAACCTGAACCATGAAACCCTCAGCCACATCTGTGAAGTGCATGCTGTGTGGTCCTGAGCACGCCAGGACTTTCTGGAAAGAGTAACTGTTTTATAGAGAACTAGAAACTGGGACACCGCACCATCAGGGATGTGAGATACAGCCACCTTTTCGGTCCTGGGGAAAACATTATAAATATTTTGTGGCTTAGATTAACCCAGATGCTCACTGTCTTCAGCAGCAGTCCCTGTCTCCCAGAGAAGCTCCTGGGTTTGGGGCTTACGTATTAATAGTTGGAGGCCTGCACATCGTCAGAGAACGGTTCTTAGACAGCCCGAGTGGCAGTGGCCTAACCCAAGGCAACCCTGTTGTTTAACAGGTGGGAAGTTGAGGTGCAAGGAGGGGAGGAGGCTCACTCAAGGGCATGAGTTCAGGGCCACGCAGGCAGGTGTGCACAGGTGAACCCATGAAGCCGGATAAGGGCAAGCACACGCAGGTGAAGTCAGGTCAAGGCAGGTCTGCCCAAGTAAAGGTAGTGCTCTGGCCAGCAGGTCTGCGGCATCCCCTTGTCCCTGCCAGATTCTCCCATGCTTTTGCAAATTTTTCCTGCTTGTTTTCCGACACAGCAAGAGGTCCACTTCCCCCATATTCCCTCCCATGTCAAGTACTGGAAAATTCACTCGTTTCTCCATAATTTCATGACAACTTCTAATTCAATCACAAAAACCTGATGCTGTAAGGATTCCCAGGTTTTACAAGCCCTCTCACTCCTGTGCAGAAGTGCCTCTCACGTCTCACCTCTGTAGCTTATTGTGGACTTGTATTCCTCTCCATTAATTTTCCATGAGCTTACGTGGATGGATTTGCTGAGAAAAAGCTTCCTGGGACTTTGAACGTAAGCGTCTTGGCTGCTACCTGGGAGATTGGAGGGAGAGTTTCTGTCTCCTGGAATCGGAGCTGATGAGAAGGAGTGGTCTGAAGCTTTTCCCGCTGCACCGGAGTGGGAGGATGTGGGAAGCAGCAGGCAGGAGGGAAAGCTGCAGGACAGGGTCTGCCGGGCTTCCCAGCCAGGCCGTGGTCTCTTCCTCGAGGCCCACGTCCAGAACAAGGGTATCGTCCACTTTCTCCCAGGTCTCCCGTGGGGGTGCAGGGCATCCTGTAGAATGGAGGAGTTCATTCCCCGAGGGGCCACTTCCAGTCCTTGTGGAAGCAGAGCTGGAAGACTGGGAGAGGGAGCTGCTCTCCACCCCGCAGGTGAACTGTCCTGCTGGGGCACATTGTCTGGCTTCTAGGAAGGGCCTTTGTAGCCTCCGTTGTTTACAGCAAGTGCCAGGACAAAACACCTTTATTTGGAGATGGCCTCCTTCTGCATCTCCCTTCCGCTGCTCCCTGGAGTCAACTCTCAAATAGAGGAGCCTGCATCCAAGTCCTTGTTTCAGGGAAAGCATTGAGGGGAAACCCAAGATAATACAGGGTCCCCCAATCCTTATTACAGGGGATACTTCCAAGACCCCCAGTGGATGCTCAAAACTGCAGGTAGTACTGACCCCGGTATATACTATTTTTCTATCTCTTGATCCGGATGGGTGGGTAGTGTATGCTGCATGGAAACACTGGACAAAGGGATGGTTCACATCCAGGGAGGGATGGGGCCAGATGCCCTGAGGTTTCATCACACCGCTCAGAATAGCACACAGTTTAAAACTTATTGTTTATTGATGGGATTTTTCGTTTAATATTTCCATACCTTGGTTGACCTGGGGTAACTGAGACCACAGAGAGTAAAACTGTGGGTAGGGGGCACTATTATATTAAAAACTGTCTTGTGAGGCCAGGCACGGTGGCTCATGCCTGTAATCCCAGCACTCTGGGAGGCTGAGGCGGGCAGATCACCTGTGGTCAGAAGTATGAGACCAGCCTGGCCAACATGGCGAAACCCCGTCTCTACTAAAAATACAAAAAATTAGCCGGGCATGGTGGCGGGC
>NW_012122265.1:3513866-3515210 GCF_000951035.1 Colobus angolensis palliatus | reverse complement strand
ACAACCAACTCACAACCCTTGGAGTTTTTTGGCCAAGCAA
Source organism: Colobus angolensis palliatus (assembly GCF_000951035.1). NCBI lineage: Eukaryota > Metazoa > Chordata > Mammalia > Primates > Cercopithecidae > Colobus > Colobus angolensis. Next base: position 3,515,170 of record NW_012122265.1, on the reverse strand, counting down.
GGAAATAAGCAAAACTTTTAAAATGATCAACAGACAGAATACATCAAGGCTTTACAAAAACAGCACACCATGACTAAGCAAGGTTTATCCAAGTAATGCTGGAATATTTCAATTTTAGCAAACCTATTAGGAAATATGTTTGATCAAATAACATTTCTTGGTTAAAAAAAGAAATCGTGTGAGAATATTCTAGTATTATTCAATTTTGTATATCAAACCAGCACTATGTCCAATATGAAATGCTGAATTGCCCTCATTCCATTCAGGAACCAGAACTGTGACGCTGCTAATATTACCAGAACTTAACATTTCTCTAAAATGATAGCCAATGCAATTGAATAAGAAAATTAAACAAGAGACATTACTAGCACTTAGCATATCTCTAAATGCTCCCAATGCAATCGAATAAGAAGAATAAGCATGGGAACAGAGGAGGCAAATTTACCATTTGGGGAGGTGCTAATGATTTTCTTGATTAAATACCTAAGCAAATACACTGAAACTGAAAGTTCGTGGAGGAGTTTAGTAAGCAGACTTTTCAAAAGCACTAGCTTTTCTTCATAGGAACAACACGTCAGAAATCCAAAAAAAAAAAAAAAACAACCGTAACTCCTGGTATCAACAAGACGAAAGGAAAAATATGCCAAGACAAATATAATGAGAATATTTCTAGGCCTGTAAGAAAAAACAAACTAAAAACCTTCTTGAGGAAAAGAAAAAAAAAGTAGAATGAACAAAAAACAAGCATAAGATTGTGGTTAAGAAGCGGGACTGTTAAGCCAAACTGCCTGATTTCAAATCCCAGCTCTACCACCCATGAATTGGTTGGATGTAGGCAAGTTCCCTATCCTCTCTTTTTCTCCATTTTCTTTTTCTTTTCTTTTCTTTTTTTTTTTTTTTAAGACAGAGTCTCACTCTGTCGCCCAGGTTGGAGTGCAGTAGCACGATCTCGGCTCACTGCAAACTCTGCCTCGCAGGTTCAAGTGATTCTTCTGCCTCAGCCTCCCAAGTAGCTGGGATTACAGGCACCCGCCACCACACCCAGCTAATTTTGTATTTTTAGTAGAGACAGGGTTTCTCCATGTTGGCCAGGCTGGTCTCGAACTCCTGACCTCATGATCTGCCCGCCTTGGCTTCCTAAAGTGCTGGGATTGCAGGCATGAGCCACAATGCCTGGCCTTTTTCTCCATTTTCATACCTAAAATGGAAGTTGAAGCAGCACTGTTTTGCTGAGAAAGTTAAATGGACAAACCTATGTAATCTACTCAGAACCACACCTTGCAAGAAGTACTTTTTTTTTTTTT
>NW_012122265.1:3499461-3507362 GCF_000951035.1 Colobus angolensis palliatus | reverse complement strand
ATCCTACCCCCTAATTTGGTGGCATTAGGAGGTGGGGTCTTTGTTGGGTTATTAGGATTCATTGAGGTCTTAAGAGTGGAGCCCCCGAGAATGGGATTCCTGCCCTTATAAGCATCCCGAGAGAACTCACTTCTGCTCTTTGCCACGTGTAGGGGACACAGAGAGAAGACGACATCTGTGAAACAGGAAGTGGGCCCTCACCAGGTGCAGAATCCGCCAGCACCTTGAGCTTGGACTTCTCAGCCTCTAGAACTATAAAAAGAAAACTTTTGTTGTTAAAGCCACCCAGTCTATGGTATTTAGTCCATCATACCCTGGACGGACTAAAACGTCACCCAAAGCTCCATCAACAGTGAAATGAAATGATAAATGAATGAAATACTGATCAGCAATAAAGATGAAGGAACCGTTGCTACATGCAAAACCGGGAGTTAATCTCACTGCTACCATTTTAAGTGGAAGAAGCTTTACATGTTGTACAGGAAGGTACTGTAAAATCACATGTATAGAAGATTCAGTCATAGGAAAGCGTACTCTGTAGTGTCGGCAGCTGGGACTTGGGGAGGACATGAGCAAAAGCTCTCAATGCTGAGTGCTCTGTTTCCTGATCTGGGTCCGCTCACATGGGTGTGCTCACTTTGTGAAAATCCATCAAGTCGTGCACTTAGGATTTATGCATTTTTTATAGATATGCTAGACTTCGATAAAAGTTGACTTTAGAATAGCAAGGAAAACCTTCCAAGAGACCAGCAAAGGAGACCTGCCCTACTCAAGCTTACATATACCAAGAAGCTATGATAATTACCAAGTGTGTAACAGGCACAGAAATAGAGAGATAGAGCAACCGACCCATCGGAAATAAAACCAGGTTACTCCTTGCCTGCATTCTGTGCTCCAACCACAATGATCTCCTTTCACGTTTTCACGACGCCAGGCTCTCTCTTTCCTCTGTTTTCCCATTCCCACCATACCTCCTTGACTGTCTATCCATCACTCAACTTCTACAGCAAAGCGGAAATACTGTGTGCCAGGGCCATGTGCTTCAGAGCATCTTGTTAACCGATACATCTTATCTCTCTCAGGCCAGGTGTGGTGGCTCACACCTGTAATCCCAGCGCTTTGGGAAGCAAAGGCTGGAGGATTGCTCCAGCCTAGAAAGCTGGGCAACATGGAGAGACCCCCTCTCTACAAATGATAATAGTAATAATAATAATAATAATACAACCACAATTAGCCAGACATGGTGGCACACACCTGTAGACCCAGCTTCTGGGAGGCTGAGATGACAGAATCACCTGAGCCCAGAAGTGGAGGTTGCAGTGAGCCATGATTGTGCCACTGAAGTCCAGCTTGGGCAATGGGAGTGAGACCCTGTCTCAAAACAATGACAACAGCAAAACCCATTAACTCGCTCCTGCTTACCTGGATTTGCAGCACTTATACGGAACCTGGCTCTTGGTACGTGCTCAGTATGCTTTTAACAAAGGAAGGCAGGGCGGGAAGGAGGGAGGGAACCTGGGAGGAAATTTAGCGATCATAAATATGCTTTTAAAGACGTATAGAAAAAAGGACTATTCGATATATGGTGTTGAAGTACAAGCGTAGCAATTTTTGAAAAACGTAGTTAAATCTCTAGCCAACTTCTCATAGCAAAATAAATTTCAGATGAATTGAAGATTTAGCCAGCCAGATATGGTGGCTTGTTCCTGTAGTCTCAGCTAATTGGGAGGCTGAGACCAGAAATTTGAGACCAGTCTGGTCAACATAGTAAGACCCCGTCTCTAAAACACAAAATTTAAAAAAAATTAGCCAGGCACGGCGGCGCGTGCCTGTGCGTCCCAGCTACTTAGCAGGTCGAGACGGGAGGATCACTTGACCCCAGGAGTTCGAGGCTACAGTGAGCTGTGATTGTGACACTGCAATCCAGCCTGGGCCACAGAGTGAGACTTCATTTCTGGGGGGAAAAAAAGGTTTGACAGTTCCTTAGAAAAGTAAGCATATCCTTAATACATTCAACGTAGATATTTACCCAAAGAAATGAAAAGCCTATGTCCACACTCAAACTTGTCTGAATGTTTATTGTAGATTTATTCACAATTGCTAAAATATAGAAACAACCCAAATGAGTGTCCTTCACTGAACACTGCTCAGCAATAAAAAGGATCATCTCTGGACACATGCAACGAGTGGCTGAATTTCAAATACGTCGTGCTATGAGAAAGAAGGCAGCATCAGGAAGAAGGCTACTTACTGAGTGATCTCACTTAAATATTCTGGAAAACGCAAAGCCCTCGGCACGGAGAAAAGATCAGTGGTTGCTAGAGTTTGGGTTGGAGAGAAGCTGCAGAGAAGCAGCAGGAGGGAATTTTGGGGGCAATGGAACTGCTTTTTATCTGGATAGTGTGGTGATGACTGTGCATCTATCAAAACTTGTGAAATGAAAAGGACTCTCACTCCATGTAAGTTGGAAAACAAATTATGAAAATGAAACTTATTCAACTATTAAATCAATGAATCTATTCTAAACAATCAAGACAATTGACAAATATCTCAAAAATATCTTTATTCATTGATAATTCAAGATGATGAAATAAAATCAGAACTACTTATTTCCTTTTCTGCAAACAGAGAATCAAAGACAGATGCACCCCAGTGTCTTCCAGGACGTGAGAATAGGGGAGCCTGCAGGACTGGGTGATGGTGTAAGAAGTTGCAAGTGGCCAGGCACAGTGGCTCATGCTTGTAATCCCAGCACTTTGGGAGGCTGAGGCAAGCAGATCCCTTGAAGCCAGGAGTTTAAGAACAGCTTGACCAACATGGTGAAACCCCATCTGTACTAAAAATACAGAAATTACCTGGGCGTGGTGGCAGGTGCCTGTAATCCCAGCAACTTGGGAGGCTGAGTCAGGAGAATAGTTTGAACCTGGGAGGTGGAGGTTGCAGTGAGCCGAGATCGCGCCATCGCACTCCAGCCTGGGCGACGAGGGAAACTCCATCTCACACTCACACACACACACACACACACAAAAGTTGCAAGCAAGGTGACTGCAGCATGGCCACCCATGTCCAAGGGAAAAGTGTAGGAATCCAGGAAACCAAATTCTAGGTTATTCTAAGGACACAATCACGTCATCTCCAAGGGATTTGTGCCTGAAGGAGATCACCTGTACGTAGGTTGATAACCTCCGCAGTCTGGAAAGTGTTAATAGCTGTGATGGTTGATTTTGGCTGTCCGCTTGACTGGGTGAAGGGATGACCATATGGCCGGTAAAGCATTCTCTCTGGGTGTGGTCTGGGAGGGTGTTTCCAGAAGAGACTGGCATTTGAATTGGTGGACTGAGTAAGAAGATCCGCCCTCACCCAAAGTGAGTGGGCACCATCCAATCAGCTGGGGGCCCGGATAGAACAGAAAGGCAAAGGAAAGGCACATTTGCTGTCTCTTCTGGGCCTGGGACTCCTGTCTTCTCCTGGCCTTGGGTATCAGAGCTCCAGTTTCTCAGGCCTTTGGCCTCAGACTGAGAGCAACCCAATTGCCCCCCTGGTTCTGAGGCCTTTGGCTTGGGGTGAGCCATGCTGTGGCGGCTTCCCTGGTTCTCCTGCTTGCACAGAAGGTCCTGAGACTTCTCAGCCTTCGTCATTGTCTAAGCCAGTTCCCATAATGAAGCCCCTCTCTGGCTCTCATGCTTGCTCACTCTCTCGTTCTCTCTCTCCCTACGTGTGTATGTGTGTGTGTGTGTACATGTACGTGTACACTGTTGGTGCTGTCTCTCAGGAGAACCCTGCTGACTCATTCAGCACCTAAAAGCCTGTCAACAGTGCTGTGAATGAACAAATCATGCCATCTTCATGGCCACAGAGTGAATGCACTCTTACTACACAACACGTGGATGGATCTCAAAAACGGATTAATCTCACAAATATAAGTGCTCAGCACAAATAAAATGTAACACGGGAAGAGAAAATACCACGCAGCTGACGCAAATGGGGACGTAGATCTAAATTTACAAACACAGACGCGAAAAAGAGGACCCCAATCCCTAACTGAGTATAGTATAGAACATTGCACACAGTCCTGTTTATGAAAAAAAAACAGCATCGCACACAGGCCTGTTTATGAAAAAGCACGCACGGTTGTACTTTCCATGCATGTGCGTGCGGGTGGGGAGCTGTGCTGCGGGACATTGTCCACCTAAATATCACCATGATATGCACAGTCTTAAAGCTGCCAGAGACGAACACGGTGAGTTGGGGTTTAGAAATATTTTTACTGTTGCAGGGATGCTATTGCCAAACACAGTTGGATGTGCCTGGCACAGTAAACATCTGCTTGATCAACCAAGGGCCATTTCTGAAACGGTGGTATTTCTGTCAGTAGCCTCCGAGTGGCTGACTCCCCATCGCCCAGCGTGCACACAGCTTCCCCTTACAGCACCTTCAGACGCATCCTGGGTCTCCACGTGTCTCACGCCTACTTTGAGCACTCTTCTGTGGGTCCCCCGAAACACTGGGGTCCCCCCAGCTCTGTCCTTGACCGTCTCCCTTCTCACACTCCCCAGTTTTCGTAGGTGGCCTTGTCCACAGCCACGTCTCCTCTGCAGCCTCTGCTGAGTGCCTCACTTGGACGGCCACGTCTGGTCACCTCACTGGGACTTCAGCCTCAACACATCTGAAAGGGAGCTCAACATTCCACAGCGCTCGTTCCCCTCCAGGCTCCCTGCTGGGGGCAGGGGTGTCAGTCCTGTCACCTTAGTGCCCTAAGCTAGGACCCCGAGGTGTCCCGGACCCCTGTTGCTCCCCCGCCAGCTCTCACATCTCCAAGCCCTGCAGAATGGGCCTGCTCCACCTGCCTTGGGTCCCGTGTGTCTCTCCATCTATCCTGCAGGGGCCTGCCGTCATCCATCTGTTGTTGATTTTGAATCACCTTCAGCCCTTTCACCTGCCTCATTCGCCAGCCCTGGAGCTCTTGGCCTGGCCTCAAACTGCACCCTGCTTTCACTCCTGTCCGGCTTCCATCCCTCCCGCGTCAGATCCAAACCTCTCCGCTGGGTAAACGGCCTCTTGGAGGTGCCGACCTTCTCACCCAGCTGCTTCCTCATCACCTCTTAAGACTGGCTGGCACATTCACTCCCTTCAGAGAACTTCCCAGTTCTCCTGGCTCCACTGTTGCCCTGTCCGGGTAGGGCCAGTTCCCCGAGATCCTGCCCTCAGCTGCACTTGCTCCACCTCGTGGGGAGGGGCTGTGTTTTACCTGCCTTGTTGTTTCCTGAGCCCAGCAACCCTCCACATTGGCAGAGTGGAGCCAGTAAAGGCTGGGACTCAGGCCCAGTTTCCAAACCAGTTCCATGTCAGAAATGTGGCAGAGCTGCTCCTGGGGCAGGTTACACACACGCGGGCCTCTGGGCTCAGAATCCAGCACAGAAAGGAGGTGCAGGCTGCCTGCTTTCTGGACAAACCAGGCCCGCCAGAGGCTGCACCGTGTTCATCTGGCCAAGTGCACACTGCTACAATGCGCTCTGTGAAAACCTCTTAAGGGGCACAGTGATTGAATTTATCCCAAGGTCCAAAGTTTATTTTCGTTAGAAGAATCAACTTTGCTCAGGAACGGTGGCTCATGCCTGTAATCCCAGCACTTTGGGAGGCCAAGGCAGGCGGATCACTTGAGGTCAAGAGTCAGAGGCCGGCCTGGCCAACATGGTGAAACCTCATCTCTACTAAAAATACAAAAATTAGCCGGACATGGTGGTGTGTGCCTGTAATCCCAGCTACTCAGGAGACTGACACATGAGAATGGCTTGAACCCAGGAGGCAAATGGGCGACAGAACAAGACTGTCTCAAAAAAAAAAAAAAAAAAACCAAAAACAAAAACCAACTTCCATACGTTCACTTCTCTGAAGGAAATGTGGGACTTTTTTTTAAGTAAGTGATCGATGAAGCAATGAATCGGGTCTACTGCTGCTATCTGGGAAGGATATGGAGCCACTTGGTAAGTTTCCCACTTTTAAAAAGGCCTCACTATGCCCTTCCTCAGGCCACAGTTAAGGAAATTAATTCTAAATGGAATAGGTGATATAAAAGTCAAAATAAAATGGCAAATGGTAAATTATTTGACTTTTTTTTGACAAGAGACCCCAGGCCTTCTCCCCTGGACAGCCTCGCCTAAGCATCTCATTCCTTACCGGAATGTACCCTGAGGCCAAATGCAAAGTGTACCAAGGGGATCATTTTGTTGGAGATGATTACATTCATTTCTTTGGAGTGCAGGATGCAGAGTACATAACTATAGGGTTTAGACAGGATTTGCTCTATTTTAACAAAACAGGGTGCTGCCTCTACTCAGTCCACCTCTCCCCCTCTGGCTGCGTTTGGGGTATCTAAGGCAGGAGGCCATTTCCAGGCTATGCGGGCTGGAGCCAGCAGGGACCCCCAGAACCCAGGTCCCACTCCCTCCTCCTCTAAACTTGGCCACAGCCTCCACTCTTCCCCCGAGAAACTGTCTCCCTTGGGGTCCCATAACCACCCACCCCACCACCCAGGGCAGGCCCCTGCCCTAGAGACTTAGTAGATAAGCCAGGGCCAGTGCAGCTTGTAGGATGGGGCGGTCGAGCAGAGTGGGAACCCCCAGCTTGGCAGCTGTGCAGTCCTCATGCCCAGCATCTCCCAGGCTTGAGTCGTTTGCAAACCACTGTCAATTCTTCCCCATCTGCCTGGTCCCTGCTATCACCTGGTGGTCCATCTACTGCCCTGTTGTTCCCTGTGTGGTCTGGGCTCCCCTCAAAATGAGCTCATGCACCTCGGGGAGCTGTGCCCTGGGAAAGGCCCGCTGCACAGCTCCCTCAGCCCCTGGCTCTTCCTCTGTCAATTTCCTCTAATAAAGTGTGGTGGGAACCAGCCTCACTGTTTCTCTGGCAGTGGAAGTTCAGAGGCTGGCGGAGGCTACATGAGAGGGCACAGCTGCATCACCAGCCGTCTCCTTCATTGTCCCACCACAACGTCCCAAGTCCCACCAAACATGCCTGGAGGGAGCGCAGATGTTGAAAACAGTCCAGGGCCACAGCTAGGATGCAGGAGAATCAGGCTTTCCCATGTTCATTCTCACTGCACTATTATTATAATTCCATTACTATCGATTTATTGTTAACTAATACTTACATTCTTCATAGTTATTATGAAAATAACAGCATAATAGTTTAACCAATGTTTGTCAAGACATACTCTAAAAATAAAAAGATCTACCTCCCCCTTGACAGTCCGTGTCCCTCTCTCCATGCCCAGTTCTATCCCAGCTGCCTCTGCAAGGTGGGAGTGGGTTCAAGCCTGGGCTTCGGGAGGAGGAGACTGAGCCAGGCTTTCTAGATTCCAGAATCTCTCTGATTTGTGTTCTGCACAATATCGGTGGATGCGAGTCGTGTCCCTGTGACTTTTCGGACTTTAAAACCACCCCGCCCTCACACTCTCCACAGAACAAACAGAGTATCGTGCTGTCCTTGTGTTTGTGGCAAGACAGGCTGGCGGAAGAATTCATTTCACACGTTTGGAACACTGAGAATGGGAATGGCCTCATGAAGGGGGAGGGGGTTGGGGTTGGAGGAGAGCTCGGGGGTGGAGGAGAGCTCGGAGCTGGCCCTGACTGCCTGAGGATATGGCACATGGAGCCCTGGTCCCCTCTCTGCCAATTGTACCAGCTCTATGATGCTGAGGGGCTGACCTGGGCATGCTGAGTCCCAGATTCCTTGTTAAATAGGGACAACTGGCTGGGCACAGTGGCTCATACCTGTAATTCCAGCACTTTGGGAGGCTGAGAGGGGCGGATTAGTTGAGGTCAGGAGTTGAAGACCAGTCTGGCCAACAAGGTGAAACCCTGTCTCTACTAAAAATACAAAAATTAGCCGGGTGTGGTGGC
>NW_012122265.1:3490929-3495677 GCF_000951035.1 Colobus angolensis palliatus | reverse complement strand
GGGTAAGAGTTTCTGTTGTCACATGTGTTCTTCTTCTTTCTCTTTCTTTTTTTTTTTTTTTTTTTGAGAGGGAGTTTCACTCTGTTGCCCAGGCTGGAGTGCAGTGGTGTGATCTGCAACTTCTGCCTCCTGGGTTCAAGCAACTCTCTCCTGCCTCAGCCTCCTGAGTAGCTGGGATTACAGACACATGCCACCACACCTGACTAATTTTTGTATTTTCAGTAGAGATGGGATTTTGCTATGTTGGCCAGGCCGGTCACGAACTCCTGACCTCAAGCAATCTGCCCACCTTGGCCTTCCAAAGTGCTGGGATTACAGGCATGAGCCACCATTCCCAGCCACATGTGTTCTTAAAAATAGCAAATTAACCTGAAGGCAGGGGTAGGAAATGAAAGCAACTAGGTGGATCTGGCCTTTTGTGGGGCTTCGGAATCTTCTTACCAAGTGTTAGGGAGAACGGGTACACCCCCTCTTGAGTTGGGTCCTGTTGTGTGATGCAGAAGAGGCCATGTGTGCATCTCACTGTGGCAACATGAGGTCAGGACTGAAGACATTTCCACTCACAACTCTGCCTTGCTTTTGAAGGCTTTGTTCCAGCACTCTGGTGGCCTAATTCTCTGTGTCTTGGGATTAATAACTACCAAAATTTCTATAAAACAGTCTGCAAAGCAAATTGTGGTAAAGTGCTGATGATGATTAGACAAGGAAGGCTGGGAGCTCATTAAATCACAGTGGCTTGATAGATAGGGCCTGGGTGCCTGTTAAACCCCTGGGCACTGTTACCCAAACTCTAATGCTCATCTGAAGACGTGAGTTCGAAACCTGTTAACTGCGCAAAGGGACCTGTCTGCAGGGTCAGAGGGCCTGTGGGGCTGCTGTTGGCCCAGTTGGGGATAGCAGGGTCCTCAGGGATTCTGCTGTGATTTTTACAATAGAGACCCCATCCCCATCCCGCACCAGCAAAGGAGCCTGCCTGGGCTCTCAAAGGGGAGCTAGGTCTGTTGTAGATCAGAGTGAAGAACGTTGCAGGCTAACTGGAGAGCAAACCCTCAGAAGAGGAGAGGGGAGCAGTGCTGCAGGCAGCCAGAGGAGACCTGTCTCCGCCAGTATGGGCCAAGTTATGCTGTGGTAACAAACATCCCCCCACTCCAGGTGGCTTAGCACAACAACGTGATTTCTCACGTCATTTTTCACTGTGGGCCGCTGACCCTCCAGTGCAATTGTCCTCCACGCACCTCCAAAACTGTCACCACAAAGGAATAGTGGGCGATGGGAATCACCCACCAGCTCTTAAATGCTCCCTCCTGGAAGTGGCACACCCCCCTGCCATTCACACCCCATCAGCCAAGGAAAGCAACCAGCCAGGCCTAACTCAAGGAGGCAGGAAAAGGTCATAGTCCTTCTGTGTTCAGGAAGGCAAGGAGAAGCAGAGCTAGGATTGATCGGCCTCAGCAGTGCTTACCACAAGGCCATGTTTTATGTAGAAATGCAGGGTCAGCTTTCCTGGGGTCGGGGCCTTCACCAATGGCACCTGTCGTTGGAGGGATTATACCCATGCAGGTAATGCCCTCTCCCTAAGAGCACACAGCCAGCCTCCCTCCTATATCAAGAAGAAGGAGGATATTAAAGCCACACACACACACCTCAAATACTACTGTTGGACTCTATAGTGTTGAAATGCTTGGGCTTCAAGTTAAACAGAACTGAATTTGAGTCCTGACTGTCACCCACTAGGGTGTGACTTTGGACAAGTAACTTAATCTTCTGAGCCTCTGTTTTCTCATCTTTGAAATGGGGATCATAATGATAAACATCTCATCAGATTATAGTGAGAATTAAATAAGATGATTTAAATGAAATGCTCATAAAAAGTGCTCTGAATGGTGAGCTATTCACAGCTATCACCACTGTCATTATTCATGGTATAAATTATATTCCATTCACTAACATTCACAGCAATTCAAGGCCAAAAAACAAAATGGAGCAAGATCTGAAGAATTACTATAGCAGCCACAAAATACGAGTTCCAGCTTGGTTTCTAAAGCCCTTGTTACTTATTCAGCAGAATCCCAACTTCTCTTTTTATTTCTTTTCATGCAGTGCACTGGATTGCATTATTGTTCAGCAAATATCGACTCTACTCCCCTACCCCACCCTGCCATTCCACCATGGGTGAAGTTTACTCCTTCACCCCACTGATTTTGGCTTGGTCAACAATATGACTTGCTTTGGCCAATAGAATTTGGATGAGACTGACCAACCTGACCTGGTGGTGAGGAACACAGTGCAGGTGCCCCACAGCTCTCACTTACTCCTGATCTCCACCCTGAGCAGAACAGACCCCAGAGACGGCTGCTCCTTCGTCCTCAGTCTCAGAATGAGAGACTGTTAGAAATGCTTGTTCCCCAGTGCCACAAATAAATGGCACTTGAACATAAATTTAATTCTCTCAGCAAGGCAATTTTTCCTTTCTGCAGAAAGGGTGCTCATTGCAGATGGAACAATGACAAGAACACACCTGAACAAAGGAGAGAAGCATTTTTTACTCTTATGCAGTTTGTCCCTGCTACTGTGACCTCTCTCCATTGGCTGGAGCCAGACTGCACAATCTAAACTAAAACCCGACTGGCCAATAATTTTAAAACTTTTATAAATAGGTAAAAGCAATGGAAACCAGGAAAAGAGGAAGTTGCTTATGAAAGGACTTAGAAAATAATAACATTCCCAAATAAGGAAGGGGCATAGGCTGTGAGCTGGGACATGCCTGTGAGCACGTCCAGCACAAATATTTTGGTTAAAGTATGAGGACATAGAATGTACTATGCGCCTGTGAGCATGTCTAACAGCTACGTAGGATAGGGCATAACCAAGAGTTATTAGCACAAATCCAGGAAGCTTGAGGGAAGTTAGTCTTTAAAGAAACTATTATTTTCAACACTTATGATTTATTCTTTAATAAGAAGGGCAACTTTGGCCAGGCACGGTGGCTCATGCCTGTAATTCCAGCACTTTGGGAGGCTGAGGCGGGTGGATCATGAGGTCAGGATATCAAGACCATCCTGGCTGACACGGTGAAACCCCTCTACTAAAACTAGAAAAAAAAAAAAATTAGCCAGGCGTGGTGGTGGGCATCTGTAATCCCAGCTACTTGGGAGGCTGAGGCAGGAGAATGGCGTGAACCCAGGAGGCAGAGCTTGCAGTGAGCAGAAATCGTGCCACTGCACTCCAGCCTGAGTGACAGAGTGAGACTCCATCTCAAAAAAAAAAAAAAAAAAAGTGGGGGGGACAACAATGTCTTCATTGCGTTTTATTTAATGAGGGTAAATGAAATCTTGCATGGCACGAGGCTTGGCACAGAGCCTGCTGCCACAGAGTAGATCCTCAGCAAATGTCAGCTATTGCTGTTATCACATCTGGTTGAGAGAACTGTTATCACAACTGGAAATAGAAGGCTGGAGGTGGCATTAGGGGTGCCATCCAAATCACTGAGAACAATGGCCCATGAAGGTTGGATTAGACTTTGCACAGCTCCTGTTGGGACAAAAGTAACATCAGTGGAACTTTAAAGTGATGAATCGGGTTCAATACTAAGAACCGGCCATGCCACGAGGTCAGTGACCCGAGCTGTACTACATTCGGGGTGCACTTTCAAGAATTTTGGGTGGCTTGTAAGGAGGAGTTAAGGCATTTAAGACTCATTTTGAAAGAATTCAGAAATCTGAGAACAAGAGTAAAAACTCCTGCGTTTCCTACAATGTCTTTACGGCATGAAACTGCTGTCTGCCCTGCCGTACATCCTCTCCCAGTTGCTGTGGTCACTCTCGGGTACCTGCTGGATGGCCCCTCTGTCCACACCCTTTGTACACACAGCAAGCTGCACCTGCTCTCCTGCACACGGCAAGGCCTATTTCAACCAAGATTCTTTCTTGAAGACAGTGCCTTTACTATGCCCACTGTTGTAGCAGTAGTTCTTCTGGACAAAAGATCAAAAGTTGGACGCGGTGCCTCTATGGAGGGGTTTCCCACCCTGTGGGCCGCCTGGGCACACCCCTTAGGTGCCCCCAGTCAGGCTCCTGCAGGAACACCCTGGGTTGTCTCACAGAGAGCCCACGTGGCTGGTGGGAAGGGTTCAGGCCGAGGTGAAACATGACCGGTGACCGGCGTGGAGGCTGCAGTGGGGATCCCTGTGTTGGCTGCAAGGCTGAATGAAAGAACAAGAGAGGTTTCGGCTGAATTCTTGGAAAATACAGACAGCCTCCTAACCCTCCTTAGTTAGCAGTGATTAACACTCTTAGTAAAGAAGCCTTTGTGTTCTAGGCCCTGGCATTAACAGTTAATTGGCCCAATAACAACTTAATTAGGAACGCACATTACAGAGAATTATAAACAGGGCCTTTAACGGAGCGGTTTGTCCCCGGCTCCTCTCCATGTATTTCCTGAGAGCCTTTTAATGCAAGGGATGTACAGACTGGCAGACCAAGAGATGCCCGTCCCTTGCTGTTGCAAAGAGCACAAAGGGAACAAGAATGGGGCCTCCATGAAGGTGGGATAAAGATGCAGAGACAATTTGGAATAGGCGATTGATAATTCTAATAACAGTTAAATATAGATTACTTGCATATCTGAACTTTTTTATTGTTTGTTTTATTTTATTTTATTTTTGAGATGGAGTTTCACTCTTGTTGCCCAGGCTGGAGTACAGTGGTGCAATCTTGGCTCACTGCAACTTCCGCCTCCTGGGTTCAAGC
>NW_012122265.1:3484822-3487509 GCF_000951035.1 Colobus angolensis palliatus | reverse complement strand
CCTGGGGAAGGTGGGAACACAAAGGAGTGTGAAGGAATTGGGGGTGAGGGGTCCTTCATCACTTGATGGTGGTGGTGGCTTCATTGGGGGACACGAGGTTGTCCTCAATCAGGGATGATTTTGCCCCTCACAGACTAATTAGACCCCTGGCATCTAGTGGATAGAGGCCAGGGATGAGGCTAGACATCCTACAGGATGAGAGTCCACAAGACACCCCCGATCCTCCAAAAATAATTAACCCCAAATGCCAGGGGGGCCGAGGATGAAAAACCTGGGTGTATACATGTTTTACAACTTACATAATTGTACACCATTTATTTATTTATTTATTTATTTATTTATTTATTTATTTTGAGACAGAGTCTTGCTCTGTCACCACCGCTGGAGTGTAGTGGTGCAATCTTGGCTCACTGAAACCTGCGACCCCTGGGTTCAAGTGATCCTTCTGCCTCAGCCTTGCAAGTAGCTGGGACCACAGGCGTGTGCCACCATGTCCCAGCTAATTTTGTATTTTCAGTAGAGACAGGGTTTTGCTATGTTGGCCAGGCTGGTCTCGAACTCCTGACCTCAGGTGATCCACCCACCTTGGCCTCCCAAAGTGCTGAGATTATAGGTGTGAGCCACTGTGACTGGCCCAGAATTGCACGCTTAAAACATGGGCAGATTACTGTACGTCAATTATACATCAATAAAATTGTAAAATCAGTGAAATCTCAGCCCTGCCATTTGCTGGATGCGTGACATTGGGTAACTCACATCCCCTCTCTTGGCCTGTTTCCACTCTGAAAATATGAAGGAGTGGATAATAACGTTTCTTTCCCAGAACTTCTGAACATTCAGTGAGATCCTGAGATGTGAGCCAAATGCTAGGTAAATAAGAATATGCATTGATGTCTAGACTCACTTCTGGTTCCCTCTGCGGCCATTGGAACTGACTTCAGCTGTCAGGTGAGCCACTTGGCAACACCATCCATGGAAAATACATTTAGACTGAATGCAAGTCCTTAGAGACAGCAGAAGACTGAGTAGAAATGGCCCCTGGATTTTAGGTAACAGTGCCAGGCCCGTGGGGCAGGAAAGAAAACACTGGACAGAGGCTGGAAGTCACTTTGCCTGTGGGTAACAGGGACCTTGGAGTGACCTTGAGGCTTGGCTTTCAGCCTGACCCCAACAGGAAATATGACTCTCATATGATTTACTTAAAAATACGAAATATTCATACACCATGATTATTATTATTTTGCCAAGGTTATCATTCACTGGGTTTCAGCCACAAAAACACTCAGGAAAATTGAAGAGACTCGAAGTTCTTAAATCAGAGCCCACCTCTTCTAGGCCACCCTCGAGTTTGGGCTTGGTGCCTGGTGAGGCCGTTTTGAGGATTATGAATGGTGCACATTTTTGCAATTTAGCTGGAGACCCAGTAATCATGGCACTATCCTCGCTGGGCCCCGTCCCCGTCCTCCTCTGCATTCAATTGCACCTTGAGGAAGATAAATAGGAGAGCAGCTTAGGAAACAGGAATGAGAGTCCTCAATCACCTCTTTGTTCACTCTGACCGCTGGCCGAGACAGACAGAGTGACTCTGGCAACAGAAACACACCACCTTTGTCTCACGCGTGGCTCCAGGGCCTTTTGGAATCCAGTGGCTGAGGAAGGTGGATTCTTCCCCACTTGAGCCGCCTGGAGCGTCTCCAGGCACCCTTGGGTCCCAGGGTTAGCTAAGAGACAGCCGGGGCATTGCTGGGGCACAGCTGGGGCATAGCTGGGGCACAGTCAGAGCATTGCCGGGGCACAGCAGGAAACGTACATGTAGCTTCTGGTCTCATTCATTGAATGGCTTTTTCCCAAATGATGGCAGCAGCGCCAGAGAGCAGGTGGAGAAGACAGCAGGGGTGGGGGTGAATTCCAGGGAAGTCTAGGATGCCCCGGACGGTAGTCCCCAGGAATGAAGGGCTGTTTGGGGCCTCAATTCTGACCATGTCTTGTACCTATCCTGCGAGGACACTTCTCTGCTGCAGAGGGAACCCCACGGGCCTCAGGTTGGCAGGGAAGGCTGTCAGCTTGGCCCCACCTCTGGGGCTCCTCCTCGAGCTTGGGACACTCCATGGTTTGTGCTCCATGCTCCTGGGGAACCACATTCGCCCTGGGGCGTCCTGTCTTTGCCGATGGCGTTCCCTCTGCTGAGGGTGCTGTTCCCATTCTCCCCGCAATTCCAGCCCTGGAGAGTCCTCAGAGCTCTTCCAGGACGATGTTCCACCAAGTGATGCCTCCTCATTCCTGAGGCTGGAGGACAAACTCATACCCCGGGCTCCACATATCTCCCGTTTCCCCCACCACAGCATTGACTTTGGGTGCTGGCCTTGTCTGGCAGGGGTCTCCCTGTAATTAGATTGTGAGAGGAGCCCTGCCTTCATCATTTTTGAATCCCCCGTACCAGGCTCAGTGCCTAATATAACCGACATGTGTTGAATAAACGTGCTCCATAGAGGGTGAACAATATGGCTTTCCTAAGTGATTTTTCTTTTTCCTATTTTTTTTTTTTTTTGAGATGGAGTTTTGCTTTTGTCACCCAGACTGTAGTACAGTGGCGTGATCTTGGCTCACTGCAACCTCCACCTCCTGGGTTCAAGCAATTCTCCTGCCTCAGCCTCCCGAGTAGCTGGGATTACACACCAGGCTAATTT
>NW_012122265.1:3481582-3484772 GCF_000951035.1 Colobus angolensis palliatus | reverse complement strand
AAAAAAAAAAAAAAAAGGGCAACTTTGAAGAGGAAATTTTATTTTCTACAGAGACCCATGGAGGGGTCTTCTGAGCAGCACTTCCGACCACATCCTAAATCCCAGCCCAGCGAAGCCCACTGAGTCTCGTAAGAAACACATGCTTGTAATCAGAAGACATTAAGGTTTTGGGGTTGTTTGTTACCACAGCAAAAGCTGACTAATACCCTTAGACTAGGAAAAGGACTTTCCCTGATTACAGATTTTCTGCCAACTACATTCAGCTTCAGCATTAAAGAAGAGACAGGCACATGCCATTTTGTTTAGCTTCACTTTATTGCATTTTTTGCAGATTGAAGGTTTGTGGCAACCGTGTATCAAGCAAGTGAATCAGTGGCATTTTTCCGACAATATGAGCTTGATTCATGTTTCTATGTCACATTTGGGTATATCTTGCCATATTTCAAACCTTTCTGTTCTGAATAGCTCTGTGATGGTGATCTGTGATCAGCAATCTTTGCTGTTACTGTTGTAGTTGTTTTAGGACCCCATCAACCAATTGATAAATGCTCAGTGTGTACTGACCAATCCACTCACCAGCCATTCCCCTCCTCCCTCTTCTCGGGCCTCCCCATTCCCTGAGACACAGCAATATTGAAATTAGGTCAGTTAATGACACTACAATGGCCTCTAGGTGTCAAGTGAAAGGAAGAGTCACATGCCTCCCACTTTAAATCAAAAGCTAGAAACAATTAAGCTTAGTGAGGAAGGCAGGTTGAGAGGGGCTGAAAGCTAGGTCTCTTATGCTAAACAGTGAGCCAAGCTGTGAATACAAAGGAAAAGATCTTGAAGGAAATTAGAGTGCTACTCCAGTAAAAACACCAAAGGAGAAGAAGTCAAAACAGCCTTCTTGCTGATAGGAAGAAAGTCTGAACAGTCTGCATAGAAGATCAAACCAACCACAACAGCCCCTTACGCCAAAGCCTGACCCAGAGCAAAGCCCTAACTCTAAGAAAAATGAGAGAGGTGAGGAAACTGCAGAAAAAAAAGTTGGAAACTAGAAGAGGTTGGTTGATGAGATTTAAGGAAAGACGCCATCTCCATAACATAAAAGTGCAAGGAGAAGCAGCAAGTGCTGATGGAGACACTGCAGCAAGTTCTCCAGATGATCTCGCTGAGACCATCGATGAAGGTGGCTACACTAAACAGATTTTCAATGTAGACAAAACAGTTTTCTCTTGGAAAAACATGCCATCTAGGACTTTCACAGCTAGAAGAGAAGCCAATGCCTGCTTCAAAGCTTCGAAGAACAGGCTGATTCTCTTGTGAGGGGCTACTGCAGCTGGTGACTTTAAGTTGAAGCCAGTGCTTGCTTGCCATTCTGAAAATCCCAGAGCCCTTAAAAATGGTGCTAAATCTACTCTGCCTGTGCTCTACAAATGGAACAGCAAAGCCTGGATGACAGCACATCTGTTTACTGTTTACAGCATGGTTTACTGAGCTTTTTGTTTTTTTGCGGGGGGGGAGGGGAACAGAGCTCCACTCTGTCACCCAGACTAGAGTGCAGTAGTGCAGTCATAGCTCACTGTAGCCTCAACCTCCCAGGCTCAGGTGATCCTCCCACCTCAGCCTCCCCAGTAGCTGGGAATACAGGCATGTACTACCACGCCCAGCTAATTTTTGTAATTTTTGTAGAGGGGAGTTTTGCCATGTTGCCCAGGTGGTCTTGAACTTCTGAGCCCAAGTGATCTGCCCACCTCAGCCTCCCAAAGTGCTGGGATCACAGGCATGAGCCACCATGCCCAGACTACTGAACATTTTAAGTTCACTATTGAGAGCTGCTGTTCAGAAAAAAAGATTATTTTCAAAATATTACTGCTCATTGACAATGCACCTGATCATCCAAGAGCTCCGATGGAGATGTACAAGGAGATTAATGTTGTTTACATGCTTGCTAACACAACATCCACTTGCAGCCTATGGATCAAAGAGTCATTTGTATTTTCAAGTCTTTTTTTTTTCTTTTTTTCTTTTTTTTTGAGACAGAGTCTTGCTCTGTCTCCAAGCTGGAGTGCAGTGGCGCAATCTCGGCTCACTGCAACCTCCAATTCCTAGGTTCAAGCTATTCCCCTGCCTCAGCCTCCCGAGTAGCTGGGACTACAGGTGGGCGCCACCACACCTGGCTAATTTTTTGTATTTTAGTAGAGATGGGGTTTCACCATGTTAGCCAGGATGGTCTCGATCTCCTGAACTCATGATCTGCCTGCCTCAACCTCCCAAAGTGCTGGGATTACAGGCATGAGCCACCGTGCCTGGCCTCAAGCCTTGTTTTTTAAGAAATATACCTTGCAAGGCTATTGCTGCCAGAGATAGTGATTTCTAGGATGGATCTGAGCAAAGTCAATTGAAAACCCTCTGGAAAGAATTCATCATTCTAAATGCCAGTAAAAAATTTATGATTCATGGGAGGAAGTCAAAATATCAACAAAATATCAACAATAGGAATTGGGAAGAAGTTGATTCCAACCCTCATGGATGACTTAGAGGGGTTCAAGCCTTCCAGGAAGGAAGCAACTGCAGATGTGGTAGAAATAGCAAGGGAACTGTAAATAGAAGTGGAGCCTGAAGATGGGACTGAATTGCTGCAATCCCATGAGAAAACTTGAACTGATGAGGAGCTGCTTCTTTTGGATGGACAAAGCAGTTTCTTGAGATAGAATCTACTCCTGGTGAAGATGCTGTGAACATTGTTGAAATGACAACAAAGGATTGAGAATATCCCATAAACATAGTTACTTAAGCAGTGACAGGGTTTGAGAGGATTGACTCCAATTTTGAAAGTTCTACTGTGGGTAAAATGCTTTCAAACAGCATCATAAGCTACAGAAAAAATCATTCATGAAAAGAAGAATCAATTGATGCAGTAAAATTCATTGTTGGCTGGTCACGGTGGCTCATGCCTGTAATCCCAGCACTTTGGGACGCCAAGGCGGGCACATCACGAGGTCAAGAGACTGAGACCATCCTGGCCAACATGGTGAGACCCCATCTTTACTATAAATACAAAAATTAGCCAGGCATGGTGGCACGCTAGTACCAGCTACTGGGGAGGCTAAGGCAGGAGAATTGCCTGAACCCGGGAGGTGGAGATTGCAGTGAGCCAAGATCATGACACTGCCCTCCAGCCTGGCGACAGAGCGAGAGTCCGTCT
>NW_012122265.1:3471377-3475976 GCF_000951035.1 Colobus angolensis palliatus | reverse complement strand
TTCACCATGTTAGCCAGGATGGTCTCGATCTCCTGACCTCATGATCTGCCCGCCTTGGCCTCCTGCTAAGTGATTTTTCTATATCAAACACCAAGCAGAAACAGGGGGAGCAGAATGGAAGGCTTGGCTGCTTTCAGAGCGGGGAGAGGTCAGCTTCTCAGAGCCTCCTTGCCCTTCAGCCTCTGAGGCTTGTATTGGGAGGAGGGGCCCTGTTGAGTGCCAGCTGCCTGGGTTCAGAACAGGCCAGGCTGGTTGGGTTGGTTGTGTGTGGGAGAATCAGGAAGAGGGAGCTTGTTCATAATCCAGCTCGTTTACCCAACAAACAATAAAACAGAAGGCAGGATTGTTCGGAGATGCCGGATGGCAGGCATGAGAAAGACCCCACTGGTCTGAGAGGTCTGTGTAGGAATGCACAGAGCCTGGGAAACACGGAGAGGAATGGGGCCTGCGGGTGAGGACGCAGGACAGGTTAAGGACTGGGTGGCACTGGGTGCTAGCTCTGGCAGAGAGCAAGCTGACCGGGGGCATTTCTTCCCAGCCCCATGGCTGATGGTCTCGCCCTGCGTGATGGTGAATTTTATGTGTCGCCTTCATGGGACCATGGGGATGCCCAGACATTTGGCCAAGCCTCTGTGTTTGCAAGGAGGTTTCTGCATGAGACTAGCATTTGAATCTGCAGGCCGAGGCAAGCAGAGTGTCCTCCCCGCAGAAGGTGGGCCTCACCCCATCCGTCAGAGGCCTGAACAGAATAAAAAGATGAGGAGATAATTATTTGCTTCTGCCTGTCTTCAAGGTGGAACCATAGGTCTTGTCCTGCCTTTGGACTCAGACTCAGCAGAAAGAGCACCTCCCCGGCCAATGCTTTTGGCAGGATTCCAGAATGTGCACTCCTGGAGCCCTGGACCGCGGCTGGCTTGATTCCAGCCCATCTGTGACCATCTCTCCTAGGATGCTGGGATGTTCTGTGGGGCCAAGCTAGGGCCACTTGCCTACTTCTGCTGCAAGGGAGGTGTCAGCCTCCCTTATGGGAACCATAAGTGCGGGGATTGGGGCAGCCTGATTCTCTAGGAGGAACTGCTGCACTCTTTCTAGAAAAAGGAGAAAGGATTTCAGGCAGCCCAAGCTAACAGAGGCATGCTGTGCACTTGTGTGTTCTGAGCACAGGCTAGGAAGTGCAGGGCTAAAATTCATGAGAACAAGACAAGGCAGTGAACGCGTGATCCTTAAAAGGTGACGGCAGGGGCTGCTCAGGGCAGGGAGGGCCCACCCCGTCCTTGAGTCGTTCCCCGTCCTTCCCGTCATCTGACAGGTGCCTGACTCTTTGTTCTTCATCATCGGGGACGAGGGTGCAGGGGATGACGTGTTCATTTTCCTCTCCTATGCTCAGCTCACGGCCCCCGCGCTCCACTCCCCGTCTCGCGCTGATCGCTTTCCCATTCAGCAGGTTCAATGCATGCACACGATGCATCCGCCTCCCTGCAGAACACGGCGTGGGGCTTCCGGTGAGCGCTTCACATTGTAAATGCCGCTGTGCCCTGGATCCTACTCAGTTTCACTCAACGCTGTTCTTGTTTGTTGTCATCAAGTTAAAAAAAAAAAAAAAATTGGTAAAATACATATAACCCAAAACTGACCATTTTAACCTGTTTTTTTTTTTTTTTTTGGAGATGGAGTCTTGCTCTGTCTCCCAGGCTGGAGTGCAGTGGCATGATCTCAGCTCGCTGCAGCCTCCATCTCCTGGGTTCGAGTGATTCTCCTGCCTCAGCCTCCCAAGTAGCTGGACGCCCATCACCACGCCTGGCTAATTTTTGTATTTTTAGTAGAGACGGGGTTTTGCCAAGTTGGCCAGGCTGGTCTCAAACTCTTGACCTCAAGTGATCCTCCCACCTCTGCCTCTTAAAGTGCTGGGATTGCAGGCATGAGCCACCATGCCCAGCTGTAAATATAACTTTTATATGCAACGGGACATCAAAAAATTTGTGTGATTTACATTATTGCAATACTTGCTTTATTGTGGTGGGCCGGAAGCAAACCCACAACATCTCCATGGTACGCCTGTGTGTTGCTAAGGCAGAAAGACATCTCCAATAGGTTGTAGATTAGAAAGTGGTTAGTTGGAACATATTTTTGCTAATGTGTATTTATTCATAATGACGTGCATGCATACATACATGTGTACACACACAAAAAAAACTCACCTGTGAATATATACTTTAAAAAGTTAACACTATTTGCCTCTTAGTACTGGGCATTATGGGTGATTATCCACAAATACTGTTTTGAATTCTTTTAAAACTATGACATTTTATTCCACAGATGATAAAAGAACCCCAAATATCAAAAGTCAGATGCCCAATGAAGAAAAGTCATTCTCCCGTTCTAGCCCCCATTCTCACTCTTTGGGGACTGTATTTTCTTGGTATGGTTCTAGAAAATAGCCATATTTTCTTTTCTTTTCTTTTCTTTCTTTCTTTTTTTTTTTTTTTTTCTGAGACAGAGTCTCACTGTGTTGTCCAGGCTGGAGAGCAGTGGCACGATCTTGGCTCACTACAACTTCCGCCACCCAGGTTCAAGTGATTCTCCTGCCTCAGCCTCCTGAGTAGCTGGGATTATAGGTGCCCACCACCACGCCTGGCTAATTTTTGTATTTTTAGTACAGATGGGGTTTTAACATGTTGGCCAGTCTGGTCTCGAACTCCTGACCTCAAGCGACCTGCCCATCTTGGCCTCCCAAAGTGCTGGGATTACAGGCATGAGCCACTGTGTCTGGCCTGTATTTTCAAGTCATTCCAATTCACCAACTAACTATGGAACTAAAGTTTATCAAACCTCTGAGTAAAAAAAAAATTATCTAAAATAATATTCTACCCAGCACAAATTCTTCCTGTGTTATACAGGGCTAATCTGTTTCTCATTAAAATTATGGATTAAAATTTAATCCTCACACTTCTAGAAACAGGAAAATACATTCTTTATACTCTTATTTGTTTACCTAGTTGAAAGGTGTATATTTAGCTTTGAAAGAGAAATCTTACTTAATGCAAGAATTTGGGATTATATATGATGTCATGGGATCACTCTTTAAATCTTTATGAAAGGATTTCAGAGAAAGGAAAAAATTTCATCAAGATTCTGGGTCAGTTCTCCAGAACTCCCAGACCTACCCTGCAGATTCAGAATTCTTCCATGTCAGCAGAATTGGTAGTGAAGATCTGAAGCCATGTGAATGGACAGCAAATAAATTAGCATAGTAGCTTTTCTGGAAGTTTACGGTAGGTTCATTTCTATGATGCAAATATGTTATTTGCGGGTACAGTCAAGGGGGAAAAGTTACACAGAATTTGACTCTGCAGCAATCCACATAGGAAGCAGTCCTGTGAAAACCGATGATACTCCCAAAAGACGTACTTTTTTTCTAGTGAAGGTTCTCTCCTGGTTTAAAAGAATTAAGGTAATCGAAACTGATTACTATTTCTGTGGAATGTGACCCATCCTGAGGCCAAGGGAAGCCCTGAGTTCCCAGGAATGAGATTTTAGCATCCAGGATGTGAAAGGTGAGAAGTGTGGAGTGAGGTGTCGGGGTCTGGCTCGGGTAGCCACATCCTGGCTGGGGTCTGCGAGGGCCCCTGTGGAGTGAGTGGAGTCTCTGAACCCTCCTATCGTGCCTCCTTTTCCTGGTATTTTCTAAATGATTCAAAATCTCTCTCTGGCCTCCATTTAACCAGGGAATTCCACCCACCCTCATCAGCCTTTGCTCCTCCCCGCTGTGTCTGGATCTGAGAAGCCAGTGAGCGAGAACCTAGAGACCTGACCCAGGAGTCAGAAGCTGTGGGCCACTTTGGAAAACAGCGTGGCCAGTTCCTGAAAAGGTAAACACACCCCTGCCCTCCGATCCAGCCCCTCCACTACTAGGTACTCCCCCAGGAGGAATGAGAGCTTGTGTCCACAAAAGGTCTCAGGCATGAATGTCCGGCTTGTCACAGCCCCAAACTGGAAACAACCTGAAAATCCGTCAATAGGCGGATGGTGAAGCCAGGCACAGAATGTCCACACCACAGGAGGCAACTCAGGACCCCACAGGAGTCACTGTGGACACGCGCACTGTCCGGGGCAGCCTCAAAATAACACGGCTTAGTGAAGCCCAGGCCCCTCCAAGGTACCTGCTGTGCGATTCCAGATAGATATATAAAAGCCTAGAAAATGTAAGCCAAGGCCGGGCATGGTGGCTCACACCTGTAATCCCAGCACTTTGGGAGGCCGAGGCGGGTGGATCACCTGAGGTCAGGGGTTTGAGACCAGCCTGACCAACATGGAGAAATTCTGGCTCTACTAAATATACAAAATTAGCCAGGTGTGGTGGTGCATGCCTGTCATCCCAGCTACTCAGGAGGCTGAGGCAGGAGAATCGCTTAAATCAGGGAGGCAGAGCTTGCAGTGAGCTGAGATCCGGCCACTGCACTCCAGCCTGGGCGACGGAGCGAGACTCCGTCTCAAAAAAAAAAAAAAAAAATTTATGATTCATGGGAGGAAGTCAAAATATCAACAAAATATCAACAATAGGAATTGGGAAGAAGTTGATTCCAACCCTCATGGATGACT
>NW_012122265.1:3437575-3471237 GCF_000951035.1 Colobus angolensis palliatus | reverse complement strand
CACCACCACGCCAGGCTAATTTTTGTATTTTTAGTAGAGACGGGGTTTCACCATGTTGGCCAGGCTGGTCTTGAACTCCTGACCTCAGGTGATTTGCCTGCCTCAGCCTCCCAGAGTGCTGGGATTACAGGCATGAGCTACTGCACCCAGCCCATTTTAACCATTTCTAAGTGTATTGTTCAGGGGCATTCATTACATTCATTCACACTGTTGTGCAGCTGTCACCACCCTCCATCTCCAGAACTTTTCATTTTCCCAAACTGAAACTCTGTTCCCATTGAACCCCAATTCTGTGTTTCCTCCTCCCCCAGCCCCTGGCAACCACCGTTCTACTTTCTGTCTCTATGGGTTTGACCATTCTAGGGACCTCATTTAAGTTGAGCCCTACACCCTTCACCTTTCTGTGACTGATTTATTTCACTCGGCGTGACATCCTTAAAGTTCATCCATGCTGTCGCCTGTGTCAGAATCTCCTTATTTCCAAGGCTGAGTAATATTCCATTGTGTGGATGGACCACACTCTGTTTATCCATTCACCTGTCAATGAACGTTTGGTCCATTTCTACTTTTCGGCTACTGTGAAAAAAGCTGCTCAGAACAGGGGTGTACAAATACCTCTTTGAAACCCTGCATTTGGTTCTTTTGGGGACAGACTCAGAAGTGGCATTGCTGGATCACGCGCTAATTCCATGTTTAATTTTTGGAGAAACAGCCATCCCATTTTCCACAGGGGCTGCACCATTTTACATCCCCACCCACAGTGTGCAAGGGTTCCAGCTTCTCCATGGCCTCGCCGACACTTGTTATTCTCCACCTCATTGACAGTAGCCACCCTGAGGAGTGTGAGGTGGTGCTGTGTGTTATTTTTACTTGTCTCCATGCAGCTGAGGGCATGTCGGTGCACACCTAATGCAGGCGGGGTGACGCCTGCGCAGTTCCATCTGCCGCTCCACGACGTGTTGCTAACTCAGTCACCGACCACTGGACTCTGGGCTGCTCCATCCCTCACTTCCACAAACAGTGTTGATGGATACCCATGCAAGCCCTTCTGGGGCAGACGCAGTGAGAGCCTCTCTCAGGCGTGCATTCCTCAGCCTGACTGCAAGGTCGCAGACCACTACACAGCCCAGCCTGAGTGCTTCCCAGGCTGCCATGTGCCAGGTCTCCCTCCCACGGCAGTCCTGGAAGGCTGTGCTTTGCACCAACTTGCCAGCACTTGGCGTTAATCAACCCTCTAGCTTTTACCAATCTGATGGGTGTAAAGGGAATTCCTGCGTTTTACTTTGCATTTCTCTGATTCCTGTGGGTTTGAGCAGCTCTTCATTAACGTGTGCGTCATTTGCACTTTCCCTTCTGAGAGTTGTCTGTTGGGGTTGGCTTTCTGTCAACTTAAACAGGAGCAAACTTGGTTACTTTTAATTAAAATCAGGCTCATGGCAGCAGGGGAGTTTTACAGCAGGAAGGTCAGGTCCAGCCCTGGCCGTCTTCGTGCATACTCTCTCTTGGTCACTGTTGTGCGGCATGGTGAGCTTGACACCCGGCCTTGAGAACGCAGCCACAGAAAGGAGTTCATGGGCTGGGCATTCTGCTAAGGGACACAGCTGTCTCTGGCCCCTGCATCTAATTACTGGACTCTCTGCTTCATTGCTCTGGTAGAGCTGCAAGCCTGAGACTCCACATGTTCTTTCAACACTCCCTAGGTGGTCAGCCCAGTGTGCTTTTAATCGTTGACAAGCAAGAGGGTGCCAGAGAGAAGGACGCTGGCTGCTGTTCAGGCATTTGGGGACTGGCAGGAAGGGCTGTTGTCCATGACAGATGATGCCACAAGTGGATTCAAGATTGAGTTTTTTGTTTTGCTATCCATCGCCTCAAACATTTGTCTTTTGTGTGTGTGTTACACACAATCCAATTATACTCTTTTAGCTATTTTTGTATGTACAATAAATTTTTGTTGACTCTAGTCACCCTGTTGTGCTATCAAATGCTAGATCTTATTCATTCTAATTACATTTTTGTACCCATTAGCCATCCCCTTTCTCTCCTTCCCACCCCCCAACTACCCTTTGCAGCATCTGGTAACCATCATTCTACTCTCTATCTCCATGAGTTCAATTGTTTTAATTTTTAGCTCCCATAAATAAGTGAGAACATGTGAAGTTTGTCTTTCTGTGCCTGGCCTATTTCGCTTAACATAATGACCTCCAGTTCCATCCATGCTGTTGCAGATGGCAGGATCTCATTATTTTTATGACTGACTGGTACTCCACTGTTTATACGCACTACATTTTCTTTATCCATTCCTCTGTCGATGGACACTTAGGTTGCTCCCAAATCTTGGCTTTTGTGAACAATGTTGCAATAAACATGGCAGTACAGATATCTTTTTAATATACTAATATCCATTCTTTGGGGCTTATACCTAGCAATGGGACTGCTGGATCATATAGCAGCTCTATTTTTTGTTTTTTTGAGAACCCACCAAACTGTTCTTCATGGTGACTGTACTGATTTACATTTCCACCAATAGTGTACGAGGGTTGCCTATTCTTCACATCCTCACCAGCATTCATTATTGCCTGTCTTTTGGATAAAAAACATTTTAATTGGGGTGAGATGGTATCTTATTGTGGTTTTGATTTGCATTTCTCTGATGACCAGCAACATTGAACATCTTTTCATATGCCTGTTTGCCATTTGTATGTCTTTTTTTTTTTTTTTGAGAAATGTCTATTCCTATGTTTTGTCCATTTTTTAATCAGACTATTGAATTTTTTCCTGTTGAGTTGTTTCATATGCCTGTTTGCCTTTGTATGTCTTTTTTTTTTTTTTTTGAGAAATGTCTATTCCTATGTTTTGTCCATTTTTTAATCAGACTATTGAATTTTTTCCTGTTGAGTTGTTTGAGCACTTTATGTATTCTGGTTATTAATCCCTTGTCAGATGGGTAGTTTACAAATATTTTCTCCCACTCTGTGGGGTGGCTCTTTACTTTGTTGATTGTTTCCTTTGCTGTGCAGAAACTTTTTAACTTGATGTGATCCCATTTGTCCATTTTTGCTTTGGTCGTCTGTGCTTGTAGGGTATTACTCAGGAAATCTTTGCCCAGTCCAATGTCCTTGAGAGTTTCCCCAATGTTTTCTTTTAGTAATTTCTTAGTGTGAGGTCTTAGATTTAAGTCTTTAATCAGTTTGATTTGATTTTTTTATATGGTGAGAGAGAGGGGTCTAGTTTTCTTCTTCTGCACATGGATATCCAGTTCTCCCGGCACCATTTATTGAAGTGACTGTCCTTTTCCCAGTATATGTGTTCTTGGCACCTTTGTCAAAAATGAGTTCACTGCAGATGTAGGGATATATTTCTAGGTTCTTTATTCTTTTCCATTGATCTATGTATCTGTGTTTATGCCAGTACCATACTGTTTTTGTTACTATAGCTCGGTGGTATAATTTGAACTCAACTAATGTGATTCCTCCAGTTTTGTTCCTTTTGCTCAGGATAGCTTTGGCTATTTTGGGTCTTTTGTGGTTCCAAATAAATTTTGGAATTATTTTTTCTATTTCTGTGAAGAATGTCATTGGTATTTTGATAGGAATTGCATTGAATTTGTAGATTGCTTTTGGTAGTACAGACATTTTTACAGTATCAATTATTCCAATCCATGAACACGGAATATCTTTCCATTTTTTCTGTCCTCTTCAATTTTAATTGCTTGCATCAATATTTTATAGTTTTCAATGTAGAGACATTTTACTTCCTTGGTTAAGTTTATTCGTAGGTATTTTATTATATTTGCAGCTATTGTAAATGGGATTACTTTCTGGATTTTTTTCAGAAAGATTATTTGTTGTTGGCATATAGAAATGCTACTGATTTTTGTGTACTGACTTTGTATTCTGCAACTATTGAAATTTTTTATCAGTTCAAAGAGATTTCTGGTGGAGTCTTCAGGTTTCTCCAAATATTGGATCATATTATCTGTAAACATGGTTAATTTGACTTCTTCCTTTTCAATTTGGATGCTCTTTATTTTTATCTTTTGTCTCATTGCTCTAGCTAGGACTTACAATACCATGTTGAATAACAGTGGTGAAAGAAGGCATCCCTGTCTTGTTCCAGATCTTAGAGGTAAGGTTTTTAGTTTTTCTTGTTCAGTGTGACACTAGCTGTGGGTCCATCATATACAATATTTGTTGTGTTGAGGTATGTTCCTCCCATACCCAGTTCTTTGAGAGTTTTTATCATGAAGTGATGTTGAATTTTATCAAATGCTTTTCCAGTCCAATTGAAATGCTTATATGGTTTTCATTCTGTTGATATGAGGTATCACATTGATTGATTTGCATATATTGGACCATCCTTGCGTCCCTGGGATAAATCCTACTTGGTCATGATGAATTATCTTTTTAAATGTTGTTGAATTTGGCTTTCAACTAATTTTTGAGGACTTTTACATCAATGTTCATCAGGGACATTGGCCTATAGTTTTCTTCTTTTTCTTTTTGATGTGTCTTTGTCTGGTTTTGGCATCAGGGTAACACTGTCTTTGTAGAATGAATACAGAAGTGTTTCCTCCTCTATTTTTCTGAATGATTTGAGTATGATTGGTATTAGTTCTTCTTTAAATATTGTGGTAAAATTTAGCAGTGAAGCCATTTGGGTCTTGGGCTTTTCTTTGCTGGGAGGCTTTTTATTATGGCCTCAATTTTGTTACTTGTTATTGGTCTGTTAAGGTTTTGGATTTCTTCATGGTTCAATCTTTGTAGATTGTATGTGTCTAGAAATTTATCCATTTCTTTTAGGCTTTCAAATTTTTTGGCATATAGCTGCTCATAGATGCTTCTATGATCCTTTGCATTTCTGTGATATCTGTTGTAATGTCTCCTTTTTCATCTCCATTCTTATTTATTGGGTCTTCTCTCTTAGTCAGTCTGACTAAAGGTTTGTTGAATTTTTTTATTCTTTTGTCAAAATTCTTTTAACTTTCTTGTCAAGTTTTATCAAATTTTTCTACTTTTTTGATATAGGCATTTATTGCTATAAACTTTCTTCTTAGTACTGCTTTCATTGTATCCAATAGGTTTTGGTATGTTGTGGTTTCACTGTAATTTGTTTTGAGAAATTTTTTAACTTTTTCTTAATTCCTTCATTGACCCACTGGTCATTCAAAAACATTGTTTAATTTCCATGTGTTTGTATAGTTTCCAAAATTCCTCTCATTATTGATTTCTAGTTTAATACAGTGTGGTCAGAGAAGATACTTGGTTTAATTTCATGTTTTTGAATTTTTAAAGATTTGGTTTGTGGCCTAGCATATGCTCTATCATTGAGAACAATCCATGTGCTGAAGAGAAGAATGTGTATTCTGCAACGGTTGGGTGAAAAGTTCTGTAAATATCTATTCATTCCATTTGGTCTATAGTATAGATTAAGACTGATGTTTCTTTGCTGATTTTCTGCTTGGATGATCTGTCCAATGCTGAAGGTGGGATATTGAAGTCCCCAGCTATTATTGTATTGGGGTCTATCTCTTTTAGCTCTAATAATATTTTCTTTATATATCTGGGTGCTCCAGTGTTGGGCACATATATAATTGTTATATCTTCTTGCTGAATTGACCTGTTTACCGTTATACAACAACTTCCTTTGTCTCATAGTTTTTATCTTGAAATCTATTAGGTCTGATCTAAGCATAACTACACCTGCTCTTTTTTTGGTTTTCATTGGCGTAGAACATCTTTTTTATCCCTTTATTTTCAGTCACTGTGTGTCTTTATAGGTGAAGTGTGTTTCTTGTAGGCAACAGGTTGTTAGGTCTTGTTTTCCTACCCATTCAGCCATGCTTATGCCTTTTGATAGAAGAGTTTTGTCTATTTACATTCAATGTTATCATTGAAAAACAAGGACTTACTCCTGCCAATTTGTGTTTCTTCCTTCTTTCTTTCCTTCTATCTTCTTTTCAGTGAAGGTGATTTTTTTTTTCCGGTAGTATGTTTTAATGTTTAGCTTTTTATTTTTGTATATCTCTGTTGTATGTTTTTTGATTTGAGGTTACTACGAGGCTTACAAATAATATCTTCTTATAACTCATTATTCTAAACTCGTGAGAACTTAACACAGATTACATAAATAAACTACAAACAAGCAAAACTCTACACTTTAACTTTATCTCCCTGTTTTTGAACTTTGTGTTGTCTCTATGTTTTACTATATCTTGAAAAATTGTTATAGTTATTATTTTGATATGTTAATCTTATAGTCTTTCTACTCAAAATATGAATAGTTTACATACAATAATTACAGTGTTATAATATTCTGTGCTTTTCTGTGTACTTACTATTACCAATGAGTTTTGTACATTCAGATGATTTCTTACTGCTTATTGATGTCCTTTTCTTTCAGATTGAAGAACTGCCTTTAGTATTTCTTGTAGGACAGGTCTGATGTTGATGAAATCTGTTTTTGTTTGTCTGGGAAAGTCTTTATCTCGCCTTCATGTTTGAAGGATATTTTTGCTGGATATACTATTCTAGGATAAATAATATGTGGGTTTTTTCCCATGTATTAAATATGTCATGCCACTCCCTCCTGGCTTGTAAGGTTTCCACTGAGAAGTCTACTGCCAGATGTATTGGAGCTCCATTGTGTGTTATTTGTTTCTTTTTTCTTGCTGCTTTTAGGATCCTTTCTCTAACGTTGACCTTTGGAGTTTGATTATTAAATGTTTTGAGGTAGTCTTATTGGGGTTAAATCTGCGTGGTATCCTACAACCACCTTACACTTGAATGTTGATATCTGTCTCTAAGTTTGTAAAGTTCCCTGTTATTATCCCTGTGAACAAACTTTTTACCCTGATCTCTCTCTCTCTACCTCCTCTTTAAGGCCAATATTGCTTAGATTTGCTCTTTTGAGACTATTTTCTAGATCTTGTAGGCATGCTTTATTCTTTTTTATTTTTTTATTTTGTCTTCTCTGACTATGTATTTTAAAATAGCTTTTCTTCAGGCTCACTAATTATTTCTTCTGTTTGATCCGTTCTGCTATTGAGCCTCTGATGAATTCAATATGTGAATTGCATTTCTTGGCTTCTGCATGATTCTTTTTAATTATTTCAATCTCTTTGTTAAATTTATCTGATAAGATTCTGAATTCCTTCTCTGTGTTATCTTGAATTTCAATGAGCTTCCTGTAAATAGCTATTTTGAATTTTCTGTGCGAAAGGTGACATACCTTTACATACATGCCTTTACATCCTGGTACATGGTTACATACCATACACCAAGACTGTTCACTGGTGACCTTAGTTCATTTGGTGAGGTCATGTTTTCTTGGATGATCCTGATACTTGTGAATGTTTATTTGTGTCTGAGCATTGAAGAGTTAGATATTTATTGTACTTTATAGTCTGGGTGTATTAGTCAGTTCTTGCATTGCTATAAAAATATACCTGAGATTGGATAACTTATAAAGAAAAGAGGTTCAATTGGCTCATGTTTCTGCAGGCTTTATAGGAAGCACAGTGGTTTCTCCTTCTTGGGGAGCCTCTGGAAGCTTCCTATCACAGAAGAAGGGAAAGAGGAACAAGGTACTTCACATGATTGGAGCAGGAGAAAGAGAGAGGGGAGGAGGTGCCATACATTTTAAAATGACCAGATCTCATCAGAACTCACTCACTATCGCAAAAATAGCACCACTGGGTAAATCTGCCACCATGGTCTAATCACCTTTCACCAGACCTCCACCTCCAACACTGGGGATTACAATTCAACATGAGATTTGGGTGGGAACACAAATCCAAACCATGTCACTGGGCTTGTTGGTGTTCATCCTTCTTAGGAAGGCCTTCCAAGTATTTGAAGGGACTTGAGTGATCCAAGTCTTTGGTCACTGCAGTCATATCTGCATTGGGGGCACCCCAAGCCTGACACTGTGGCTCTTACAGACCTTGTAGAGGTAATGCCTTGGTAGTCTTCAGTAAGATCGGGGAGAATTTCCTGGATTACTGGGTACAGACTTGTTCCCTTCCCTTACTGTCCGCCAAACAAACAGAGTCTCTCTCTCTCTGTGCTGAGCTGCCTGGAGCTGGGGAAGGGGTGATACAAGCACCCCTGTGGCCACCAACACTGGGACTATGCTGGTTCAGACCCTAAGCCAGCACAGCACTGGGTCTTACCCAAGGCCCACGGTGACCACTGCCTGGCAACTGCTTACGTTTACTCAAGGCCCAAGGGCTCTACAGTCAGCAAGTGGTGAATCCAGGCAGGCCTGTGTCCTTCCCTTCAGGGTGACAAGTTCCCACTGGCTGCGGGAGGTTCCAAAGATGGCATCTGGGAACCAGAATCTGGAGTCAAGAACCTTAGAAAGATACCTGGTGCTCTGTTCTACCGTGGCTCAGCTGGCACTCAAGCTGAAAAACAAAGTCCTTCTCACTGCCCACTCTTCCCTCTCCCTTCCTCAAGCAGAGGAGTCTCTCCATGGCCACCACTGCCCCAGCCCTGTGGTGAGTACTGCCTGGCTAGTGCTAGTGTTCACTTAATGCTCATGAGCTCTTCAATCAGCCTGTGGTCAATGCTTCCAGGCCTGTGTCTCTCCCTTCAAGGCAGTGGACTCCCCCTCTGGCCCAGGACAGGTACAGAAAT
The DNA here is from genome assembly GCF_000951035.1 of Colobus angolensis palliatus. Taxonomy (NCBI): domain Eukaryota; kingdom Metazoa; phylum Chordata; class Mammalia; order Primates; family Cercopithecidae; genus Colobus; species Colobus angolensis. The sequence continues at coordinate 3,462,601 of NW_012122265.1, read as the reverse complement.
GCTGTCCAAGAGCCAAGGCCTGCAAGTGGGGACACCAACAGCCCACTTGGTGCTATACTCCACTGTGGCTGACCTGGTACCCAAGCTGCAAGACAAAGTCCTCCTTTCTCCTCTCTCTACTTTCCTGAAGGAGAAGGAGTCTCTCTCCCCATAGCCACTACATCTGGGAATGTCCTGGGTCATGTCTGAAGCCAGCACATCTCTGAGCCTCACCCAAGACCTGCAACAAGTACTGCTTGGATACTGCTGCTGGTTATTCAGGATTCAGGGGCTCTTTAGTCAGTTGGTGATGAATCCTGCTAGGACTGGGTCCTTCTCTTTAAGGGAGCAGGTTTCCTCCTGGTCCAGGGTGTGTCTAAAATGTCATCCAGGAGCTAGGGCCGGGAATAGAGGCCTCAGGACTATGCCAAGCAGAGGGAAAGAGTTCCTCCTGGAGCTGTGAGCTTCACTGCCTGGGATTGGAGGGTAGGTGTGGCAAGCACTCCCACAGCTGCCCCAACTGCTGTCTCACTAGGTCATGTGCAGCCCAAGTCCACTGGCTCTGAGCACAGCACCAGGACTTGCCCAGGAATTACAGTCATTGTGGCCTAGACTTCCTTCAAGTGTATTTAGAACCCCAGAGCACTTTAGTTCATGGTGTCAGGGCTTGCTGGAACTCAGATTTTGACCACTGAGATGGGTGGTTCCCCCCAGCTAAGATTGGTCTAAATGCTCCCTCCATGGGCACCAGCTGAGTTCTGCCATGTGTTGCTTTCTGCTGTGACAGCACAGCATGGAGTTCCAATGCAAAGTCCCATAGTCACTGCATTATACCTCCCCAGAGTGGCCACAGAATCTGCTTTTTTTGGGTAGAGATGGGGTCTCACTATGTTGCCCAGGTTGTTCTTGAACTCCTGGGCTCAAGTGATCCTCCCTCCTCAGTCTCTCAAAGTGCTGGAATTACATGCATGAGCCACTGAGCTTGGCTTCAGGAGATCTGTAGGTCAGGAAATAATTCTGTTTAATACTGTAATGGTAGAGACATGTCATTGTAACGTCTGTCCAAACCCACAGAATGTACAACCCTGAGAGTTATCTCTAACATAAACTATGGACTTTAAGTGACAATGTGTCCATGTAGGTCCATCAGTTGTAACCAATGCACCACTCTGGTAGCAATGTTGGCAATGGGGGAGGCTGTACATGTGTGGAGGCAGGGGGTATATGGGAACTCTCTTTCCTTTCTGCTCAATTTGGCTGTGCACATAAAACTGCTCTTAAAACAAGGATGAGCTGTAGATGATTTTTTTAAATGCAGGATTCACAGGCAATATGAATTTCAAGTAAGCAATGGATAAAGTATAAGTATATCCCATGCTATATTTGGGATATACTTATCTTAAAATTTTTTTTTTTTCTGGCAAGCTTACTATAGAGAGAGATGTAAGAAGAGTTAGAAAACTCAGAGAAGTAGGTGTTGTTTCTTAGTGAACCAGGGGCCAGAGGGGTTGGACCAGTGGTTTCTGGCTCTGAGGAAGGATGTGGCCACTTGACTGCCTCTGCTTCCTCTCCCAGATGCAAGGTGCAGGTCTCCGTTGTATACAAGGAGGAGACCAGAGCATTGGGCTTTGCTTAAAACAGTCTCAGAAATAGGCAGGTCTGCTGTGTTTCCCCATCCAAGGACCCAGTCACACCTTGCTTAGAAATGGATGGCATTCTCTGGTCCTGTGACAGCATCCCCTGGTCTGGTGTGGGCACCACAGGCATGGCTGTAGGAGCAGCCCACAGGCCAGGCTTTATGGACCAGCTGCCCCAAATTACAGCATTTCAGATGCCCTTTTGGCACCTGCTAATGTTCTCGGGGCACTGAGGTTTTGGCCGTGGGCATTATGTCAACAATTTAAAGTAGGCATTTTTAGAATCCCATGATATAATTGCTTTCAGATTCAGCCTTTAAAAAAGTTTCTTTGAGACTACGGTGGCTCCAATTCAGAACAGAGCATCTTCTAAGTCACTCAGTGAGACCCACATTTCAGTAGGGGTCTTATGCCATTTCATTCATTAAGCAAGTATTTATTGAGTGCCTGCTGTGTGCCAGACACAGTCTGAAGATGCAGCAGGAAACTAACCACACCCCTGCCCTCAGGGAGCTGACCTTCCAGTGGGGAGAGATCAGCCATAGAAGTAAATAATCAACATGCCGGGCACCACCAGGGATGTAAAGAAAGCAGGGTGCGGTAGGCAGGGTACGGCCTCCCAGCGAAGTGTTCAATCCCGGGAGCCTGCGAATATCTTACCTGATGTGGAAAAAGGGGCCATGTAGATGTGACTAGAGCCTTGAGGCAGGGAGATGATCCTGGATTATTCGGATGGGCACGGTGTCATCGCAGGGTCCTTAGGATAGGGAGACGGGGATCCCTGCTGGTAGGAGATGCAGCAACACAAACGGAAGTCTATTCAGCATTGGTCAGAGACTCGAAGACACTATGCTGCTAGCTTGGCCTAAGAGGAAGGGGCCGCAAGCCAAGCCAAGGACCACAGGGGGTCGTTAGAAGCCAGACAAAGCAAGGACACAAGTTCTCCCCAGAGCCTCCAGCAGAACCCAACCCTGATGACCCCTTGATTTTAGTCCAGTGAGACTCCAGACTTTCAGAATTGTTACAGAATAAATGTCTTGTGTGAAGCTACTAAGTTTGTGGTCCTTTGTTACAGCATCCCCGGGGACTCCTACGTGAGGTCAGGAAGTAAATTCTAATGTTAGTGCAGGGACAGGGGACAGGAAAGTCCTGCCTGACAAGGTGACGTTTAAGCAGATGTGGGTAAAGTGTGGCTTGTTCCGCCACAGCAGCCAGGCTGGTCCAGAGCTCAGAGCCCAGACCAACACTGGGGGACGTGACACGGAGGAAGTATGAAGCTCCGGCAGGAACTCCAGCCAGAGGGAGCACCAGGAATGAGTCACGTCAGCCTGGATGTGCCCAGCCTCAAATTCCAGCATGGTCGCTCGCCGGCCCGTCACTCGACCTCCCTAAACGTGCTTATTCTGTTTGTTATCAGTTCAGTGAGGTGGCCATAGAATCTGCTTCAAAGGGCCATGTGGTGGGTTGTGTGGTGACTTCCCGCAGAAGGTACAGCCACCCAGGACCTGTGCATGCAGCCTTGTTTGGAAAAAGGATCTTTGCAGATGTGATTAAGGAAATGCTGAGGTTATTCTGCATGGGAGTGGCTGTACCTCCAGCGTCCTCATGAGAGAAGAGAAGGGAAGGGCAGAGGACACGGAGGGGACGTGATGGGAACACAGAGCAAACACTGGGGTGACAAGTCTACCCTCCCAGGAGCATTGCGGATCACCAGCAGCTACGAGAGCCCGGAAGAGACAAGGAAGGATCCTCCCCTAGAGCCTCCAGAGGAACCAACCCTGTCACACCTTGACTTTCAACTTCTGGCCTCCAGCCAGGTGTGGTGACTCACACCTGCAATCCCAGCAGTTCGGGAGGCCGAGGAGGTCAGGAGTTCCAGACCAGCCTGGCCAACGTGATGAAACCTCATCTCTACTAAAAATACAAAAATTAACCGGATATGGTGGCACACACCTGTAATCCCAGCTACTCAGGAGGCTGAAGCAGGAGAATTGATTGAACCTGGGAGGCGGAGGTTGCAGTGAGCCAAGATCGTGTCACTGCACTCCAGCCTGGGTGACAGAGTGAGACTCCATTTCAGACAAACAAACAAACAAAAAACTGGCCTCCAGAACTGTGACACTAATAAACTTCTGTTGTTTCAAGCCCCCCAGTTTGTGGTCCCATTTGTTCTGGCAGCTCTAAGAAACTAAAACAAGCTTCGAGGAGGAAAAAGAAAACAAGCATGAAAAGTTCCTATGCACAGGAGGCCCTCACTACGAATTAGCCCTGATTGCTACAAGCCAAGAGCCATTTCTAGAGAACAGACCAAAGAAAAAAATGGAAAACCAAAGAACGAAAGGGAGAAGTGGCCACACAGCGCAGATAAAAATATTTAACAATGTTCTGTATTTCACAATTTTGCCTGGTCTGCTACCCAGACTTGATGATCGATGAGGAGTTTTCTCTTCTTTTTTTTTTTTTCAACCAAAAAGAACATGTTGCATAAGCTCAGATTTCCAGGGACCTGAGAAAGGCAGAAAAACAGCCTCTCGAGCTCTCCCCATCAGCCAGGCAGTGGCCTCAGCTTTCCAAACTGCATCAGTGAAACCCTGGGGAGGGACTGATGTGGAATAGCCCAGGGAGGGAGGCAGGGGCCTTTTCTGACGACCCTGAGAAAGCCAGGCACAGCTGCCGCCAGGAAAATGAAAGACACAGGTACTGACAGTGGAAATTGAATGAAGGTTTTGGAGAAAATGCAGGCAGAAGCAAAGATTTAGGATATCTGTCTCCGAGGTCTTTCCTGGACAGATGCCTTCTTGGAAGCTGAGTACATTTTCTTACAGAACAGATAGAAGGCTTGCCAGTCCTCTACTCTCAGCTTCTGAGAATGACTCCATTTGTCACAGCAAGTGCTTGTCCCATCTCTGCAGGCAGCTTCGGATGGTGTCCCCAGGACTCCGCTCTTTACCAGGGTGCATAGGAAAGGGGACGATGGCAGTCTGAAATCGCAGGGCCAGAGCGGAGTTGGAGGGTGACTGGAGGCCCTCTGTCCCTAGAGACCTGGGCCGGGCCAGTCTCCTCACCCGTTAGCCAGGCTGGGTTGCTCTGGCAGCTCAGGACACAGCATGACCCCTGCAGGGGCCCAACTGGGAAGCTTCCAGGGCAACCTGGCTATACAGGAGGGCAGTGCTGGTCTGACCTATGTGTTAAGGAGTGACGGCAGGATGAACCGCCTGCCTCCAACAGCTCCTCTTTCCCTGGTGTGTCGTGAAAGCCCCTCCTCTGGGGACCCCATTAGAGCGAACTGCTTCTTCCACAGTTCTTCCAGAACACACGGCTTATGGCCCCATCACAGCACTTGGCATGCTGCTAAGGGGCCGTCAGGAGACAGAAACAACATGGGTATTTCGGCTGCCAGAATTTAATAGAGAATACAGAAGGGGTGCTAACTGGGTGCCAGTGACTTCTCCACAGCTGATTCACGTGCAGTGAGAACTCAGGTGTCATGGAGACAGCAACGGCAGGACTCAGCCACTTCCACGGAAGTGAGGCTGCGGCCATAACAGCAAGGAAGCCAGGAAGTGCAGCCCACATGGCGTAAACCGAGACTTCCAAGGAGGAAGCGCTGGCTGGCTGGCTGGAGGTGTCTCTTGGGGGGTGGGGGACACAGGGTCCCTGGTTCTGTGAGGGTTGGGAAAATCATAGGCAAGATCCTCTCTGCTATAGGAAGGAAAGAAAAAGAAAAGAGCAGCAGCAGCAGCAGCAGCAGCAGTAGGAGCTTTGCCAGAATAGGACCCAGGGACAAAACCTTCCCCATCCAGCCCCACAGTCCCCTCCAACACCCCCTGTGTGAGCCACCCAGGCGCCAAGAACGCCCAGTGTGCAAGGGCAGCTGTGACATGGAGAGACCAGGGTCACGAACACCCCTTGGGGTGTGCAGCCCCTGTATGCACCCTTCTACTCCGATTTGCACATCTCTCCAACAGCAAGGCAACTTTAAGCTTCTGTCTAGCAAGCTGCAAGCATCCTCCATCCAATTGAAGATTTTTCTTACCCTCTCCCCCAACTGAGGAGCTGTAAAAGCCACTAGTCATTGTGTCTGTCTTTGGGAACTGGTCCTAGCACTACCTCTGGGCCATGCCGGGTCCTTCTTCTCCTCTTCCTCCTCTTCCTCCTCCTCCTTCTTCTTCTTCTCCTTCTTGACAGGGTTTTGCTCTGTCACCCAGGCTGGAGTGCAGTGGTGCAATCGCAACTCACTGCAATCTGGCCAGGCTCAAGTGACCCTCCCACCTCAGCCTCTCCAGTAGCTGGGACCACAGGCATGTACCCTATGCCCTGATAATTTTTGAATTTTTTTGTAGAGACAGGGTCTTGCTATGTTGCCCAGGCTAGCCTTGAACTCCTGAGCTCAAGGGATCTTCTCCTCTTGCCCCATTTGGACTCCCAGTGCTAAGATGAGAGATGAGAGCTTCTGTTGCCCTGTTTGCATTCCCAGTGCTGGGATGAGAGCTCCTGTTGCTCCGTTTGCATTCCCAGTGCTGGGATGAGATCTCCTGTTGCCCCACATCCTCACTAGCATTTGGTGCTATCGGTGTTATGGATTTTAGTCACTCTCATAGGTGTGAAGTGGTATTTCCTTATTTTAATTTGCATTTCCCTAATAACATTTTATATTGAGCATCTTTTCCTATGCTTTGTTATGGACTGAATGTTTGTGATCCCCCAAAATTCCTATATTGAAGCCCCAACCCCAGTGTGGCTGTATTTGGAGATAAGACCCTTATGGAAGTAATAGGGTTAAACATAGACATTAGAGGGGAGCCCTCATGATGGGACTGGTGTCTTTTTAAGAGGAAGAGAGACCTGAATTTGCTCTCTCTCCACATACACACACCCAGGAAAGACCATGTGAGGACGCGGTGAGGAGGCACCATCTATAAGCTAGGAAGTGGGTCCTTACCAGGACTCAACCCTATTGGCACCCTGACTTTGAACTTCCAACCTCCAGAACAATGAGAAAATAAATTTCTGTTGTTTAAACCACTCAGTCTGTGACATCTTGTTACAGCATCTCGAGCTAAGACATGTTTATTTGCCATCTGTATATCTTTTTTGAAAAACAGAGACAGGGGCTCTCTCTTGGACTCATGAGATCCTCCCGCCTCTGCCTCTTAAAGTGCTGGGATTACAGGTGCGATCCACTGTGCCTGAACTATGTATCTTTTTTGGTGAGATAGATTTTCAGATCCTGTGCCCATTTTAAAATAGAGTTGTCCTTTATATCTCATAGTTGTTTTTTTAAAATTCTTTGTATATTTTGGATACATGTCCATTATCAGATATGATGTGTTTTGCAATTTTTTTTTCCTATCTTGGCCTTGTCTTTTCATTCTTGAGCAGAGCAAAGATTTTTGATCTTAATAAAATTCAACTTATCTGTTGTTTTCTTGGATGATGCTTTTGGTGCTGTGTCTAAAAACCCATCTCCAAACCCAGGGCATGTAGATTTTATTTATGTATTCTTCTAGAAGTTTTATAGTACATTTTATAGTATTAAATATAATCCATTTGGGTCTATAATCCATTTGAGTTAATTTTTCTGTAATAATTTTTGTCTAGATTCTTTCCACAGAATTGTCTTTGGCCATTGTCAAAAATCAGTTGACTGTATTTCTGCAAGTCTATTTCAGGGCTCTCTCATTCCATTGACCTATGAATTTATTCTTTCATCAATACCACAGTGTCTTAATTAATGTAGCTTTTAGTAAATCTTAAAATTGAATAGTATAAGTTCTTCAACTTTGTTCTTCAGTATCATGTTTGCTATTCTAGGTTTTTTGTCTTTCCGCATAAATTTTAGAATTAGTTTGCCAGCATCTACAAAATAGTTGGCTGAGGTTTTTATTGAGATTGCATTGAATCTATGGATCAAACTGGGAAGAACTGATATCTTAGCAATATTAAGTCTTTGTGTGACCCAGAAGGTCTCTCCATTTGTTTAGATCTTGTTTGATTACTTTCATCAATGTCTTGTGATTTTCTGCATAAAATCCTGGATGTATTTTGTTAGATGTATACCTAAGTGCTTGATTCTTTTGGTGCTACTATAAATGGTATATATTTTTTCAATTTGAAATTCTAATTGTTCATTGTTGGTTTATTGGAAATCAATTGACATTTGTATATTAACCTTGTATCCTGAGACTTTGCTATACTTGCTCTTTAGCTCCAGGAGTTGTTTTTGTAGATTATTTGGAGTTTTTCCCATAGCCAATTATGTCATCTGCAAAAAAATACAGTTTTTTTCTTTCCCATCTGTGTACCTTTCTATATCGTTTTCTAATCTTATTCTGTCAGGCAGGACTTCCTGTATGATGTTGAATGGGAGTGGGAACCTCCTTGCCTTCTTCCCAATGTCAGGGGAAAAACATTCAGTCTTGCACCGTTAAGTTTGATGTGAATCATAACATCTCTTTCTTAGAGTAAGGAAGTTTCTCTAGTCCTAGTGTTTTGAGAGTTTTTATCATGAATGAGTGTTAGATTTTGTTGAATGTTTTTATTCTATAAAACATGATGTTGAATGTTTCAGTATCTAATGATACAGTCGTATGGTTTTTCTTATTCAGTGTGTTAATATGATGAATTACATGGATTGATTTATGAATGTTGAACTAGCCTCACATTCTAGGAATGAACCTCATTTGGTTATGATGTATTATCCTTTTTATATATTGATGCATTCCATTTGCTAATATTTTTTAAGGATATGTGTATCTATGTTTATAAAAAATATTGGTTCCTAGTCTTCCCTTCTTGTAATGTCTTTATCTGGTTTTGGTATCAGAATAATGCTACACTAATAAAATCAGTTAGGAACCATTCCCTCTGCTTCTATTTTCTGGAAGAAATTGTGGAGAATTGATATTACCTCTTCCTTAAATATAATATTTGGTGGAATTCACCAGTAAAGCAATCTGGGACTGATACATTCTTTCTTGAAAGGTTTTAAAATATTGATTGAATTTCTTTAGTAAATATAGGTCTGTTCCAGTTATTTGTTTCTCCTTGTGTGAGTTTTGGTGATATGTGTCTTTCAAGGAATTGGTTCCTTTCATCTAAGCCATCAAATTTTGGGGCATAGTTATTTGTAGTATTCTATTATTATCCTTTTAATGTCCAAGGGATCAATAATGATGAAACTTTTTCATTTCTGACACTAGTAATTTGTGTCTTCTCTTTTTTCTTGGTTAACCTTGCTAGAGGTTTATTAAATTGATTGATACTTTTTTAAGAACTGGATTTTTTTTTTTTGTCTCATTGGTTTTCTCTATTCTTTTCCTATTTTCAATTTCCTTGATTTCTAATTTTTATTCTTTCATTTGCTTTGGGCTTATTTTGCCCTTTTTCCTTTACTTTCCTAAGGTAGAAGTCAAGATTATTGATTTTAGAGCTTTTTTCTTTTAAATATATTCATTTAAGGCTGTATATTTACCATTAAGCACTGCTTTAGTGCATCCCACACATTTTGATAAGTTGTATTTTCATTTTTGCTAGTTCAAAATATTTAAACCTTCCAATGAAACTTCTTTTTTGACACACAGGTTACTTAGAAGTGTTGCTTATTTTTCAAATATTGCAGAATTTTCTAATTATCTTTCTGCTTTGGTTGCTAGATTAATTGCACCGATATCTGAGATCATACTTTGTATGGCTTCCATTATTTTAAATATTTTAAGGCATGTTTTATGACTCAGAATGTGGTTTGTTTTGGTGAGTGTTCCATGTGAGCTTGAGAAGAATGTGTGTTCTGTTGATGGAGTACTCCGTAAATGTCAATTAGATCGAGTTGGTTGCTAGTGCTATTCAGGTCATGGATATCTCTGCTGATTTCCTGCCTGCTTGATCTATCAATTACTGATAGAGGAATATTAAAAACTCCAACTCTAATAGTATATTTGGCTATTTCCCACTTCAGTGTTGCCAGTTTTTGCCTTATTATTTTTATTTTTGAGATGGAGTTTCACTCTTGTTGCCCAGGCTGGAGTGCAATGGCACAATCTTGGGTCACTGCAGCCTCTGCCTCCTGGGTTCAAGGGATCCTCCTGTCTCAGCCTCTTGAGTAACTGGGATTACAGGTGCCTGCCACCATGCCCAGCTAATTTTTTGTATTTTTAGTAGAGACAGGTTTTTTCCATGTTTGGCAGGCTGGTCTTGATCACCTGACCTCAGGTAATCCACCCACCTCAGCCTCCCAAAGTGCTGGGATCACAGGTGTGAGCCACTGTGCCCAGTCTGTTTTTGCTTTACTTTTAAGCTCTTTTGTTACATATAAATATTTAAGATTGTTATCCTTTTTTTTTTGGAAAGTTGATCCCTTTATCATTATCTAATGCCTCTCTTTGTTCCTGACTAATGTTCATGCTCTGAAGTCTAAGAGAGCTACTCCAGCTTTCTTTTGATTGCTGTCAGCGTGGTCTATTTCTCTCTATCTCTCAACTTCTATCCTAGCTGGGTCTTTATATTTAAAGTGGGTTTCTGTAGATAGTATATAGTTGAATCTTGTTTTTAATCTACATTGGCAATCTTTATTTTTTTAAATGGTGTAGTTAGACCATTCACATGTAAAATGGTGACTGATATATTTGTTTTCTATTTGTTGCATTAGTTTTTCATTTCTCCCTCCTTTTTCTGCCTTTTCTAGTTTTGAAATTATATTTCTTGTATGCATTTTCTTGTCATTGTCCTAGAGTTTACAATATACATTTTAACTAATCTAAATTCACCTGCAAATACACTATACTACTTTATGTGTGTGGTAAAAGTAACTTACAAGAGTATTCTCCATTCCTCTTTCCTGTTCCTTGTGACATTGCTGTTATTAATATCACTCATCCAATATGTGTAACCCAATACATTGTTACTATTATTGCTTATGAAAAAAGTTATCTTTTAGGTTCATTAAAAATAAGAAAAATAAATGATTTTATTTTATTTTCACTTATTTCTTCTTTGATGCTCTTCCTTTCTTTGTGTAGATACAAGTTTCTGACCTATACCATTTTCTTTCTGCATGAAGAGCTGCTTTGAGACATTTCTAACAGGGTTGGTCTTCAGAAGACAAATTCCTTCAGGATTTTCATTTGTTTCCTCTGAGAAAGTATTTCTTTATTTTTCACTTTTGATGGATAATTTTTCTAGATATAGAATTCTTATTGGTTTTAATTTTTTAATATATTTTCTATTTGTAGAGACAGAGTCTCACTCTCTTACCCAGGCTGGAGTGCAGTGACACAACCATAGCTCACTATAACCTTGAACTCCTGGGCTTAAGTGATTGTCCTGCTTCAGCCACCCAAGTAGCTGGAACTACAGGTGTGTGCCAACATGCTTGGCTAATTTTTTATTTTTATTTTTTGTAGAGACACGGTCTCACTATGTTTCCTATGCTGTTCTAAAATTCCTGGCCTCAAGCCACCGTCCCATCTTGGCCTTCCAAGGAGCTACCATGCTCTGCCTTGTTTTTTGTTTTTTTTTTTTAATTTCAACATGAAGTATTTTATGCCACTCTCTTCTTGCTGGCATGGTTTCCAATGAGAAACCCACTGTAATGTTCACCATTGTTCCCCTATGTATCAGATGGTTTATTCCTTTGCCTTCTTTCAAGAATTTTTCTTTGTCTCTGGTTTTCTGCAGTTTTAATACAATATTCCTGGGGGTGTGTGTTTGGTATTTATCATGTTCAGTGTTCTCCAAGCTTTCTGTATGTGTACTTCTTGTCTCTTATTAATTCTGGAAAGACCTTTCCCATTATTACTTTAAATATTTCTCTCCTCTATCTTTTCTTCTTCTTCTTCTTCCAGTATTCCAATTACATGTACGTTACATCTTTGTTTTTGTTTCTGTTTGAGACAGGGTCTCACCCTGTGATCCAGGCTGAAGTACAGTGACTTGATCATAGCTCACTGCTGCCTTGAACTCTTGGGCTCAAGTGATCTTCCCTCCTCAGCCTCTCAAGTGGCTGGAACGAGAGGCACACACCACTGTGCCTAGCTAATTTTTTCATTTTTTGTAGAAACGACAGCTCGCTATGTTGCCTAGGCTGGTTTTGAACTCCTGGCTTCAAGTAATCCTCCTGCCTTGGCCTCCCAAAATGCTTGGATTACAGGCATGAGCCACCACACCTGGCCTCTGTTGAATCCTTGAGATGACCCCATGGTTCTTGTGTGTTATATTCTCTGCTCAATTCTTTCTCTTCGGATTTCATTCTGAGAGGTTTTCATTCCACTGTCCAGATGCTCAGACCCTTTCCAGGTTGTGTTGAGGTACTGATGAGCCCTTCGGGGGCATTCTTCTTACTGAGTTTTTCATCTAGCATTTTTTTTACTGGCTCTTAGAGTTCCTATCTCTCTGTTTACATTACCCATCTGTTTTTGCATGTTGTCTACTTTTTCTATTAGATCCTTTAACATAATAATCATAGTAATTTTAAGTTCCCTCTCTGATCATTCTAACACCTGTGTCACATTTCAGTTTTGCTCCGATGATTGCTTTGTCTCTGCAGACCATGTTTTTTCCTTGCCTCTAAGCCAACGCTAACTCTCTGCTGCCCTCCTTTAGAGAACTGGTTTACCAGCCCACACCTGCTTGAGACCTTAGGCTTGTATTGTAGGAGGGAGGGCCAAGACTCCTGGCCAGACAGACCACTGACATGCTTTATTTTGTTTTGCTTTCTAGTAAATCTGAAAATAAGCCAACAAATTTGAAAAACTCCAGTTCCCTTCTGCTTCCAGGAGAATGAGTTTTATGTCATTGCTGCTATCTCCAGTAAACTCAGAGGGAGTGATTGCTGGCTTGGCAAATGTGCAGATGGTACTAGCTGGGTGTCTCAGTGTAACTTGTATTACACTGAGAAGCAAACGTATCATCCTGAATCAATCACCTAATTCCACGGCAGCCACCCACATCAGACCTGTCCAATCTGTGTGGCTTGGCTCACATGAAAAACCAATTAAAAGCCTGGTAACCTTGGGGTCACTGCATTGCTTCTAGCCCTGTCACCATGATGAGTTTGCATATTAGACTTGTAATTTCTGCCAGAGTGGTGGTAATTTGCTACAGCCATCGACACACAGGTAAGAAAGGGGAGAAATGATGTTCTGCAGGGTGCTGGGGTCAAAGACTCACCAGAACTTGTCAACACAAAGGGCAGGATGGCACAGGTCATCCCCCTGGTGGTCCCACCCACTGACTTATTCAAGGTCACACAGTAAGTGATGAGTTGGGCTTTGATCCAGAGCCCTGTACTTTTACCCACTGGGAAAGGAGGATTAGGGCTGAGGCTTCCTTCTGTAATAGCCCTGAGGTGGGAAGGAGGTCCACAGTCCAGGTCCCTCTGACCATCACCTCCCACCTGCCTCATGCTTTGTCCTAGCTGCAGTGTTCAATAAGGAAAATCACACCATATCTTCAGCTGCTTAATCAGCCCTGGAAGGGTCACTGCAGGAGAAACAGTCTTCAAACTGAACCTCCTAAGCCTGGTCCTATGCATGTAAGTGTCCCATAAATATTAATATCCAAAACATGCTCCTCAACACACATTAAGTTGTATACGATAGATGCTAACAATGTTCTTAATTTAAAAATATTGGGTGTTCATTACAAGCCAGCCACTATGCTGATCCTGTACATATATTTATCTAATACCTGACTCCTCTTCCCACCCTGGCTCCAAGCTCCTTGAGGGCAGGGACCATCCGTGCACTCATTTGCTGTTGTTCCTCTGGTCCCTCCGTCTCTTATTCTATGAGGAGTTATCAGAAAGCAGAACAACTGAGGAGGGACACAGAAACATTAGGTATCCCTAGGCCCATGTTCATGAATGAGCATGCTGAGAAGAGAATTCCAGGAGCCAGGATTTGGGAGTTTGGGATTCCTTGGTTTGCACCTTCCTTCCTCCACCCCAGGGTATCCTGACTGCAAGGGACCCAGAGTGGTTCAACCCTCTATTTGGGGCCTCCCAAAGTAGGGAAGATCTCCAGACCCTGCTGGGAGCATCTTAAGAACACAGCAGGGACCAGAGCACCCGAGACCTGGCAGGACCAGGGAGGCAGTGGCCAGAGGGGGAAAACCATTTCTTGACAGTCACTGAGATTGCATCATCTGTCAGCACTTCAGATGGGAGGTGGGACTTGACTGCAGCAAATTCCGAAGCCTCCCTTAGCCTCAGCATCCTCGTCTGCAAAGTTGGCCCCATGACCCCCAATATGGTTTGGATCTGTGTCCCCACCCAAATCTCTTGTTGACTTGTAATCCCTAATGTTGGAGGTGGGGCCTGGTGAGAGGTGATTGGATCATAGGGCAGCTTCTCATGAATGGTTTAGCTCCATCCTCTTGGTGCTGTCCTTGTGATACTGAGTGAGTTCTCCCAAGATCTGGTTGTTTAAAAGTATGTGGCACCGCCCGCCTCTCTCTCTTGCTCCTTCTCCCACCATATGAGCTACCTTGCTCCCCCTTTGCCTTCTGCCCATGATTGGAAGCCTCCTGATGCCTCCACAGAAGCAGATGCTGCCATGCTTCCTGTACAGCCTGCAGAACCATGAGCCAATTAAACTCTTTTCTGTATAAATTACCAGCCTCAGGTATTTCTTTATAGCAATGCAAGAACGGATGAATACACTCCTGTTTGTAGAGTGGCTTGCATGAGATCGTTATGCAATAGCCTAAGAAGCAGTCAGCACATGGCAGCTGTTTCTCATTGATGAAGGGTAGGTTAGAGGGTGCAGGGAGGTGCAGTCCCTGCGGAAGGTCCAAGGGCAAAGTTGTGGGCTTTGAAGTTCACATGCCACTGCTCTCCACCTGACCTGGGGAAAGTCACTTATCCTCTCTGCCTCAGTTTCCCTATCTTCAAAGGAGAAGTTATACCTTTTCTGGGTTACAGGACATGCTGTGAACCAGGATGTGCATTTCATAAACTATTCTTTGTACATGTACTGATACTGAGTTCATGGGGCATCCTGAGAGCCAGAGGTAACATCGGGCAAGGGCAGATCACATGTGCAGGGAGCCCAGGACATGGTGGCTCTCGCATGGTCATCCCAGTGACCACCAGGGGGTGACCTGGGCCACCTTCCACCCTTTGTGTTGACAACTTCTGGTGAGTCTTTGGCCCCAGTACCCTGCAGAACGTCACTTCTCCCTCTTCCTTCCTGCGTGCTGATGGCTGTAAAAAATTACAACAGCTCTGGCAGAAATTACAAGTCTAATATGCAAACTCGTCATGGCGACAGGGCTAGAAGCAAGGCAGTGACCCCAAGGTTGCCAGGCTTCTAATTGGTTTTCATGTGAGCCAAGCCACACAGATTGGACACGTCTGATGTGGGTGACTGCTGTGGAATTGGGTGATCAATCTGGGAGTATACGTTTGCTTCTGAGCTTAATTAGCTCCTTGGCTTGGCTCACCCAACTCCCTCCTGCTGGACAGGAGTATTCCTCGGTTGGGAAGACCGGCTGCTGGGGCCACTCTCAGATTTCTGTCTCTGCCCCAGCCCTCTGGATCCAAACATAGCTGGACCCCATCCAGATGCCCCCATGCCCTGAGGCCTGGGTACCCATTCAGGGAGAAGATGCCCATTCCCAGTTCCCTAACGCAAGGTCTCCGTGGCAGGACCACCCAAAGCCACCTCCCAGGAAAGACCCCCTCAAGGCTCCAGAGTGGAGCATAAGCTTGGATTCTTCTGTTGCCCAAGCATGGTCAGTTCTCAGTGCCCATCGTGTTGGCCTCAGGAACGTGCGGGCAGTGCTCCCTCCTCCCTCGGTGGTGTTGGCTTCCAGGGCTGTGTTGCCCAGGCTAGCGTGCAGTGGCGTGGTCACAGCAGCCTCAAACCCCTGGGCTCAGGCGATTCTTCCATCTCAGCCTCCTGAGTAGCTGGAACCTTAGGCGTGCACCACCATATCCAGCTAGTTTTTATTTTTTTTGTAAACAACGGGGTCTTGCTTTGTTATCCAGGTTGGAGTGCAGTGGTGTAATCATGGCTTACAGCAGCCTTGAATTCCTGGATTCGACTGATCCTCCAAACTCAGCCTCCTGAGTAACTGGAACCTCAGGTGTGTACCACGATGCCCAGCTCAATTTTTTTTTTAATTTTATTTTTATTTATTTATTTTCTTTGAGATGGAGTCTCGCTCTGTCACCCAGGCTGGAATGCACTGGCGCTGTCTTGGCTCACTGCAACCTCTGCCTCCCAGGTTCAAGCAATTCTCCTGCCCCTGCCTCCTGAGTAGCTGGGATTACAGGCATGAGCCACTGCGCCTGGTTCCTCTCTCCCTCTTAAGACTGGAACAGTCCAGCTGGATGTGTCCTTTCTCTGCCTGCCTGCAGTCCCTTCCTTGCTGCTGTGCTCCAGGCATGTCTCTCATTCCACCTAGGTGCCCACAGCTCCTAGCCCAGACCTTCCTGCACTCCAGCTGTACAGGCCCGAAAGCTCATCACTGCATGTGTGTCTGCCAGTGTCTTCAGCCCAGTTCCTAACTGTCCCTGCCAAAGGTGCCGCACTGGAGCCTGCCACATCCCGGGTGGTAGCACCTCCAACCTTTGGGTCGGTTGTTCAGTTTAAAACCAGCCTCCCTCACTGTCTCACACCCAGATCAAACATGTCCACAAGCAGGGCATGTGGGCACAGGCCTATGGTCCTCGTTACTGGGGAGGCTGAGGTGGGAGGACCCTTTGAGCCTGGGAGGTCAAGGCTGCAGTGAGCTATGATTGCAATACTGCACTCCAGCCTGGGTGACAGAGCAAGACCTTGTCAAAAAAAAAAAAAAGTCGATTCTGTTAATTCTGCTTTGAAGCTAAATCCCAGCATGAACACTTCACAGCCTCTCCACTGCCACCTCCCGGGCTGAGTGACTGTGGCATCGTGCTTGGATTGTTGCAGTGGCATCTTCTCTGGTCCGCCTGCTTCCACTCTTGAGTGCTTAGTGGCTCTGTGCAGCACAGATCCTGGTGTGATTCTCTAGAGCAGTGGCCTCCCAACCTTTGTGACACCAGGGACTGGTTTCATGGAAGACAATTTTTCCACGGACTTGGAGGGTGGGGGTGCCGGGGGTAAGGTTTTGGGATGATTCAAGCACATTACATTTATTGTGCACTTTATTTTTGTTATTGTTATTGTGCTATAATGAAATTATAAAACGCACCATCATGTAGAATCAGTGGGTGTCGTGAGCTTGTTTTCCTGCAACTAGATGACCTCGTCTGGGGGTGATGGGAGACGGTGACAGATCGTCAGGCATTAGATTCTCATAAGGAGCACCCCGATCCCCCGCAGGCACAGTTCACAGTAGGGTTTATGCTCCTATGAGAATCTAATGCTGCAGCTGATCTGACCAGAGGCAGAGCTCAGGCCGGAATGCTCATTTGCCTGCTGCTCACCTCCTGCTGTGCAGCCAGGTTCCTAACAGGCCACAGACCATTACCCCTGCTTTAGAGGGTGGGTCACAGCATGTGACTCTGTTCAAAACCCTGGAGGGTTCTCCATTTCTCCTTGAATAAAAGCCAAAGCCCTTGCAAAGGCCCACTAGGCCTGCACCAACTGCAGAAACCCCGCTCCTTGCATTCGCTGCCTGACCTTGTCTCCTTCTCTCCCCACCACTTGCTCAGCTCCAGCCCCACAGTCTTCCTTGCCCTTCCCCAAACTCCCCACCTGTGCACCCATCCGCCCTGCAGTCCTTGCATGGGCCATTCCTGCATCTGAAATGTTCTTCCCCACGCCACCTCCTCGCCTTGGCTCATACGTCACCTTCTCAAGGTGGCCGTCCCAGACCACTCTATGTAAGCATACCGTCTGCACCCAACACTCACCCTAGGTCCCCGATTGCCACTTTCCTTCCTTCTCCACGTTACCACCCTTTGACAGTGACCTATTCATTAGGTAACTGACCTGTTCTCCAGGGGCTGTTCTCCATCAGACGTATTGTTAGGGCAGGAATCCATCCCCTTGAACTCGGTCATGCTCCAAACACCTAGAAAAATGCCTGACGTGGACTGGGGCTGGCTGGATGTTTGTTGGGTAAAGCACACGTGGGAGAGGTGACTTCCTGTGTGACCAGGCCTGTGCCTTTCTGCCGGCCTCAGTACACACTGAAGAAGCAGAATTCTAAAATGATGGCCAGAGGTGGGCCCGTCACTCGATTCTGCAGCGTCACAGTGAGGTCTGGGGGCCTGTCCTCCTCCCCCCACCTCTTTTGTGAGCCCAACCTGCTGCCGACTTGGCTCAGCTCCCACTTGGTGCCCCTTCCCCACCTCCACGCAGAAGGTTGGAGAGGACAGGGCCAGGTGCCCACGCGAACGTGAAGTCAGAGGCCTCCACAGGCAGCAGAGGGGCAAAGAGCTGACAAGGACGTCTCATGACCAGGCACATACCTCTAGGTTCCATGCATGCTTTACTTCATTACGAAGCATTTTTCAATCTGAGAAACACTCATGAGAAATCTAATTCTCAACACAGCCACCAATGGCCAAGGAAATAATGCATTGGTAAACAAAATGGAGTATCTGATTGGGAGGCGGAGCATCACAGCATTAAAAATAAGTGAGGAGGCAAAGGTGGGCTTTCTTGTGTGTTTCTTGGGAAGTCTGATGATGTCCAGTCCTGGATATTTAAATTGTGCTGGGAGAGGTCCCACAAAGAGGCAAGTTTTGTAGAATAGCTCCCATCACCTCGGTCTAGCCACACAAGGCCCCTCAGATGGAGAGAATGGAGGGATTACCCCTCCCTGCTCCCAAGAAGCACCTGTGGCATCTCCCTGGAGAGGGAGCTGGGGCAGGTGAGGTGGGTGGACCAGGTGCTCTGCTCTCTGAAGGCTTCTTTCTTCCCTGTGCCGCTCACTCCTGGATCCAGCCCCTCCTTCCCACGTGGGTCAGAGTCTCTGGGGAGTACGCGCAGTGGCCTGGAGGCTCCGATGGACCGGGCTGCGCCGGGGTCCTCACTCCTTAAACACAGATTGATGGAGATGACCGAGGAACTCATGACGTTCCATCCAATTTTTCTACAAATGCACATGTGTGTTTTCCTGGGAGGAAGGTCAGTTCCCTTCATCAGATTCTTAATATTTTCATAACCCTTGAAATGTTCAAACCACTGATCTAACTGGAGAGAAAAGCTGCTCCCACCATTTATTTCATGAACACCAGCTATGTGCTGGGCAGGAGCTATGACATTTCTCTAATATCATCTCTTGGATGTGGGGCTGAATCTGTCAGCATTAAAGGGGAAAACACTGAGGCCTGGAGGTGCCTACAGACTCACCCAGGGCCGGCAGACTGGGAAAACAAAAAAGGCTTCTGGATCTGAGGCTAGGGCAGGTCTCTTAGGACCAAGGGGCATTCCTGCTGGTGTTCCCTGGATAGGGGCATTCAGGAAAGAGCTGGGGTTTGGCCAGAATGGGAAGAGCAAACAGCAAGGGTGCCAGGACCAGCCACCCAGCACTGCACAGAAGGTTGGCCACCAATGCTTGGGGCACCTGAGGTGGGGGTAGGGCAGAGAACTCAAATCTCTGTGAAGGAACAGGCAGGGTGGCAGCAGCAATGGAGCATGAGTTCAGAATCAGGGCCCAGCTTCTAGGGTGACCCTGCATGCCTCGGCCGCTGCCCCTCTCTGATGGGGTTCCCCTCCTGTAGAAGGAGAATAGGGGTTTACTCACCCAAAGACTCCTCCTCTTTCCTATAATAAGCCTTGCTGGGAGCCCTTTCATGACAAGGGGCTGCAGGTGGGTCTCCAGGGCTGCCCTCGTAGACCTGGGGGCATGAGGCTGGCGCTGGGCTGTCAGCAGATGGCCAGTCCAGCTTCCCTCCTGCTTCTGAATTTCGGCTCAGCCTGGAGACACCAGAGCAGAGAAAACTGCCTCTTCTCTTCCCAGCCCATATCCTGGGAGGACCAGGCAGACACTTGATTCAGTGCAAATCCTGGGGCCACCTCCAGCCTCATGCTAAGCGTCTCCACCCTACTCCTCTCCCCACACATTGCAAACCTGCCCAAGCCACAGGACAAAGGGGCTCCCACCTTTTCAGGGCTCATTGCCTTGAGGGGGCTTGGGCAGGAGTCAGGCCTGATGGGCACCCTGGGCACTGGCGATAGAGGCCACAGCTGTAGCCACAGCCACAGAGGCAGGTGGGACCATCCAGCACTTTCCCAGATGCTTGGCCTGCACGAGGGACATTAAAAGCATTGCAGCTTGATCCTGAAGATAGATCTATAAAACTGTAGCTGAAATGAGATGGAAAGTGATGGGCCAGCCTTTCCCTTTTCTCTAATCTCTTTATTCAAGCTCAATGTGGTGTTCAAACGCACCCCGATGCAAACCCCGCCTTCTGCCAAAGAGATTTAGAAGGGCAAGGTAGAAGATTATGCAATTTCACATTCCGAAGCATGTGCATAAATCTGCATATCATATGCATCTATTACAATGGATCATACGTTGCATAACCAACTCAAAACAATCGGTTTTTGTTTCCTGCATTTAAAAATTTGTTTTGCACAAATGGCATGGATCCTATTACTCATAGTTCTACAGGGGATTTGTGCTGATGACTGGATGAAGAGTTGATGCCAAAGCTCCTTTGGGAAGGAAATACTTTGGGATTCAAGGTGGGCAGGGATCCAAAGACTAGCACAGTAGGCTTCACTGTGTCTGCAACCCATCCCTTTCTTGCCCAGAGCTAAGAGTCCAGGGAGTAGTCTTAGCACCAGGAACGACTCTGGAAAGACTCTGGGTTGATTATCCCCTCTGTGTCTCAGCACCCTAATCTATAAAATAGGCACAATTTTTAAACATTTTTCTCCCTTCTGCCTTTAATGAAAATCACCAGAGTCATCAGTCAAGCTTCATCTGCAGGAAACAAACACAGTCTAGATTGAGAGTTTAAGACAAGAAGAGTGGACTGGCCAGAGTGGATATCCAGGAAAGTCTTAGGCAAGAAAATGGGAAGAAGAAGGCTGCCCTTGGAAATACTTCCAGAATGTTCCATGGGGCTATGATGCAGGGGTCAGCTGCTGCCACCTGCACAGCTGCCTCTTGGCACCAATAAAGAAAGTGGCCACAGACTAAAAGCTCAACATCCCTGTGGTGGTGCCCATCACAGAAGCTGAGAGCAGCTGTGACTCACACAGTGTATAATTGGAGGAAACTCATTTGCATATGATGCCTAATTTGCATCCAGGGCCCAAGTTGCAAGGGCACCTGGGAAATGTAGTTTTTAGATTTCTGGCATCTGCAATATGGAAAGCCCCCCCAGAAGGGGTTGGATGGCCGAGGGTCCATTCACCAGGCCAATTACACCTGACCAGATGGGCACTGCTGGCCGACGAAGGGGCTGACTCAGTTCCTCTTCCCAGCTCATTGCACTTCAGTGACTGGTGTTTCCTTGCATAATGATTGCTCTTAGATACAGGAGCAACCCAGTTCAGAGTGATGGAGAGCTGGGTTCTGCACTCAGACTTGGGCTCTCTCCTGGGCTCCACCCCTTCCTAGCTCTGCTGCCTGAGGCATGTTACAGAATTTTCCCAAACTTTAGTTCCCTCTGCTATGATGGGGGTGGGATTAAGACAGAGGGCTATTGGGAAATACAGAGGGCTATTGGGAAAACCAAAAAATATGATGTGTACAGCATCTCACTCAGTTCCCAGCAGGCAGTAAGTGCTCAGTAGACACAGGCCATGGTGGTTATGGAGGAAAACAAGGATGGGGGTTTGGGGAGTGGTCACCGTGGTACTGGACAGACTGGTCCTGGAATCACACCCAGGGGTTTGGTCTTTCAGAGTTACCTGGCAGTGCTGTGTCCTGAGAAAGCATCTTCCTTGTGGTCTCCTCATTTGTGAAGCAGTACTTGGAACCTGAGCACTAAAAGCCCTCCCAGCAGGGCAGACGTGCACCAGGGGAGGGGCAGAGCTCAGGCTGGGCCCAGGAGATGGAGGGAGGAGGACTGGCTCCTGCATTTTCCCAGCACCCCACAGGTCCCTGCCCAGCTGGGCTGAGCTGGGAGGACAGCCATTTCCAGGCCCCCGCTGGGCTGTGCACATGGAGAGCCCATTGCCTGGCTCCTTCCCACTGGCCCCCATCTCTGCACCTGCTGTGCCCATTAGCAAGTTCTCCCCAGCTGCAGTCCTCCAGCCTCCCCAGGCTTTGCTGGTTAGAGGAAAACCACAGACAGGTCTAACAGGGTCATGCTGCAGTGCACCCCCTGGGGGCCTGTCCTTGGCTGGAGGATGGGAGCTGGTTGCAGTTCTCCAGAAGCTTCTCCGAGGGTTTCCACATGGAAGGGGCTCTGAGAAGCTGCCTGCATCAAAGCCCTGCAGGGTGCATGAATCCACATCTCCAGTCCCTGCCATCTGTGTCTGTGGGAATAATCCTCCTCCAGGGACTCGCTACTTCCCAAGACCCTTACTCGGCAGCCAACCTGGAAGCTTCAGGAAGCAGGGACAGGGCCGGTCACCTCCTCTGTCACCCCAGGGACCATAACAATGTGGATACATGACTGTACTAGAAGGTTCTGTATGTGGAGAAGCATCTGTGGTTCAGAGCACAGATGAGACCTGAGCCCGATGGGACTTCAGGCTCTGGCTGTATGATGTGGGCAAGTTACAGAAGCTCCCTGAGTTTCTAGGGTTGGTGGGAGCATTGCAGGACTGCCAGTGCAGGGAAGTCTCCAGCCTTCAAAAGAGAGTGTGTGCACAACGTCCTCTCAGATCCAGGCACAGGGTAAGTGCTCAGGACACAGGAGTTGTTGTCATGCTGAACTGACCTCCAGCCTACAGCTCAACTTTT
The DNA here is from genome assembly GCF_000951035.1 of Colobus angolensis palliatus. Lineage (NCBI taxonomy): Eukaryota > Metazoa > Chordata > Mammalia > Primates > Cercopithecidae > Colobus > Colobus angolensis. Next base: position 3,440,186 of record NW_012122265.1, on the reverse strand, counting down.
GGGGTGTGCAGGCCAGGTCTCCACTCTTCATGGGGAACGATTTCCACAGGAGAAAGCAGCTTGCTCTCTCCCAGGCATCGACTCCTCCAGGCTGCAGGGCTCCTGCCTTTGGTTGCTCCTGGGACCATTTCTTCTGGATTCATTCTGAAGGGCATCCATCCCCTTCCAGAGTCTACTGCTAGGAAGCAAATGCTGTACTCCACAGTGTTTGGGGTTGTGATCCCAGAGCCCAGCTGGGTTCTCACCTCCTTGTCCTGGACATAATACTTCTGTTAATGCAGCCCAGGTCTGGGGCAGCCTGGTGCGGTGATGGATGGCCCAGAGTTTGCAGTCCACCCGGCTTGCACAAGGAGGTGGACAACTAACCCTCTGCAGAGGTGTGGATCTAGGGTGACTGCTGGGCACTGGCTTCTGCCAGCTGGCCTCTGGGCTGTGTGGCTACTTTTCTCACCCTTCAGTCCTTCTGAACCCAGGGCTTTTGCTTGGCCCAAGACCTCCACCTTGGTCAGCCAGCTCTCCTGCTTAGTTTGGGCAGAGCTTAGTCTGAGCAGGGACTCCTGGCCTGGGTTGGAGAAGACAGGCGACAGATGAGGTCAGGGAGATGCATTTGGCATTGTGGCTGCCCTGGGACTGGACACAGTGAGCAGAGGGGCTGTTCATCAAGGAAGCTGCAAGCCCAAAGCCCCTGGGAGGGAAGGCTGATGTTAACAGAGTAGACACTGCAAAGCCTCGATGTTGCAGACCTGAGAGAGAACCCAGAAGTTGGAAGACAGCCCTGGAAACTTCTGGGCTCTGGAGGTGGCTCTGTGCTCACCTGCAGAAAAACTTCCTCATTAGCCATTAGAATGACGGTGCTGCCTCCTGTGCTTTGGCCAAGTGCAGTTGACTGGAAGGTGTTGCTCTGTGGAGCCCTGCAGAGAAATCGCCCTGACCTTTACTGTGTTCCAAGAGTGCAGCTGAGAAGATGTGATTCGGGGAGCCAGAGGCCACAATGTGTTTTTTATTCACTCAATTTATGTTTCTGGCAAGAATAACAAAGGAAATGCTAGAGGTACAAATGAGCAGAAAAAAATTACGAGGAAGACCACATCCAGGTGCACGGTGGTGAAATCGCACCAGGACGTGCCAAGCCCATCTTTAGTGCATCATTCCTCCTCACCTGTAGGGGACCACATCCGTCATCCACGTTGCACAGTTCTGAGAACGAGTGCCAGTGCCATCAATAATTCCACCAGGGCAACAGGTGTAAAACGGGGATTGTCCTGGCAAGCCGGACCATATGGCTGCCGCCCTTATCTGTGCAATCAGCTGATTTGCAGGGATAATGAGATATTTGATGAGAAAGGTTTTGTGGCTTAGAGCAGCACCAGAATCAGTGCCAAGCCATTTTTGTAGCTCACTTATTTGTCCCACAGGCAGTGTCCTCTGGAGATGTGCTCTGTTTTTTAAGCTCTGAAAGTTGGTGCTGGACAGGCTTATAGAGGGGGGTACCCCATGGCTTGTGAGCCCACCCAGGGGCCAGGCTTGCCCAGAGGCAGCATGGAAAATGGAAAGAACATGGGCTTTGGGACTAGACCCGCCCAGGTTCCCTTTAGTTTCCCTCCCCATGGCTTTGTAGCTGAGCAACAGATAATTGGTTGTTGGTGCTGTTTCTCCGAGACCTGCCTCCTTAGGTCTTGGTAAGGATAACCTGCCCTCTAGGACACACTCTAAAAGCGCTGGTCCCTTCTGCTTTCCAGCCTCCCTGGAAGATGGGCATGGGAAAGCGGACTGACTCAGCCAATCAGATGAGCCTGCCCTGAGTCACTTGTCCAATCAGGTGCCCTTTCCCTGAACGTCTTGCCCAATCAGATGCACCTGATCTAAACAGGGACAGTCAGATGCAGCCACTGTAAATTGTGTCCAATCAGATGTCTGCCCTGAACTGCGGATGGGAACCATGGGAAAAGGAGACGGAGACTGGGAGAGGCCAGTGTGGTCTAGTAGCCCGTGTCTGGGGCCGGCAGGGCATGTGTCCACAGATACCTCCTGTCATCAGTTCCACAGCATTTTCCCCTTCTTCTGGCCATGTTTGTGCTGCCCTTTATTTTTCTAATACATTTCTGTTCTGCTTACGCTAGACAGAACCTGTTTTTCTCTTGCTTACAACTAAAGAGCCCTGGCTAGTGTGCTGCATGAGCTCGGGCAGTTCTTGCCATTCTCTGAGCCTTACACAGTTATCTTTAAAATGGAACAAAGATCCCTACTCTGCAGGGTTGGTTAAAGATGAAGGAGCATGCTTTCTGCAGAGCACTGCATCCAGCCACGTAGCCCTGGAGCAGCTGTGGGTGCTGCCTGCACGGAGGGTAAAAGGAGCTGTGATGGTTTTGATGTTTGTCTCCTCCAAATCTCATGTTGAACTGCAATCTCCAGTGTTGGAGGTGTGGGCCTGGTGGGAGGTGATTGGATCATGGAGGTGGCTCCTTCATGAGTGGCTTAGCACTCTCCCCTTGGTGATGATGTGAGAAACAAACTCACCCATCCAAACCCAAAGAACAGACTCAGACACCTGGAGAATGGCGAACATGAGACTTTGTTGTTGTTGTTGTTGTTGTTGTTGTTGTTGTTGTTG